>NW_015558588.1:402151-417093 GCF_001515605.1 Sinocyclocheilus anshuiensis | reverse complement strand
CACTCTCTCACACACACACACTCACACTCTCTCTCTCACACACACACACACACACACACACACACATCTCTTCCTATTCAACTAGGAAATGTGTGAAGCTGTGTAAAGCGTTTTCCATTTCATTCTCAAGTAATTAGTGAGCACAGACGGGCCTTTTCATTTTGCAAGATGCAGAAGAAAAAAAAATTGGCAAAATTTGGGTGAATAAATCTAAATAAAAAATATTAAAGCGCAAAAGACTGCTATTGAAATATGAAGTCTGAACACATGAACTTCATCTCCAGAGTCACTTCACCAGCATTTCACAGTTCCCTTTGAGAAAACTACCGGCAGATGCACACAGAAACTGAGAATCTTCACAACAAAATTACAAAATAAAAATAAATCAATTATTAATACAATATTTTTTAAGGAATACCACACTTTTTCATTTTAACAGTAAACCTCTGTTGTGCAGCAATTTGTTTGGCTAAAAATTAAAACTATTGTTACATTTTCATTTGATTACAGTTTAAAAGATTAATTAAATTGTTGTTTTATCCCTTCATCTGATTACCACCAATAATACATTTATATTAAATCATAAATCCAAAAAATTAAAACAGACAGCACAATTTCTGGTAAATAAATAAATACTTTTTCACAGAGACTTATTAATTTGTGTTATTCATTTGTTAAAGTTTTATTAGTCCGATTGATTAGACATGCTTTTTTTAAACCATTAACACAGAATCCAGAAACAAAAATGTAAAAAGAAAACACATAATTTGGGAAAAACAAAACAGAATTGGAAAATATAAAAATGATTTCTTAGGGCCCTAAAAATGTAATATTTGTTAAACTTTTAATATACTGTAGACATGCTTTTTGATATCCAACATTTTTTGATTAAACAACATCCATAAAAACAGCATCCATAAATATTAAAACTGAATGAATGAATGAACAAACTAAAACAAACAAACAAACAAAATCCAGACAAATTAAATGGGAAAAAATAAATTGAATAATAAAATAATTAAAAAATATATATAAAACAGATTTCATACGGCCCCGTGTATTCAATTATAAAACACTGAAATCAGAAATATTAAAAGAGACAACATAATTTTTGAAAAGAAAAAAAAAACATTTTATAGAGCCCTATTACTGTTAATTGTTTTAAATTAGTTTTATAAATGAGTTTTATAAAAGTTTTATGAATTTAATTGATTCGAATTTTTTTGATAATCAAAGTTTAATTAAACTATTAAAAAAATTAAAATGGAAAACATGGGAAAAATTTGAGGAAATTTGGGAAAAAATCAAATGGAATTTGGAGAAAACATTTAGTCCGATGGTGGAAATCAATGTCAGCCGGTAGATAACATTAATACTGTGGATATAAAACACTGAAATCAGAAATATTAAAAGAGACAACATAATTTTTGAAAAGAAAAAAAAAACATTTTATAGAGCCCTATTACTGTTAATTGTTTTAAATTAGTTTTATAAATGAGTTTTATAAAAGTTTTATGAATTTAATTGATTCGAATTTTTTTGATAATCAAAGTTGAATTAAACTATTAAAAAAATTAAAATGGAAAACATGGGAAAAATTTGAGGAAATTTGGGAAAAAATAAAATGGAATTTGGAGAAAACATTTAGTCCGATGGTGGAAATCAACGTCAGCCGGTAGATAACATTAATACTGTGGATTATAGCATATTTCAAAATGCGTCAAGAATAAAACTATAGTCCACTCAAAAAAAAATAAAAACAGTCTCAGAAAACTGGCACTTACAGCACAGACAGATTTGTTCAACATAATGAGAGCGATTTAGCCGTCGCGTCGCTCCAAACCTGATATCAGTAAAACCAGCACTTTCATTCCTTCTAGCTTGTAGTAACTTATTTAGCAAACCAATGCAAAGCAGAGGCAGACTATAACAAAGCAGCATGCAGGCGAGATGATGTAACTGACGGACAGATGGAAAAATCACAGTTCCCTCTCAGAGGAGGCCAGAGACGCGAGACAGCGGCGGTCAGAATACATGAGAACAGATGATCGGCTGGGGAAATGATTCTGTCCTGCCACTGCAAATGGCTTGTTGTCAGGTAATATGCAGCTCTGCTTCAAGAACACTTCACAGTCGTGTCTGGAGACTAGTGTACTTCACTTAAGTGCTAATGATACCCAACCGTCAGGGACGACCACATCACTGAAACGTGGAGTAGAATAGCTTCGACTTAAATAAATGATAAAAAAAAGTCATGCATACAATTAAAATATACTGTGAACATTATAACCATAAACACTGCAGTCCTGCACTGCTGAACAGTTTAAAAAATTATAAAAAATAAAAAAAACAATTTGTGTGGAAATGTCCGTAAACTTACAGGAAACTGTCCTGGTAATTTTCTGCCAACACACTCTCCGTTTTTTTACGGAATGTATTTACGTGTTGCATGGAAAGTTTGAAATAGCTCATTTGTGACCCTGGACCACAAAACCAGTCTTAAGTGTCAATGTTTCGAAATTGGGATTTATGCATCATCTGAAGGTTGAATACATAAGTTTTCCATTGGTGTATGGTTTGTTAGGATCGGACAATATTTGGCTGAGATACAACTATTTGAAAATCTGGAATCTGAGGGTGCAAAAAAATCTAAATATTGAGAAAATCATCTTTAAAGTTGTCCAAATGAAGTTCTTAGCAATGCATATTACTAATCAAAAATTAAGTTTTGATATATTTACGGTAGGAAACTTACAAAATATCTTCATGGAACATGATCTTTACTTAATATCCTAATGATTTTTGACATAAAAGGAAAATCTACAATTTTGACCCATACAATGTATTTTTATTGCTACAAATATCCCCCAGCGACTTAAGACTGCTTTTGTGCTCCAGGGTCACATTTATGTTGATTCTGTTCCAAATCCTAGTAAGCAACCTAGACAGCTACCTTCTAAGGGAGCGTCATAATTGCCCTCAAGATCACAATAGACTCGTAAGTGATTTTAATAGTGAAAATTTTGGATGAAAAAAACAAATGAAAAGCAGGGCTTCATCAAATACTTGCAGTTTTTATAAGGCAGTTTATAGATATATATATATATATCAACTTTATAACGATACAATTGTATTTCTACTCAAATTTGTTGTTGAAATATAAACATTTAAACTCTGTCTGTAACTTGTTTTCATAACATACATTAAATAATGAAGACAAGTACACTGTAAAAATATGTTTTTACACTGGAAATGTATGTTTTACAAGAAAATAGTATTTCAGTCTTTCTACTACAAAATTTCATGTTTAATTCACTTTCTAAGTGAAAAGGCCAAATTTCAGTTTAAAAATAAAACTGTCATGTTCTGCCTCTTCTGTGTGTATCTGCTTGAATGAGTGTTAATTACCAACTTTTTGATAAAATAATATATATATTAAATCATAAAACACAGAAAAATCCAAAGGCAATATTTTGTGTTTTTTTTATTTTTGTAATTATTTGATCAGATATCTTTTTCAATTATTAAGAGTTAATTAAATCATTCAAACACAATCCAGAAAAAATACAACAATTTCTTTAAAAAATTAAACCATTCATAGGGCATCATCTTTGAATTAATGTATTTAATAATGTATTTATTAAATTAACTTTATGAATTCAATATTTAATTAAACCATTAAAACAAAATCCAGGAAAATTTCAACAGAAACTATAAAAAAATAAAAAAATTAATTCACAGGGCACTATTTTTGTATACATTTTAAATTAACATTTTTATGAATTCGACTGAGACATCCTTTTTGATTATTACAATTTAATTAAACCATTAAAACAGTATCACGAAAAATAAAAAATTAGGGAAAAATAGAAAAAAAAATTGGGGGGGGGGAAAGATTTTATAGGACCCTATATGAGCATAAAAAGTAATATTTTTTATTTCTATTCCTTCCATAAACTATTTTGTTTATGCAAGGAATAAAAATAGAAAATATTACTATTACGATTTGATTTATAATCAACATTTATTTTGATCCATCCATCACCTTTTTTATTTCACTGCACTTGTCACAATGCATTCTGGGATTGTCTTTTCTATAAAGGGCACATGTGATGCTGCCTTTTTTGGCAAAATGTGGTATAATTATGCTGCCTACTATTTGGAACAGCCTTCATGTCTGGATGGAACAAGTCCATGATGCCCACACAGGCAGCACACTACGTTTGGAACAGCGATAACTGATAGAAACACTACTATCAGCAGAAGCGACGCTGCTCACGCTGGTATTGACAGTGATGTGACGCAGGCTGTCATTACAGCGCTGTAAGATGCTCAGCTGCGAGCCGCCCTGTTATTTGAGAGCATGGTGCAGCTGGGGAACACTCGCTGTAATGACACAGCAGCTCATCAGTGGCGCTAATGAGCGCTTCACACACACACACTGCACTGTAACTAACGCCTGTGGCATCGCGTCATGTGCTGCTCATGAAAACACAAACAGGAAATACAAACGCTGCTGTCGTGTTTTAATGCAGCTTCTAAAACGCATATTTCCCATTATGGTGGCATTAGCATAATTATGAGTTTCAGTCATTTACTCACCCTCGTGCCACTCCAAACCTGTGTGATTCTCTTTCTGTCTTCAGTGGAACACAAAAGAACATATTTTGGAAAATGTTTTGTTTTTGGTTCATACAATGAAAGTCAATGGGGTCTAATGTTGTTTGGACCCCTGATGTTTTTACCGAAACTGAAACTGAAGTTTAACAATCAATTATTTACTCAAATGTATTTAATAATCAGCTTTTGATTATAAACATTATAAATTGCACATATGACAGTTTTTACATCAACTTTTTAGAGATATAATTATGCTTACTCCAATTCATTGAAAATTTAAACAAAGATTACTGGATTATGTTTTACAAGAAAATACTATTTCAGTCTTTCTACTTCAAAATTTCACACACAATTGAATATTGCTTGCCATTTCTTTGTAAGTATTTGAGAAATTTACTAGCAATTTCTGAGTAAAAAAATCAACTTTTATTCCGTGTAAAAATATAATATTGTTAACAGCTGCGTTACTTGAAATAAATTAACATTAACTGAAATAAAATAAAATATACACAAACCTAAACTTTTATTTTAACTAGCTGCCAAGGAAACATTTCTCATTTTCATTTAGATTAGCTTGATGTACTAAAATCACTAAAACTGACAAAATTAAAATAAAAAATAACTAAAACAAAAACAGAAAATATATAGATATTCAAAATAATAATAACAACTATATTAGTATCCATAATAGTGCAAAAACATAACATTGTTCTAAATATCTACTATTGTTTTCCACAGAAGAAAGTCTTAGGTTTGGATCAACATGTGGGGGAGTAAATTATGTAAAAACTTTTATTTTTGGGTCAACTATCAATTTCATGTGCTCAAACTTAGAAATTGTTCCTATGGAAACATTTATAACAGAATCTATGCGTGGTCTTGAATTGCATGACAATAATTCAGCTCACATCCACCTCATATCACATTCAAAGCTTTTAATAAATGCAATCATCCATTGCACATCTGCATCTTTTATCATATTGCATACTGTCCCAGGCCTGAAACATTCACTATGCAAGTACATCAGAACAGCTGCTTCTAACTACGCAAGCACAGTTTCACACACTAGCTATGTTTGCATCCAAAGTTGTGAAAAAAAAATGGAATATAGCATAAAACATTTGCAGAAAAAAAATTTGAATATTGCATAAAACATGTAAAAAAAAAAAAAAAGGAATTTAGCATGAAACATTGGAGGAAACTATTGAAATATAGCATAAAACATGTGCAGGAAATATTGAAATATTGCATAATAACATTAAACGTGCAAAAAAAATTGGAATATCAAATAAAACATTTTCGGATAAAGCATTGTTTCCGTCCCATGTGTTCAAGAGAACAAAATCTACTTAGGCAAAAAAAATGGAATATCGCAATTTTTATTTTTTTTAAAAACTGGAATATTGCATTTAAAAAATAAAATTGTGAATAAAGCAACATTTCCATCCCATGTTTTCAAAAGAAAACAATCTTCGCTTCCTGGGAAACTGGCACAAAGTATCAGTAATTTACTCTGTAAATGTGTTTCCATCATAGTTTATGCACGTTTTCTTACCAGTCTGTCTCAATTGAGCGCATACATTTTTTTGTGCATTTTGCAAAGATTTTATGCACATCTTGGCATTTCCATCCAGCATTTTTATGCAATATCCCAAAATGTTGTGCACTTGCACCGTGAAGTCATTGTGGTACAAAATATGTAAAATCTGAACGCTTCTAACAAAAGTTAGTGTCTGCTTGATCTCATAAATATTCTGCACATGCATCACTCTCTGCCTGGCACATCCTGTTCCTTCTGGTGTGAACAATGAACGTGAGGAAACCTTCAGAACAGGTAAAAAACAACAGGCCGCAGCAAACCATGCATCACATACTAACTCAATGCCATACAATAGTGCATTAAATCACAGCCAAACTGACCAAAACCTGCACGACTGGTTAAGAGATTAACAGCAGATACATTTACATTTCAGCAGATGTTGCACAGCATTCCTCCGGGAGAATCTCCTGAAACCTGTCAAGAACGTGTTTAGGTCACATTTAACGCCAAAAATCAACCTAAATCAACCAATCAAAATAAGCCTATTTTAAGAGCATTACGATTTTTTGAATTATTTTCATGACAATTAAGCACATTTTAATTTCTTTTAACATGCATTTGGCCATTTTACTTTTTTTTTTTTTTTGTAATTCTCGTTATTCTCAGTGTTGATTCACTGTCCAAACAATCTTCATATAAATTATTATTTTTTTTTTTTTCAATTTAGAATAAAATGTGACCTGGACATACATTTGTACAGCGCTGTTCTGTTACAGCAGTCAATGCACAAATGCAACTGAAAGGTGATGCAACTGGTAATTTTCATTTGCACAAATCTCACAGAGGGGGAAACAAAGCATTTGCACTGATAAATGTGATTATAACTGTAGTCATAATGGTCATTGTTAAAGGCCAGAGGAATATAAAGCCGTTTGGATCCCATCTGCTGTGAGTTTGGAGATCATCTCAGCGCTTCATTCCCTACAGTTCTCCAAATACTACTATACCAGGAGATTCACAGCAGTTTTACACACAAGACTGTCACCAACAGGACATTTCAATGGTTAAACAATAGTTCACCCAAAAATCGAAAGTCTGTCATTCTTTACTCATCGTTACCAAAAACTATGCTGAAAAATATTAGCTCACAACCTTTTTTTTTTCTTTTTCACGACGAAGACGAGACATCACTGAAAACTATCAACATGCGATATCGACAAAAAAAGATTAGACTAAAATGTAAAAAATAAAGAAATAAAATCTCTATATAAATAAAATAAAAAATCCTCTATATTTTCTTCAAAAAAAAAAGACAAAAAGTACTGACCTCCACAAGTTTATGCTTGGGGTTGCCAGATGTCAAGAGTTTAAATCCCCCATCAAAGTTTTTTTTCTTTTTATCTTCTGATTTATAAATATTAAGAATTACACTGTTTTAGCTTTTGAGTTTTACCAGTCAGGGTTATTATAGTTAACTAAAACTGAACTAAAATTAAAACCATTACAAAAAATGTTTTGTTACTTGGAAATAAACTTTACTTGTACTAATGATGTACTATAATAAAATGTAAAACTATAGTGAAAAATTTAAGGGGGCCTGAATACTTTCCGTACCCACTGTATATATATATATATATATATATATATATATACACACATATATATATATATAAACTAAAAAAGACAAAAACACAACTAAAATTTAAATGAAAACAAAAATAAAAAAGGATTCAATATAGTAATAAAAACTGTTAATTTCTATAATTTAGTAAACCAGGAAAATGAGGTCAAATAAACCATGTGTATGAGTTGACATTCACTTGATTTGTGCTTATAGGTGAAAGCGTAATATTTCTGATGAAATGTATCAAATGACAACAATCACGATCAGTAACTGCGATAATATTTTGGAGCAAAATAATTGTGATTATCAGTTTAACCATTATACAGCATGACTTAGGCTATGTTTTCATTGACAAACTAGACTAAAATTCCCAGACGTTTAGTCAACTAAAACCTGACTAAACAAAAAACAGGACAGGTTGACTAAATATGAAGAAAACTAAGCAGGACATTTGACACAGGACTAAGATGAAGACTAAATTAAAAAGCAGCTCACAAAATTAACTAGTCTAGATACTCTTAGTTTTCGGTAGAACACATAAAAAGAAAATATGTGAAGAATCAGCTCATCATAGCATGTTGATTATAGTTAACTAAAACCATAACGTTAAAATAAACAAAAAAAATGTTTACAAAAAAATACCAAAGCGATATTTCAGATACTCATTTAGTTTAACTTAATGTACTAAAATAACAAACTGAAATAAAAATTAGTTTTAGAACTTTTGTTGTGTGTGTTTTGGTCTTATATAAACACATGACTAAAAACACAAGAAAATTACTCAAACTTTAACTAAAATTAAAATTAAAACGGGAATTATAAAAATAAAAACAAAAATATTCTCAATTATACCACCATAAGACTGGTTCATAGTGACCGTGCTCTAAAAAAAAAAGAAAGTAAAAAAATAAAGAAATTAAAGTATCATAACACAGGTCCATATGAGCTGTGCAATATGTCTTCTGAAGTCAATATACTATAATTTGCAAGATTATATCAATTAATAACGACTACAATATCAGCATGCGAGTTTGGAACAACATGAGGAAATAATTTACATTTTTGGATAAACTTTATTTTAACAAGCATGCACGCAGTCCACGTCACGTCATTTGTTAAATATTTCAGTCTCAATGAACAGGTGTGTTACTCAAATGATTTCCATTTGAAAGATCTTAAGATAAAAACACGCAACACAAGATCCAGCAGCAACATGAGTTCCCTGACTCCAGCAGCACCAGAACCAGCCAGACATCAATCTTCTTGTTGGTGGTCAAGGCTGTTTCTGCTCCTCAAGCGTGCTTTAATCTAGACTCTATTCTCAGCACAGCGAAGACACGGAGAGATGCATGAATTAAAGATGATGCTTTCATAACTCTCCAAAGTGCTTCTTTTCATGCGCTGTCTTAGAAATAAGTTGAAGCGCTCTTTAACCTTCAGCCCAGCTCGCCAAAGTCCAAATGCACAAAATGCACATGCATACCTGCTGCTTTACGCTTTTCCACTGGGAAATACAATCAAGCCTGATATTTGGTCAACTTAATTTAGTTCATGATGTTAATTTAGTCCCCCGGCTCTGATATTTTCTTTTTGTGAGAGCCATTATTTGCAGGAGATTACGAATCTAGCAGATTACTGTTTATAAAGAACACAAGAACTGCATGATCGCTTTAGAAAGATCACATGACAATCAACATGCCGTTTAATGGGAACCAAAAAGTTCTGTCATTATTTATTCATACTCGCATTGATGCAGACTTTCATGTTCATATTTTATCAGATTCAGAACACATGCAATAGTTCATATTGACCACCAATGTCACGCTTCAAAAAGGATCATGTGACACTGAAGACTGGAGTAACGGGGCTGATGAAAATTCAGTGCTGCGTCACAGAAATAAATTACATTTTGAAAAGTATATTAAAATAGGAAATTGCAGTAATATTTCAAAATTCTACTGTTTTTTTTCTGTATTTTTGATCAAATAAATACAGCAATGTCCCGCTTCAAAACAGACCAAAAAAAAAAAAAAAACCATAAAAATCTGATATATATATATGATACAGTAGCTCTATGTGAAAAATGTTCAAAGCTTGCAAATAGGACCAGGGTTATTTTAATATCATAATATTATATACTATTATATATCATACAAACTATTATATGGTTTATTAATATTTTTAATTAGTTTTTTTCTTTTTAGATTGTTTTCATTTGAATTTTTAGTAATTTTGTCGCGTGTTTGTCATTTTTATTAGTTTTTAGTTTAATATGTCTATATATCTTTATTGGTATATATTTTTATTTAAGCTTTAGTTTTAGTTATTATAGTATCAAGATGAACTAAATGAAAATGACAAATGCTTGGCAACTAGCTGAAATAAAAAAAATAATAATAATATAAAGTTTTTTATATATATTTTATTTTAGTTCAAGATCATTTTATTTGAAGTAGTAAAAAATATAAAGTATTGCAGTAGTAAATTATTTTACGGTTTTAGTTAATTATAACAATCATGAATAGGACAACATGATCAATTAAAATCAAAATCACAATATGATGTAAAATAAAATAATAATATTTTTTTTTTCCTAAATAAACTTTTATTTTACAGTGAAATATTACAATAGTATTATTTCTTATATTGTTTTTATTCTTTTTTTTATTTTTTATTTAGCAATAACAATAATTATTATTTTGTTTTATTGTCATATTGATACAGTCACACACTTTTGGCCAAATTGTGCAGCCTTACAAACAGGCACAGCAAACCAAGATTTTTATAAACAAAAAAAACACGTTTTAAACCACACTAACAATATTTATCAGGAAAAACAAATCACAAATGTTTTTCTTTTTACATTTTTGTCCCCTCAAATTGTACAGCCACAATAGAAAATCATATTCGAAAAATCCCACAAAATTTCCATGTTTTCAATACATGTATACAGGGCTTATATTCCTCAAAACTTACCATTTTGTGCTCCAAGGAACAAACAAAAAACAAACATAATATAGGCGTGAAACAACACGATGTTGAGTAAATAATGACAGAATTTCCATTTGTGCAGACTCTGGTTATTAAGACATTAAATCATGAAAGGGTTTGCAGAATTTGAACATTTTGTGAAACGTTTTAGCATCAACATAAAATATTTCCCATGCATCACAAATCATCATACGTTCCATTTAAATGTCCAACACAGACACATCTTGGCTAAATATCCTCACAAACCAGTCCTCTTTTAAAGCATTTGAAGGCCCTTCGCACAAACACAATCGTTCTTTCACACACAAAGCAAATGCAAAGCTGCTGGATGAAATAAAGAACTCTTCTATACATTTTATAATCTGTTTTAATACTGCGTGATTATTTTGGAGAATAAAAAGGCTGTCACTATGAACACTGGACAGTGGCGATGATGCCAGCGAGATCCAGGGGCCAATCCTTTAGGAGGATTAGCTGGGATAAAATCAAGAAAAATCAAACAAGCCAAACAGGTTATGGAGTTTAGACAGTCACAGGGATGAAATGAGCTTAACCGGACGTCAGTGCGCATGCACGCGGCTTATATGTTACGCCACAGTATGGATGGAGGAAAATTAAATCACAAAGCACCATTCTCATCATCAACCTCTGTGGGGTTTATAATGGCCCATACCGATATATACACAGTTAATATGTTCATATACAGTATAATACAATGACAGATGAAAAGATGTATTGCTGAACATGAATGGTTAATTTATACAATATTTACTACACATATATAATGCATATATTTGTTTATTAAAAATACTGAATTTAGAATACCATGTAAAAAATATTTGCATTTTTTTTATAAATAAATAATAAATATGTGCATATTTGTTTACTTATTTATAATTATATACAAATAAATACTGAAATGTGTATAGTTTTCTACATATATGCCTTAAAATCTCAAAGCAATTAAGTGATTTCATATACTGTAGCAATTAGGGATGTAACGATTCACTCAACTCACGATTCGATTCGATTCACGATTATTAATTTTTTTTAACAAAATGAGATTTACGACAAATTATGAATTAAATGTGTATTTTTATTATTGCTTGGACAAAATGTTGCACATTTCTTTGTGAAATTGAAATATAACACTATAATAATACAGTATACTAATATAGCACTTGCATATTATTGCTCTTTTGTTGATTTTGATTCATCAAGGCTGCATTTATTTGATCCAAAATACAGCAAAAACAGTAATATTGTGAAATATTTTTACATTTTAAAATAACGGTTTTCTGTCCTTCAGAAATCATTCTAATATGCGGATTTGCTGCTCAAGAAACATTTGATAAACATTTGAACTTTGATTAATAACATATATCTAAAATAGAAAGCTTTTGTAACATAGGTGACCATTTAAAAGTTTGGGGTCAGTATGAATTTATTTTTATTTTTTTACTTATTTAGAAAGAAATTAAAGGAAATAATACTTTTATTTAGCAAGGATGCATTAAATCGATACAAAAATAAATATATAGCAATTAGGGATGTAACGATTCACTCAACTCACGATTCGATTCGATTCACGATTATTAATTTTTTTTAACAAAATGAGATTTACGACAAATTATGAATTAAATGTGTATTTTTATTATTGCTTGGACAAAATGTTGCACATTTCTTTGTGAAATTGAAATATAACACTATAATAATACAGTATACTAATATAGCACTTGCATATTATTGCTCTTTTGTTGATTTTGATTGCTTCTATTGTCCTCATTAGTTAGTCGCTTTGGAGTCAACATATTCTGTTACACCAAATACACAAAATAATGATCTTTAAAAAAGCATCATATGACCCCTTTAATATGCTTTATACAGAGGCAAGATGAAAAGAAAAAATACCATCTAAACTTTTCTAAAGACAGTAAGTTCCCCTCAGACATACATTCATATAAACTCCTACACCTAATTGAATCGAGATTTGTTTAGCATCTCAACCCATTTGAATCGTCACATATTTGAATCGATTTTCAACCGGCTCGCGGTTAATCGTTACATCCCTAGTAGCAATACACCGATATATCGGTATCGTCTTATGTTTACTTGCTGTTTGTGATATAGTTTTTGATATAGGTGTTGTATAAATCAGTAATAAATTGATAAAAATAACAACAGGCCTACCTGCGTTTCATCAATATATTTTGTCTACTGTTGCTACGGTAACCACTAAATCTACTGCTTAGTCAATGGATAACACACACATTTCTGTTCATTTAAAAATACTCAATTTAGAATAAATACTATGCAAATAATAGTGTCAAAACTAGACTTGTGCCGGTATTCGGTAATGCGATATATCAGGTTACTGTAGCAGCAGTAGGCAAACTATATTATATAAAATATAAACATTCAATATTTATCATTTATTCATAAATATTTATTTTATTTGTCTAAATGTATATATATTTTTTTATATAAATGTGTGTGTGTGTGTATATATATATATATATATATATATACACACACACACACATTTATATAAAAAAAAATATATACATTTAGACAAATAAAATAAATATTTATGAATAAATGATAAATATTGAATGTTTATATTTTATATAATATAGTTTGCCTACTGCTGCTACAGTAACCTGCAAATCTACAAATGTGCTTAATCAATGGATAATGCACACATTTCTGTTAATTTAAAGTACAGAATTTAGAATATGTAAAAAAACAAAACAAATATTTATAAATAAAATATGCATATGTTATATACATAAAAATAAACATTTATAAATAAATATTTATAAAAAATAAATCATTTTTTAATATTTCATATATGTCTACTGTTGCTACAGTAACCTCCAAATCTACAAATGTGCTTAGTGAATGGATAATGCACAAATTTTTGTTAATTTAAGATACTAAATTAGAATAAATATTATGCAAAAAATCTAAACATTTTTTAATTATTATAATATTTATGTATATTTAAATAAAAACATATATTTTTATAAATAAAATGTATTTATTATAAACAATATAGTGTTTTTTTTTTCATAAAGCGCATAATATAGTTTACTGTTGCTACAGTAACCTCCGAATCTACTGCTTAGTCAATGGAAAATGCACAGATTTCGACCGCTGTGAAGTGACTGTTTCTGGAGCTTCTAGATTTCATTCTCACCATCGCATTGAGCGGCAGCTGCCTGCAACATTAAGCATGATTCCTCAGTAAAAATGCGTTTTAACGCAGAAGCACAAGGAACGGACGATGCCTTTCCAGATGCAGTCAGGTCTGATTGAATGAGGAGAGGAGATGCGATGCGATGCGACAGCGGCGTTATCAATTCCCGTGACATCACTCCTGCATGTTTCCCATAGAGCTGACAATCACTCAATGCATGCAGACATTCAACGACGCGCTACACTCGCGTAAACGTGAAGAAAGTGACTCGGTGTAATGACTGCGGCTGCGTCTCAGACTCACCCTGCTAGTTTGGGCATCCTGACAAAGCTGAACACGTCCATGATACGGATCGCCTCCGAACTCACTTCGATTCCATCCCCGCAAACGTCTCGGCGTGAATCGTGTAGAGAATGAACGCGACGGAGCTTTCCTCAAGTCAGTGCAATTGACAACGGGATCTCCTGCATGGCTGCGCGTTGACGGCGGCGTCGCTTGCGTGAAACACGATCCGCGTTCCTCTCAGATTCACATGCTCCACGGCTCCAGATGCCCTCGGCCAACTTTATTTAATTTCCCATCGCGGTGGAAACCGAACGCCGGGATTGGCGAGCGATGGAGGAGAGCGAGATGAAGCGAGAGACCGAACGGAGGGAGCGCGGGAGGAGCAGGAGGAGATTGTCAGCCGATAGACGCTCCATCTAATCTCAGATGTCCACATGTAATGAATAATCTCGCGCGCGTGCAAAGGTCAGCGTCATCGCACGAGCGCGCGACGCGAGACTGGAGGGGAATCGAGAAGCGCGTGGGTGCTCCATGGAGGAGGAGGAGGAGGAGGAGGAGGGAGATATAGAGATGAGGAGAGAGGAGAAAGTTATTAGATGAGCAAAGAGAGAATAAACACCAGTGTTGCCAACTCTCACGCGATGTGCGATGACGAATTACGCTACAACACTTTTATTATTAGC
>NW_015558588.1:392813-401934 GCF_001515605.1 Sinocyclocheilus anshuiensis | reverse complement strand
TTGCTGTAGAAATGGCAAAAAAAAAAAAAAAAAAAAAACAGCCACCATAAATGTAAAGGTTTTTCTAACAAGCAACCATATATTTTTAAACCGGCGATTTTTTAACGCGACTTAACAAAAAGAAAAAAAAAGAAGAAAAAATTCGCGTAAAATACGCGGATTTGGCAACTCTGATAAACACCTGTGCGTGGCACGTTCTAATTTGTATTAATGTGTCAAGGTGCGAGTGTAACGGAGGCCAGCGAGTAGGTGCTGTGCAGGTAAACCTCACTCCCCTGATCTCGAGAGACGCACTAGCGACTGACGCTAGTGGCTGCAGTCTTTAGCCTCCTCGTTAGTGCGCCGGCCTCCCATGCCAGAGACCTGGGTTGGAGACCCACTCGGAACTGAACGAGGTGTGGCGGTACAGACCCAGGGAGAGGGGTTACATTGGTGCCGTGACCCGGATGGGAGTGAGTTTTAGGGGGGTCAGTGTAACGGAGGTCAGCGGGTAGATGCTGTGCAGGTAAACCTCACTCCCCTGATCTCGAGAGATGCACTAGCGACTGACGCTAGTGGCTGCAGTCTTTAGCCTCCCATGCCGGAGACCGGGGTTCAAGACCCATTCGGAACTGAAAGAGGTGTGGCGGTACAGACCCAGGGAGAGGGGTTACATTGGTGCCGTGACCCGGATGGGAGTGAGACTTAGGGGGGTCAGTGTAACGGAGGTCAGCGGGTAGATGCTGTGCAGGTAAACCTCACTCCCCTGATCTCGAGAGACGCACTAGCGACCGACGCTAGTGGCTGTAGTCTTTAGCCTCCTTGTTAGTGCGTCCGCCTCCCATGCCGGAGACCGGAGTTCGAGACCCATTCGGAACAAGAACGAGGTGTGGCGGTGAGGACCCGGGAGAGAGGGGTTACACGAGCAAGATACATTGCGCCAAAAATCAGTTTAACCAATGGCGTGAGTTTGGGGCGGGGCTATTTGTCAGTGTGACCAATGGCAGGCGGATTGTTCCGGAAACGTTTTTGAAAACTGTCATAAATTTAGCAAATTTTGTTTGGTGATTAGTGGTGCAGAAAGTAAACAATAGTGCGCAACAATTGGTTCTGGAAGTAAAAATGCCATTTATTTTCTTCAAAGGAAAAATATTTTTAATGATAACTATTGCAGGGAGCAAATTGCGCCAAACGATAAAAATAATAATAATAATAATAATATATATATTTTTTTTTTACTTCAAATGAAAGTTTTTAATGCTGTGATTCTCCTTGTATCTGGTTGGTTTGGTTCTTATAACGCTTTAAAGAAGATTTTTTTTTAAATGAATGGAAAAAATACTTCCAGCGCTGCAGAAAATGTGGCTGGCACTAATGCCCTTGATTCATCTTGCACTGTTAATTAATTTTTTTCACTTCATGTCACCTGATGGAGTTTGGGTTCTATGCCACTGTCACATTTGGCTTGCTTAGTTAGGGTTTAAAAGACTCTTAATATTCAGTATCATTGATTTATTTATTGGAGTGTCTATTTACACTAAGTGCAAATAGCCCGTCTTGTTGGCAGAGGCTATTTACACTAACTCCTCCCACCAACGTGTGGTTGGGCTAGACAGCATAGCAAAAGACGCCTGTAAAATAACGCCTCCAGTGGAGTAGGCAGTAAAGCGCATTCCAATTACTTTTTGACGGGATCGACCAAAGTTCAAATTCGCCTTTTGCCGAACTGGTTCTTCTCCATTTTCACATCGGAAAGGCATTTATTTTCAATAAAAATTGAAGAAATAATCAAAAAGTTTAAAATAACATGCCTCACGGGTGTTTTTCTGTTAAGGTTAGGGTTAGGTGTAGGGAGGGCTTTATTGTCCCAAATCGGCATCAATTTAATAATTTTAAGAAATGTTATAATTTACACTCAATATGTTATTATTACGCACTTTTCTATAATGTACTAGGTGCAGATATCCGGCACTATCTGCACTAAGTAGTATAAACAGCATCTAATTTTACATAGTGTAAAATGAATCTATCGCTATTTGCACTGTGTAAATAGCATATCACTAAAAATACTGCTATCTGCACTTAGTGCAAATAGCCGCTGCCTTTATTTATTAAGTATATTATCGATTTGATGGTACTGACAATATCAGATGAGAATAAATTTGAACTGAATTGAGCTGAATAATTAAACTATTGTCTTATGTAGAACTTCTTTTTAACGGAATCAAATTTGTTTCATCATCGACAAATTTGAAAACATCAATGAATCAACACTGAACTGAAGTGAGCTAACCCTATTTCCAATTGAATACACAAATTACTCTGCAAGAAGAAATGACCGTGCATTGGCCTTCAGCTCAAAGCATTACTACACGTACACACAAATACACACATGCAAGTTTAGAAGTCAGTGTGATAATTGCTTCTTTGTGGTATATAAACAATATAATTTCTCATAAATGAAAATATTTCATTTCATGACCAGATACATTTAATTATATAATGTAGTTCAGTTATAAACTGAAAAATGTAGGTCTTTGAAGTCAAGAATAAATAAGTTACGAAACTGACATTAGTCATGTGTCACTCCAGTCGGGATACTGCAAAATTTAGCAATTTCAGTTTTAGCAACATAAGATATATTCAAGCTCTACCTCCAGCTCAAACTACTCTGACAGCAATGAGAAAAACACTCATACATTCCATATTCTGATTATATAAAGTT
Organism: Sinocyclocheilus anshuiensis; assembly: GCF_001515605.1. Taxonomy (NCBI): domain Eukaryota; kingdom Metazoa; phylum Chordata; class Actinopteri; order Cypriniformes; family Cyprinidae; genus Sinocyclocheilus; species Sinocyclocheilus anshuiensis. The sequence goes on along the minus strand of NW_015558588.1, from coordinate 399,230 downwards.
GCAGAACATGCATCTGTGTGTATTACTGCATGTGAATTGTATTCTTTTTATTTTTTTGTCTTTATTGTAATGCATGTGCCACACTGTTCTGATTATATCTGGCTGCTAATACATCACAGATGTCCCACATGGGATTAACAAAACATCTGTCTGTCTGCCTTTGCTGTGAACTTCAGCACAAATATTACATTAGACACTGATTTGAACTGCTGTTCAAATGGAGCATGTTGTTGTTTAAGGCAAAACACCCCAGGTACATGAGGTTTAAAAAAAAAATTAATTTTCCAGTCAACTGAATACATTAAGAAATGTAAATATTTTTTGTATTACAAGTTTTCTACAATTTTATGTTTAAATATGCAAATAAGGCATTATCTAATTAAATATGCACTAGTTTGCATACATTTCCAGAAGATAAATCTAAACACTGGACGAAGCAAGGTTCAAAATAATTTTTTGATTTTGCTGACATATTAGAGTTCAAGGTTTTTACAGAGGGGATTTTGCATTTCTCTTTTTATGACTCAGAAAATGACTCAGAAAAATCTGAAAATACAGTAAACATGTTTTTAGAAATAAAATGTTATAGAAATAAGTCTGAATGATATATCAACAAACCCCTCAGTAAAAATCTTCAGAATATAGATAGGAAATAAACTGTAAATTTTGGTGTATGTCAGTGCTACTGAAGTGGAGAAAAAAACTCATTTTGAGGAAACGGCAATTTAAAAAAAACATATTGTAATTGAAATCTACAGACACAAATAAATAAAGTGCAATAATAAAATCAAAAATGATATATGAACAAACCCCTCTATAAAAACCTTAAGAATATAGATAGAAATAAAACTGTAAATTCTGGTGTATGTAAGTGCTGCTGAAGTGGAGAAAAAACTTTAAAGATATGCATTGTAATTGAAATATACAGATGCAAATAGACAAAGTGCAATAAAATAAACACTTTGTATTTTGTGTGTTTCCACTTTCCACTTATTCCACTAGCCTGAAGGAAAACATGTTATGGAAGCAAAATAACAAAATTTCAAAATTGACCAGTGCATGAAAATCAATGTTTTTGTCTGTAGTGTAATGCTGAATCATGCTTAAACAATTCATATTAACTTGTACACAACCAAAGACTGTATCATTACAGTAGAGGAAAACTAAGACAATGTGCCACAATATGTAGGTCACCATAAGCCAAAGCTTTTCAGATATCCGTCACAACACACACAGTCACACAGAGCTCAGCATATACTCAGATGTGTGTTGATCAGACATCAAATAGGAACATTTGGGAATATTAAGGTCACGCGCTCTGCTTCGGCCGTTCTGGACTCTCCCCCAAAGCCAAAAGCTGCTGATTTCATTCATTTACCAACTCTGACTCTTTAAATCCATCCCAGCTTAATTCAGCAAGCACTTGATGGAATTTGTTTGATGTACTGAAGAAACTTTCAAGTAAGCTAGAAGACGTAGAGGGGAAATCTCTCCAGGGATTCAGGTTAGTGTTTAACTTGACAGATGGCTCAGTATTTAAGCATAAGAAACAAACATACCTTCACTGTAACATCTGTTGAATACATAATTAAGTAAGTGTTGCTTGTATTTGTACTAGAAGTCAAATGTTTTGGACATATCTACTCTTTTTTTATGAATAATTTCAACATTTTATAATAATAGTAAAGTGATGTCTGGTATTTATATGGTATGTATTGAGCAAAACAACTGAAACAAATGAAAACTTTCATATTTGATGAACATTTTTGTTTTCACGAAATGAAAACTTGTATTTGAGTTTAACATTCATCAGCAAACATGAATGAGGTGCATCCTGTGATGCTTTTAAACACTACTGAACATGTGCGATGAGTACAAGATGATGCTTTTACTTCACATCTGTTATGACTCATACATTTCAAACTATTTATTTTAATTAAAATATACATGTTGTGAAGAAATTCAGAAGCGGGCACAATTAATTTTTGTCTGCAAAACTAATTTCAAGCATGCAAGCAGAAACATTTAGAGCAAGTTTTAAAGACCGTGAGAATCAAATTCAGTGTCCAAACTATAGACTTTGAGGTAACTGAATTGCAACTACAATGAAGCTGAAAACGTGACAAACACAAGGTGCACCGACAATATAAAACTAGTCATCAGACATTTAGAGATGTCAATGTGAAACAAAGTCAAAATATGTGTCTGAACTGCAGGTACAACATCTACAAAATTAATTAACATCTCTTAAGGAACAGTATGAATATGCAAATTTAGAATAATGATGGAAATACTTGATGGAAACACATACAGTACAGGTCAAAAGTTTTACATTTAAACACTAAACTTTTTTATGCTTTTATTAATTTTTTTAAAGACTCTTCTTCTCAACAAGGCTTAAAAATACAGTGAAAAAAGTAATATTGTGAAATATTATTACAATTTAAAATGACTGCTTTCTATTTTAATAATGTAATTTATTGCTGGGATGCAAAGCTGAATTTTCTGCAGCAACTATAGTAGTATCTTATGAGCATAAGAGTTCCCCTTCGGGAACTCGAGCTGCGTCGGAAAACGCTAGGGGAACGCCTTCAGCGATACCAAGCTCTGAATCATATGTGTAATCAGTCGAATCGATGGGCGAGACGTCAGAGGCGGGTGACGTCATGACCAGGAAGCTTTAAAAGCACGTGAGGTGCAGCCGGCGCTAGCTTTCTGTCATTCAGCAAAGCTCTCTGTGTGTGTCGGTCACGATTTATGTTCTGTGAGTCTTATTTATTGTTGTCTGTCCAAAAAAAAAAAAAGTGCACAAGCATTCAAAATATAAGCTCCAGCAGAAAAAAAGGAAAAAAAGATGTCTAAGCAAAAGACAAAAAAAGGGCGAAAGCAGATCGCGTTACAGACTGTGTGTTCCTCCCTGCCCACGCTACATCACGAGCAGGGATACACACAGTTTGTGTGTGGTCTGCTTGGGAGCAGTATATATAAAGCATAATACTGTATTTTCTTACTTCATTTGATTTTGTTTTGAAAACAGATATAGACATCTCAAAATAATCTTTCTTATAGCAATACAGTATGTGTGTGAGTAAGATTTCTACAGAGATAAAATGATTTCTCATGCTCAAGTCGCAGTACGCTCTTTAAACACAATATCAATGAAATGCATTTATGCATAACACCTGAGAGAGGTACGCAAAGGGGATCATTTTGTCACTCAAAGTGCCAACAACCCTGTCAATTAAATCACCAGTTTCCCAGCCAAAGAACACCGAGCATTTATCTGCACTAAATATAATGCCAGATCAGTCCTGAACTATACACACGGTTGGCATATTTGTCAGGTTAAATATTCAGTTTTGGTCAGTTAAAGCGATTATCAGTGAATTTCTTATTCACTCTATGATGATTTGAAACAAAGAGAAATTATGTGGTGCTCTTTAAAATTCACTTTATTTGTGGTTTAATTCATAACAGGAACTTCTCTAAATTTATTTAAATAATGCCACATTTTTCCTCTCTGGGTTTCACTATTAAAACTGACCAGGAATAGTGTTTGAGCAGGGTTTCTGCATGTTTATGAAGCTTAATTTTGTTCAATTTCTCAGAAAACAAAAATACTAATTTTATTCTTCATTTTTGAATCTATGCAACATTTAATGCCATGACTTTATGAATATTTAAGACTTCTGCTCTGATTTGTGGAAGGACAAATTAAGACTTTTTAAGACCCGCAGAAACACTATTTTGTTTCATTTCTTTGAAGTTTTGTTTACAACTATCCAAACACACAGACTTACACTAGAAAAGAAGCTAAAGCTTATCTAATCACATGGCAGATGCAACAGATGCTGATTAGTCAGCAACATTTTAGGCAGAGATTAGCAGTGGATAAGATGGAGAGAAATAATTTCTCAGATAAACGTCACTTATTATAGCTGACTCTGAATGTTAAATGGGATAAGATGAGAAGCAGTTATGCACATCAGCAATAATACAAGAGCAAATAACAACAAAATGAGAGCGTTCACATTCCTCTGCTGACTATCAACACACCCAACAAACGCGGCACTCAACCAGTGGATCTCAGGGAAAAACTATGAAAATGCAAACAAAAAATACAACTAACCATATAATCATGTAAGATATTATGACTGCAAAGCAAACTGACCTCCAATATACATTTACATTAATTTAGCAGATGCTTTTATCTAAAGATAACAACAAATACAACAAATGATTCATCTTCATCTTGTTGTTGATGTCAAAAGTTGTGCATCTAATCAAACTCTACAGCATTTTGGCACAATGTCATCAGAATTAGGCAGATGTCATTCAACTTGGACATGTTTTGCCCTCATTCTCAAAAATCATCAACAAAACTATACACAAGATGTAAGAAAATACACTGTAAAAATGAATGTAAATAAAACAACGATTATTGAACTACGTTTTAAATACTGTGTCAGTTTTTCTACTTCAAAATTTCATGTTTAATTCAGTGTGTTACTTGCTGTTTCTTTGTAACTGTTTGTGAAATTTACTAGTAATTTATTAGTGAAAATTGTGTCTATACCAATTTTTTTTCAGCATATATGACACAGATGACATCTAATATGGGTTCACTTATTGAGAATAAACATGGTTTATGATGAACAATTGTGATTAAAATGATTGGCCGTCAAGAGCATTCAAACATCAAAATTTAGAAACATTTAGAAAGTCGATAATTTTAACAAAGTAATACTAATATAAATTACTTTCAATATTCAATTTTTTTCTTTAGTAAAAAAAATAAAATAAAAAAACCTTTACAAATATTTACAAAGAAATGGCAACACAGTAACACATTGAATCAGGGTTGCCAGGTCTGAGAAAAAAAAAAATCCCAATTGCTCATCAAAACTAGCCCAATCATGTTCCCTTCGTCGCGGCTCTCCTCCATTGAAATAGCATTCCGGGGAGATCACTTTAACCCACAGACTTCAATAACAACCCGTGACAAAAGCATCCCAATTCCGGGGTAAAAACGTGGACTTGGCAACCCTGCATTGATTTGTACAAAAAATTAGGTAGCAATCCTATTTTCATGTAAAACATATTTGTTATAGTGTTTAATATGAACTATTTTGGTGCTCTTCTGATCAAACATAAAATCTGAATAGTGAAGAAAAAATAATCAACCACCACCAATGAAACACACGCATTATTGAGTTGGATTTTATCTAAAATTGCCAAAGCCTTTAGAAGCCAAACATGCAAAATGCATAAAATCTGTTGTAAAATTCCAAATGCAATAAACACAGAAAAGCATCTGTGTGGTAAAAAGCTTGAAGGAGAGTCACTGAACTTACTGTATGACAGTAAAAACACCGAGTTCTTCACTGGGCTCGGCGTCTTCTGCGGCCCGTGGTTTGTTTTGCTGTCCTTTTGGCATACTTTACGCTTTTAGCAAATCCTTCCAGTGACTTCCCTGTGTCTTACGGAAAAATGCAGTCAGGTGAAATCTCAACATCTGAGCTGGCCCGGATAAACCAACCAACTAACTACTCGCTCACTGTGTGCCCTGGTCTGGGCGTGCGAGGGACGAGCCCTGAGGCGGAGAGAGAGAGAGAGACTCAATAATGAAACACCATCACATTACGGGCCAATGCATCAGCAAGCCACAGGGATCAATGCTTGCAGCTGCCGTCTGATTGGCGCTGGCCGAGTGGAGAGAGAGAGAGGACAGATAGTGCCAGCAGTAGAAATGCATCAGAACAGCGATGGTTCGATATCAGAGTCACACACCCAAACACTTCAGCAGACAGTTAAAGAATGCACTGTATTACAGAAATGAGCTACTCCGGGACACGTTACAGTGATTTTAGTGCAGGTTAAATTGTCACAAGATTCAGTGGCAGATTGGTTTAATGAAATGGCAATATTTTAAAAACACTAATATTTAATAAATGGCTCATTGGAATATTTCTCTCACCGAGTTACATAGTTTATTAGCATGGTTGTATTAAGGTACAGTCAGTTTGGCACTCCAATATATAATGTGCATTCACATAGCTATATATTTTTGTCAAAACTGACCTGAATATTTTTTTTTTTAAACACTATAATCTGTCCTGTGACAAACAGGTTTACATCAGTTTGGTATTTGCACAGATCACATCAGCTGGACACTGAAATCATTTGATTTGATTTGATTTTTTATCTTTATTTTGCTTTTACATATCAGGGAACCTCTGATAACAATGGACAATATTTTCTAATATTTTTTAATATTACATATGAAATAAATCCTCAATGTGCCACCTTTAAAAAATAATGAAACTGTAAAATTAACAATTAGGATAAGTTAATCAGATAGTATGACTGATTTATACTCATTTACAATTAAGAAAAAAGAATACACAAATCTATATA
>NW_015558588.1:388536-392281 GCF_001515605.1 Sinocyclocheilus anshuiensis | reverse complement strand
AAAAGAATACACAAATCTATATATATACAGTATATATATATATATATATATATATATATATTAGAAATAAAAATAAAAATAAAAAATAAATAAACATGTAAATATAAAACTACAAATGATGGCAAAACTACAAATTATTAACTTAATACAAAACTAAAATAATAAGCTAAAACTGAAATAAAACTGAATAAAAACTATATAGATATATAAAAATGATTAAAAATAAAAACTAACAGTATCTCAATTATACTAAAACAACACTACAGACCAGCTGGGTATAATTTTTATTTATTTATTTATTTAGTTAGTTAGTTAGTTAGTTTCTTAAATCTTAATTTTACTTTTAGAAAACAGAGAACTGTTGATAAACATATGTCACAAATGAATCCTCAATCCACCATTTTTTTAAATAATGAAGATACTGTACAAACTGTACATGCCATACTTAAAAATTCCATCTATGTGAACCTAATTAATAATTAAAGTTGGAAACTAATAATAAGATAATAAGGATCAGCTAAAAAAAAGTATATCTACACACACACACACACACACACACACACACACACATATGCATTTTGTTTTTTTAGGGCAGAATACAACATGACAGATTAATTATTTACTATTAATCATTACATAACTATTTACTGAACATTTATGTGTTTTTATACAGCTGTTGCCACTGTTTTACAAGCATTCAGTCATTTGAGGACAGGCCTGTCATGATAACAACTTTTTGTTGTGCGATATATTGCCCCAGAAATAATTGCGATAAACAATATTATTGTCATTTTAAGACCATTTTATGCCACTGAATATATAATCATAATATAAAAGCATAATAATGCAAGAAGGCCAACACACTTTCACATGACAACAAACTTTTAATTCTTAAGAATATTTAGATTTCTTTTTTAAGAAATTAAGTATCAACATATTAGATACCTTAAAAAGCTTGAATAAATAGTAAATAAACATTTTCTAACAAAAAGTGCAAAGTAACGAGTATAAAAAAGAAAAATGCACAAAGAACTTGTATGGAGATTTTACCCTGACCTTCTTTTCTCTGTAAATGAAGGGTGCACACTATTGCTGAAAAACACAATCACTACTCAGCAGTCAGATGTCCGTATGCACAAAGGCACAGATCCCTAAACAAGACCATATCTGCAGATGAAACATTGTTTGTAGAAGCATTCATTAAATTTGAACTAGCATCTCGTGACTACACCACGTTATGTACGAGAAGCTGCAAAAGACAGTAAATAAACATTTTCTAACAAAAAGTGCAAAGTAACGAGTATAAAAAAGAAAAATGCACAAAGAACTTGTATGGAGATTTTACCCTGACCTTCTTTTCTCTGTAAATGAAGGGTGCACACTATTGCTGAAAAACACAATCACTACTCAGCAGTCAGATGTCCGTATGCACAAAGGCACAGATCCCTAAACAAGACCATATCTGCAGATGAAACATTGTTTGTAGAAGCATTCATTAAATTTGAACTAGCATCTCGTGACTACACCACGTTATGTACGAGAAGCTGCAAAAGACACAGGCGTAAGTGGAATGTAAAAAACATGGTGACATAAATTTTTATGTAAATATAATGGGCGATATATTGCGTCACCAAAAATAATTGAGGTCATATATTGTGCGATAAGTCGATATATTGATTATTGCGAAGATAAGCTTTAAAGGGATTTTACCATGAGAAAGAGGTAAAATCTCTCCACTTAATGTCTCACTGTGGTAAAGTCACGGTAAGTCTTTATGATGTTGCTGTTTTGTATAGTATGTGTCACTGATTATCTAAGCAAAATGCACTATCCATATGTATTCAGTAATAAAGCATGAAATATGCATAATGTGACCTTTCTGTCAGTTCTGCCACCGAGACGAGAGCTGAATATAATCAAGATGCATACTGTTATATATGAACTGAAGACAAAATATGTGAATAAAATCAGAAATAATGGCCTGAAATGTGTGCTGTAGATGTGAGAAGATGCAGGCCGCTGCACTGATTTCATCCGCAGGGCTTCTGCGCTGTAGATTACGATTATGCTGCGGATTCCTCATGCGTGAAGCGAATGAAGTCTTCCATTAGTTATGAAGGTAAACGCATACAGTACAGCGGCATTCTGGGAGTGCGGAGAGTGATATTACATAAGTATGAACAGCTCTCAGGCCGTCTCAAGGAGCTGAGCAAATAAAGCTCCTCATGCAACATTCATCAGTTTACATAACAAGATTGTGAAAATTATTATTTTCATTCGGTAGACAATATTCAGATGTATTTTGGCATTTTGTTTTGGAAAATAACAATATTATTTAGCATTACTGAATCAATCTAAATGCATTCATTTATACCAACGACACTCATTTTTAGGGGTAAATCAGGTAAAAACTGCAGTTGCATGTTTCCAGTTTTACATTGTATGTGAAAATTGGGGCAAGTTGTCACACGTTTTATATGTTGCAGTCTTTTTATTATCAACTTATTAATTAAAACGTCTACAAATTTTGTTTGAAAATGGTTGAAAAGCATGAAATAAGTGTGCATTAATGGCAGGTGCATTGTGACAACTTACCTCATATACTGCAACAACATACCTAAGCAATTGGGGCATGTTGTCACAAAAAGTCGACCTTTTTTTTCCTTGGCAGTAACAGTGGAAATGTTTAATGGTTTTTGTATTGTATTATAAAGATAATATGTAAAGACTTATAATTTATATAACTTAAAAGAATTTAATAAAGATGATGATGGTTTTATTTCATGGTTTTATCTCCAAAACCACCGGAAAACGGTGTTTTGTTGCTTGAAATACAATAAATGTTAACTGAAATAAAGTAAGTTTAAGGTTTTTTTAATATAGATTTTATTTTAATTCAGCTAGTTCTCATTTTATTTATTTGTTTATTTTTATTTACTTTTACTATGATGTACTAAAATAACTAAGAACATGATAAAAAAAAAACAATGTAGACAAAAAACAACTAAAAGTAATAAAAATGACAAAAACACAGAAAATACTGAGACTTTAACCAAAAAAAAAAAAAAAACGGAATATATGAAAGTAAAAACTAATTTAAACTAGTAATAAAAAATATAATACATCTCTGATATTAAAATAACAATGGGGTGATTTTATTTTTGAGTGTGTGTGTGTGTGTATATATATATATATATATATATATATATATCAAAACAAAACTAATAAAACAGAGAGTTATGACAACAGCCTAAATACAAAAAGAAAAGATTTTTCAAAGCTGCAAATAAAGAAAATACTATTTCAGTCTTTCTACTTCAAAAAATTTAATGTGATTAAATTCACATTTAATTTAATGTTACTTGCAATTTCTTTGTAACTATCTGTGAAATTTACTAGCAATTTCTGACTAAAAATTGTTTCTACACAAAATTGTTTCAGTGTATTAAAAAATTACTATATAAAATAATTATAATTTTATTATTAGGCCATTTTATTATAAGGTAAGAACACCTTACACATGGTGTTATTTGCCCAATCATTAATATTTTAATTCATATTTTCATATTTTATTAACACTTTCACTTCATAAATTTAGGGAAGTAAAACCTCAAAGAGCTTTTAGAGTCAGTCAGATACAAATAACATAATTATTTCCTCCTGTGAACTGAATATTTAACAATAATTCATCCAGTCATGTGGCATGACACAAGCCCCGAGCCATGAAGAACAGCATGATGAGTAC
>NW_015558588.1:351821-388398 GCF_001515605.1 Sinocyclocheilus anshuiensis | reverse complement strand
TCTCACACACACACACACACACACTCACAGTCACACTCACACTCTCACACTCTCACACTCTCACTCTCACTCTCACACACACGCACACACACACACACACACGCGCGCGCGCACACACAGACTCAAACTTTATGATTATTATTCAATTTGATGGGGTCAAAATAAAATACTATTTTATCACCACTTACACTAGGTTTTTTTTTTTCACTAGAAATTGTAAAAATGAGCTTTTGCTTCTACAGTTTAGTAAATATATTGTGACAATAACCATACTATACGATAAAACCACAAGAACTATGATCTGAAGTATCATATACAGTCTCATCAATGTGGTGTTTCCAGTGCTTCCACCTCCATTACTCTCTGAAAAACAGTAAGTGCACAGTTTTACTGTAGTAATGCTAGTGTTTTTTTACTGTAAATATTTTTTATAGCTGAGTATGTAACCTCAGACCTCTTACCTGTACATATTGTGCTGCTGTGCAGACTGTAGTTAGAGTTTTGCACATGTAGCTCCATTTAGCAATCGAAAAAAACTGTAAAGGTTTGCGCTGCTCCACGTCAGTCATATTTCAGAATGTCCCAGAGTTTAACCCATGAAAATGTCTTATGTCATCAATGTCATGCTGTAGTGCGGTTATGTCATGATGTGCAGAATATGAATCCTTACAAAGCATCAACAAACGCAGCTGCTCTCCTCAGCTGTCGCTATGGTTTCAGATGCTCACGCTCGCATCGCTCGTAATGCTGCTGTTTCATGCGAGGCTCGTAGTGAAGAACTGGAGTATCCTGTTACTCTATCGATTGTTGCTCTCGTGTCCACGCACACGTCTCTCATTGGCCGGCAGAAGCACAGGGAGTATTGGGTTCAGAGTATCTGGCAATTATCTGAAATGTGGGAGAAAAAATCAATATGCTCACAGAAAGCCGGTAAGGTCACAAAAAGAGACGGAGACGCACTTAAAATGCACAAACCGTCTTCCACAGCCGGGTGGAAAAGCAAATCTCTGAAATCCTTCCCTTCACTTACAGATACTGACAGCGCCAAAGAAACCGAAGTCTGTTTTTCTCTTTTGTTAAAGTATTTTTCCAGCAAAGCTTCATGGCAAACCTTAAAATGCTTGATATGATACTAAACAAAGGGTCATTTCAGGAGAATGAAGGCAGGTTGTGAATGCAGAAAGTACACTGACTTTAATTTGGTGGACCTTTTTAAATATTAACAATATTTTCAAGCTAAACGGTCATAGACATTGACCACAATTTGTTAATCATAAGCAGATGGTAATGAAGGTAACGGGGCATTTTATTGGGAAAAAAGCGGGCCATAATTAGCCTTGGACTCGGTTGACTTAAGCCAGTAAGAAATCAACTACTGTAGCAACTGCAAAGCAACACAATATTCATTCAGAACACCTTAGCAACAGCATAGCAACATCTCGGCAACCATTGACAACACCTTATCATTGTGACAAGTTTTGCACGGGTAAACACCACTCACAGTCTCACACTTCAGACAAAAAGTCATCAAAAAGTCAAAATCGTGACAATACTATGCTGGAATTAGGACATACAAAGTTAAAATTCTGACATAAAAATTCATAACTGTAACATAAAAACCGGAAATTATGACATGCATTGTCAGAATTATGACATAAAAAGCCATAATTATGACATAACACATTTAAATTATGACAAAAAGTCATAACTATCAAAAAAGTTGAAATTATGACAGAAAGTCCACATTATAACATAAAAGTTGAAATTATGACACATGTCAGAATTATGACAAAAAAGTCATAAGTATGACATAAAAAGTCAAAATTATGATATAAAATGTTAAAATTATACCAAAAACTCATAACTATGACAAGTCTAAATTATGACATAAATTGAAATTATGAAGTCGAAATTTACAAAAAGTCATAATTATCACATAAAAAGTTTAAATTATGACAGAAAGTCCACATTATAACATAAAAACTGAAATTATGACATCATAATTATGACAAAAATTCATAAGTATGACAAGTCAACATTATGACAATCAAAATTACACAAGTTAAAATTATGAAATATTATGTTGAAACTTTTTTTATGACATAAAAAGTTAAAAGTTATGACAAAAAAGAGATTGACTTTTTGACATATTAAGTTGAATTTATAAAATAAAAAGTTGACTCTTGTCGAACTTCGACGTAGTATGTCAATATCAACTTTTAAGTCATAATTTAAGTTGAAATGAATAGTCATAATCATCAAGTCATAATTACAACATAACACTTTTATGCCATAAATATAATTTACCAAAGCATGATTATTTTCTTATTTGGTGGAAATGGGCTTCCATAGACATGAGCACTGGTTGAGTCATCAATATTTTGCTCCATTTGCCCAAAAGGGAAAGACTGTCCTTTTTTAATGAGCAAATCTAGTCAAAAATGATTTTGTCCATTTTTACTAGAACACTATCATGCAGATGAGCTCCATTCTGGGTTTGTGGGTTCCGCTGTCCATTCAACATAAGATGTGAACCTGTAATGTCTCACCTATTAGTGAGATTCACTGTGTGTGTACGTTAGTGCTCGATTAAACGCACACTCACCGTTTCTGCTGTGAGCGAGTGAGAGGTGGGAAGAGTGCGAATCACAGCCCTCAGATCTCACACTTTCAAGACGCCAAGGAATGCAATCTCCTGAGCCTGTCATCAGCTCAAAGAGACTCGAGTTAACAAAAGCATCCTTTTCTGATCGCTCACATCCTTACTGAAATTAATCGTTCACCAAAGAATGACGATTTACTCACCCTCATGTCGGTTCATGCATGCATGTTGTTCTTTCTGTGAAGCAACAAAAGGAGAATATGTGAGTAATCTTCATGCATGCATGTTTTTTTTATAAGCATTGAAAATCAGAATACTAGCATGTTAAACATTAAGTTAAATGTTAAACCTTGATGTAATTGCATGCTTGACTGCTGCTGTAATACATTGCATTTGCTTTACTGAAGCTCTTTTCTGTGCGTAAACATGCAAAACAAGCTATTTGTAAAAGAAACCTGGTGCATTAGAACAATGACCTATACAATAAATATTATTGAGTGCAACAGCTAGGGAATCATTTCATGGAGTCATTAAGAATCCACTTGACAGTGATGATTCACAGAAAGCACTTTTGATAACGATCAGGCTCTTTTCCAACAGCAGATGAAGATTCCTTCTTACCGTAAGCACTATTGTGTTTATCATTTCTGAATTCTCTTAGTGAGCCGTGATGCAATTCATGAATAGCATGAGATATTAGAAAATATCTCTGTTATGAGTCAGAAAAACGGTCAGTGCATCTGTTTGTGTTTTAGTTAAAACCATTTTAAGGCATTGTAGATGTGCAAAGGCTTTTAAATATCTTTGGCAAAATTTTAAGGCAGCATCATGTGTATCCTTCAAGGAGAAGGCAATCCCAGAATGCATTGCATAACAAAGCTCTCCATACAAAACGTAGTTTAAATACTCCACTAGAGGGCGAATGAAGCATGTGCAATGATTTATGAAGTGCATTTTTTTTTATTTGCATGCATTAAACTGGCTCAATGCATCACACATACATGAAAACACAATAAATTGCGTTAGCATATAGTTTTAGTAGAGTATGATGTTTTTTGAGTTGAGCATTGTTGGAGTGAGCGTCCAAATCACGTTGTGATTCTGTGAAGGCAAACTGCAGTCCTGCATTGGAAAGGTCATTGCTTTTTTTATTAACCAACAGAAAAAGAAGGAGTTTCATATTCTTCATAATTGCTTCGTGACGCTGAAAACCCACTGTCAAGGTGAAGTGTTTCATTTCCACATCATTTATTTGAGACTGAGTCGTGACTCTCAGTATATTTCACACAGAACCCTACAAAAAAATACATAAATAATAATATTAATAATAATAGTTATTGGTACTTGTTTGTGACTTATGTTGCTTTCGAAAACATTTGTTATGTTTACATTATCAAACATTATCAAAATACGCATGACAACTAAATAAGTTTTGTACAAATCAACACTACTCACACTTTCCTTAGAAAATGTAAAAAAAAAATAATAATAATAATTGTTTCGCTTCTACAGTATGTCTACATTTTTTTAGTTTTTAACCATGCACAACTTTTAACATAAAAAGACATAATAGTGAGATTACAGTCATAATTATTAGATAAAAAGTCGACATTATGACATGAAAAGATATAAATCTGACATAAAAAGTTGTAATTATTAAATAATTATGGCATGCTAAGAATTATGACATAATTAGAAATTATGACAAAAGTCTAAATTGTAACAAAAAAGTGGAAATTGTGACATTCTAAAAATTATGACAGTCAAAATTATGACATGAAAAGTTGAAATTATGACAAAAAAAATCTAAATTATGACATTAAATCTAAATTATGACATACTGTACTAATTATGACATAAGTTGAAACTGTGACAAAATGTTAAAATTATGACATGGGATAAAAATTATTACAACTGTACTAATTATGACATTATGACAAATTTACAGAAAAGTTGAAATTATGACATGAAAAGTACAAATTATGGCAAATAAAGTCAAAATTATGACATACTGTACTAAGAATTATGACATAAGTTAAAATTATGACAAACAGCCAATTAAATTATTACATAAAAAATTATCATCAAGATTGACATGAAAATTAATGTTTTTATGAATCAATATTTTTGCTCCACTGACCCAGAATCCATTCAAGAGCAAATGTGAAGCAGTTATGTTTCATATTCTTCATAATTGCTTAGTGACGCTGAAACCCCATTTCCACAGCATTTATTTGAGACTGAGTCATGACTGTCACTATATTTCACACAGGTAAAAAATAATAAATTAAACTGGTCACTGGTAAATGTTTGTGATTTAATGTTTGTGTTTGTGATTTATATGTGGTTCGTGGTTTATGTGTCAGAATACATGACCACTTTTACTGTAAGTGGAAGTCAATGGAGAAACATGCACTTTGTTTTTTTGGACAGGTGGTGTATTACGACATCGGCCAGCAGGAGTTTACTGACCCATGCTAACCAGCCAAACCTTGACCCTCTGAGCGAATCTCATGAATGAGAATGACTCAAACACCTGCATTATGCATTATGACTTTTGGGGGAAAATTAATTGGCAAGAAAACAATGTCACATTGAAAAGACTCAGAGTCTCACACTTTAGATAAAAAGTCATAATCATGTCATAAAAGCCCAAATTATGACATACTAAGATTTAAGGCACAAAAAGTCAAAAATTAAGACATAAAAGTTATAAGTTACATTAAATAAAAAGTTGAAATGATGACATACTATGGTGGAATTATTACATAAAGAGTCGAAATTATGATGTGAAAAGTTTAAATTCTGACATAAAATGTCAAAAATATAACATAAAAACTAATGAATGATATACTATGACATGTCAAAATTCACATAAAAATGTATAACGATGACATAAAAAGTTGAAATTATGACATTCTATGGCAGAATGATGACATAGAAAGTTAAAATTATGACAAAAAATCATAGGAAGAAGTTCAAATTATGACATACTGAGACTTGTGACAAAAAAGTAGAAATTATGACATAAAAAGTTAAAAGCATGACATAAAAGTTAAAACATGCCATAAAATGTTAAAATTATGACATATTATGTTGGAATTATGACATAAAAAGTTGAAATTATAATATGAAAAGTCAAAATTATGACAAAAGTCGGAATTAAAACATAAAAAGTCAAAACTGGCATAAATAAAAAGTCATAACTATGATATTAAAAGTTTAAATGATGAAATGAAAAAGAAATGATTGAAATTGTGACATACTATGTCGGTTTTATACATAAAGAAAATTATTTTGTGAAAAGTTGAAATTATGACATAAAATGTCAAAATTATGACAGTCAATATTATAACATAAAAACTCATATAATGTATTATATTAAAAAGTCATAACTATGACATAAGTCAAAGTTGACGTAAAAAGTTGACATTATGACATACGACGTAAATAGAAATTATGACAAAAATAGTAAATGACCTAAAGACTTTACAATAAAATTTCACAGTAACATTAAAATTAACTAACACTAAATACATACTTCTAAAGCATTTATTTTCACTCAATGTTAATGTCAGCATTTACTAATACATTAATCAAATTAAAAGTTGTCTCTGTTAATATTATTTAATAGACCTGAGCTAATATGAACAGTGTATTTTTTATTAAATAACATTAACAGACATGAATAAATACTGTAACAAATGTAATGCTGATTGTTAGTTAATGCATTAACTAACATTAACTAATAGAACATTATTGTACAGTGTTACTGACTCTTCTTTATGCAAAATATTATTTTAATAATTTTCTTTTGATTTTGGGGTAAAATATGACATGGATGTGTTTAAAGTATGCTGGATTCACTCCATTATTTTGGTTTTGACAGCAGCAAATGACACACTTCAGATTCAAAATACTGTCTAAGAGCGCAGACTAGTGTGTAATACTGGAGCTGCGCTTTATTCCCAGAACTCAACACTCACACCACATTACTGCAAAGCTCCTCAGGACACTGATGCAGAGTGAGTAACGTCATGTGAACAAAGGCTAGCAGTGACAAACTGGCAGGGTTACTCATTGGTTTTGTGCTGGCGTCACCGATGCGGGTTCTCAGGCGTGTCAGTGAGGGGAAGGAACTGATGCTGTGTTTACTGCTCTGTGTGTGTGTGTGTGTGTGTGTGTGTGTGTGTGTCATCCTTATAAACCACAGCACAGTTAAAACCACTGCAACACACACACTGCACATCACTGGCATCTTTATGAGAGCTCAGAAACACTCACTCATCTTACCAACTACCCACACAAACAAACCCCAAACAACCACACCACACACAAAAGCATCAATTATTCATCTCTTTTTTAAAGAGTCAAAAGTGAATTAATTACTCGTATGCTATTTATTTGTGGGAAGTTCTTCCTCAAGGACACTAGTTCTCAACCAGGGTTATTACTGTTTACTAGAACTAAACTAAAATCATAAAAAAAATAAAGTTTGATACTTGAAATAAAATAAAATTTAACTGAAAATAAAATAATAAAAATAAGTATAAACATAAAATAAAAAAAGTATTAAATTAAAATAAAATCTAAAAACTTAAGCTTATTTTATTTCAACATTTCTCATTTTTATTTAGTTTAACTTGGTATATTAAAATAACTAAAACTAAAACTGAAATTAATAAATAAAAAAATGAAATAAATAAATGAAAAATAAATGAATAAAAAATATAAGCCTAAAGACAAATTAAACAAAAATATATAAATAAAAATATATTGAAAACCATCAAAATATTAAAATGAAACCTAATTCAAAATATTAATAAAAATTATAATAGTGTCACAATGATACAGAAATAACACTGTTCTCAACTGATTTAAGGAAAAAATGAAATGAAAACTAATCCGTATTTGAAGAAAAGCAAAGTTTGTCAAGACAGATTATGAATGTTGACTTCACAAATCCTGACAAAGTTAAATAAAAATGGTTAAAAAGCCTTAACGTTTGAATACAGATAGATAAATAAATTGGATTTGTGTGTATATTTCATGATATTTAATACATTTACATTTGTTGAATGATGAATTCATTAACCTTAATTTAAGTGTTTTTTTTAACACAATTTAATTTATTTAATTAAAATTAAGTCAGATTCATTATATCACCACACTTTAGTTGCATTAGCTCAAATTAATGTAGTGGAAATTAACTTTATTGTGTAATGATCACTATGGCTGGGATCCATTTGCAGTTTTATTTGAAACTTAGTCAAAAAAGCAGACTAGGCAGTATAGTAGGGCAGGCAGAGCGGTGAACATAGACAGACCTGAGATCGGGGCAGGCAGCTATCAGACAAGAACTGAGACAGGCTTGGGTCAGGGCTGGCGGCAATCCAATAACAATAGTCCAGTAAACAAAGAACAAGTCCAAAGGGCAGGCAGCAATCCGACGAGAAACGATAGGCAGGCAAGGTAATAACACAAGGCAGTCCGAAGTAGTGATGTTAGGTTCTTGAACGAATCATTCTTTTGAGCCCGTTCTCAGTAAGTAACCGGTTGAGCCGGTTCACAAATCGAACTTGCTCACAAATCGAACTGAATCGAACTTTAGTTCCGGGATGATGAAGCAGGACGCACAGCCGAAGTAGCACGTCCAACTCAAAAAGAATCGAATGAGCCAGTTCGACCAACTGTCGAAGTTTACCGAGGATTACCGAGGACTCTACAATAACCGAATGAGCCGTGGCGAACTTTACAGAGGATTAAAGAGGACTCAACAAGAACGGAATGAGCCGTGGCGAAGTTTACCGAGGATTACCGAGGACTCAAGAAGAACGGAATGAGCCGTGGCAAAGTTTACAGAGGATTACCGAGGACTCAACAAGAACCGAATGAGCCGTGGCGAAGTTTACCGAGGATTACCGAGGACTCAACAAGAATCGAATGAGCCGTGGCGAAGTTTACCGAGGATTACCGAGGACTCAATAAGAACGGAATGAGCCATGGCGAAGTTTACAGAGGATTACCGAGGACTCAACAAGAACCGAATGAGCCGTGGCGAAGTTTGCCGAGGATTACCGAGGACTCAACAAGAACAGAATGAGCCATGGCGAAGTTTGCCGAGGATTACCGAGGACTCAACAAGAACCGAATGAGCCGTGGCGAAGTTTGCCGAGGATTACCGAGGACTCAACAAGAATGGAATGAGCCGTGGCGAAGTTTACCGAGGATTACAGAGGACTCAACAAGAACCAAATGAGCCGTGGCGAAGTTTACCGAGGATTACCGAGAACTCAACAAGAACCGAATGAGTCGTGGCGAAGTTTACCGAGGACTCAACAAGAACGGAATGAGCCGTGGCGAAGTTTGCCGAGGATTACCGAGGACTCAACAAGAACCGAATGAGCCGTGGCGAAGTTTACCGAGGATTACCGAGGACTCAACAAGAATGGAATGAGCCATGGTGAAGTTTACCGAGGATTACCGAGGACATTTACATTTTATTAAAACCTGCAAAAACCTTTCTGTCGAGTGATGTAAATAAATTTTACAATAGTTTATTGTGCATAAATATTATATTTAAAGTTGCTTACGCGAAATCAAGGAGTTTATAAGACTGGTTTATTCATTCTTTATACTGTAGACATGTAGAACATAACCGCGTTTGTGCATCAATGTCTGTAATGTGTGCTGTAGGTGCGAAACGTTTAGGAATCTTATCCAAGTTGTAGGCTAGTCAATATTGGTCAGTAAGTCGTAGGATCCGCGAATGAAACTGTAACCACAAACACCATTAACTTAAGTGAATTATATGGCAATAATCAGCGATATGCTTTCACACAAATAACTTTATTTTTGAATGTTTCAAAAATGAGGTTTATTTATTTAATTCCTTTTATTTTCTTGCTGTTATTTCATTTACTGTTATTTAATTAATTGTCTTGGGTTGGTCCAACTTATATTGTTTTATTAATTTACTAAGGTTTAATTAAATATCTTATGTTGGTCTAATTTAAATTAAGAACTATATAACTGTAATTGAATTATGATTTAGTTATTTATTTAATTTTTTTTCAGAAATTATGCTGAGTCATTTGAAGAAATTGCGCAAGAGAACTCAAATGCAAAACATGCCAACATACAAAACTGATTTGCAAACACATGTACTTGTATTTCTAAACATGCGGTTAGTTTCATGTTTCATCATTTGCATCATAGTTTGTCCCTGCTGTTTGTGACCAATTATAACAGACATGAGACCCATTTATGAGTCAAAACCCAACAGAAATATTAGACTAATAACTTACAATATAATACATTTTTTCTCACCGAACAGATAGCAATGCATTTCTGTCTTTCTTTGCCAATTGGTTTATTTCTAAAACCAAGGCCAAAATGCATCACGTCAGTCTAGTTTCCCCAACATCCAGGCACAAACCTCAATGTTTATCGTGTTCATTGTGATAATGTCCTGCCAACACTGATGTCTTAAGAGTCTGAATGCATTCAAACTCAACAGTTTGCAGTTATTGTGCAATCAGTCAGTTGAGCAAGAGTCCAGAAAATGTTCAGACGTGAAGACAATAAATTTACTGATAAACTATAATGGCATGAAAGGGTGTGTCTGTCTCAGGTTACTGTTTCTTCATCTCTACTTGTCATTTTAATTAGGTTGGCTTGACAAAGTCAACATACTGTCATTGTACAGTATATGGATTAGTTTTTTTTTCTTTTTCTATCCCTTAATGCTGTGCAGCTCATAAAGGTTAGGGCTGTGCGATATTGACAAAAAAATTATATCTCAATATTTTGAAGGATTTTTTTTATAACAATAATTCAATGATATTTTGCTACGTGTGTTTTTGTGCTGGTACTTTGGCTGGTTTAGGCCTGTCATGGTTTTAAAAAAAAATACACCAACTAAAAAGTCCCTGTTATAATATGTGATTCACTGAATCATTCCTTCAAATGATTTGTTTAAAACGGCTTTATTTAATTAACGGATTAATTTAGAATCAAAGCAAGTGACTAGGGGTGTGTGATATTTATCATCTACAATAATACGGTAATTGTTGAAAAAAAAAAACACGTCTTGAAAGTCCAAAAGCATTGACTGCATGATGAAGCCTATTAGAATGCAGTTAGAATGTCTTATAATTCAAGTTATGAAAGAAAAAATACCCCTGTATGGGATTTTGTTTTATATATTTATAAGATATGAATATCACATAAGCAAGAGTGCTGCTTTAACGAATATAACAGTTAAACAGACAAGAAGTTAATATTGAGTGAGTTTTACACACATTTCACACACAATATTGTTTGATTCAACACTTTCAGTTTCTTTCCTGAGTGAATCTGTTTTTGAATAAATCATTTGAGTCAGTGATTCAATGATCCATTCGTAAAGAGAGTCACTTGCAGGGGCGTGCGATATTGACAAAAAAGCACAATATTTTGGGGGATTTTTTCGATAACGATAATTAAGCAATATTTTGCTGAGTGTGTTTTTGTGCTGGTACTTTGGCTGGTTTAAGCCTGTCATGGATATATATATATATATATATATATATAAAATAAAAAAAAACACTAACTAAAACTCCCATAGGTGGTGGCAGTTCCGTGTTATAATAAGTTATTCATTGATTCATTCATTCAAATGATTCGTTTAAAACAGCAGAATCATTTAGAAACGAAGCAAGTGAAGCCATGTCCAAATACCCACACTTGCTGTCTTCAGACTTTTTGCCGAGATCTCGCGAGAAATCACGGAAACCTTTCCAATGTATGTTAAATATGAATAATAATTAGATATTACATATAATTTGGTAGTAAAATAAAAAGTTGCATGTTTTATTGGTGCAAATGAGTACCCAGCAAACATGTGACGTCAGAGAGACGTTCAGATCATGTCTGTATAACGTCAGTTAGTTCAGAACCACTTTTGGAAGTCTTCTGGACGTGTAAAACTGGTTCAATATCTGAACGTCTGACTAAGACCCCTTTTGGAAGTTCAATATCTGAACGTCTGACGGGGATCCCTTTTTGACGTCTGTGGACGTGCAAAACTAGTTCAATATCTGAACGTCTGATGGGGACCCTTTTTGGATGTCTGTGGACGTGCAAAAGTAGTTCAATATCTGAACGTCTGACCAAGACCCTTTTTGTACGTCTGTGGACGTGCAAAACTAGTTCAATATCTGAACGTCTGACGGGGATCCCTCTCGGACGTCTGTGGACGTGCAAAACTAGTTCAATATCTGAACGTCTGACGGGGATCCCTTTTGGACGTCTGTGGACGTGCAACACTAGTTCAATATCTGAATGTCTGGCGGGGACCCTTTTTGGACGTCTGTGGACGTGCAAAACTAGTTCAATATCTGACATTCAGATTCCTGGGCACCACCTTCTCTCAGGACCTGAAGTGGGACACTCACATCGACTCCATTGTGAAAAAGGCCCAGCAGAGGCTGTACTTCCTTCGCCAGCTGAGGAAGTTCAACTTGCCACTTCTGAAACAGTTCTACTCCGCCATAATTGAATCTGTCCTCTGCACTTCTATAACTATCTGGTTTAGCTCAGCTACCAATGACATCACACTCATTCAGGACTGTGACAAGTCTGCTTACCAACAGGAGTTTGAAAAGCTGGCTATCTGGTGCAGTCACAACAACCTGGAGCTGAACACACTCAAAAAAGTGGAGATCAAGGACTTCAGGAGGAATCCCCCTGCACTCACCATCATGAACAGCACTGTGACTGCAGTGGGTCTTGCCACTGTCATTCTATTTGTTGTGTGGAAGCTTCTGTCACCAAAACAAATTAATTGTATGTGTAAACATTCCTGGCAATAAAGGTCTTTCTCTTTCTCTCTTTCTAAATTATTATAGTTACATTTTTAAATCACAGTGATCATTTTTGCTTCTGTCAGTTCTACATAAATGTCAGTTGATTAATTCCCATGGAGTGCACTTAAATATTCCCAAAATTGTGCAACCCTATACATTTACTGTGTAATTATTTATTTCAAGACCCAGATTTGGCATAAAGCTGGCATAGCTGGCATTCATTCAGCATTGGCAGAAGGCATGACCAAGCAGATGTGTTATGCTGCAAGATGTAAGCCAAATGTTGTGAATACTATTTGGACCAAAATGTCAACTGTGAGCCACATACTCGGTCTTCTCCCAAAATTTCAAATATTTTAATTTATATATATATATATATAGTACTTTACACAGAACTGGCAAATATTTAATTTCGTCGGACTATCCAGCAGTGTAACGGATTTTTATTTTATTTTTTTTATTGAACAGAATGTCAACACATTCAATACAATTCAGTTACAACATATGCACAATATAAGAATGCACAAGCTTGCACAACTGGTACAGCTTTAATTGTTTCTTTGAGGGCAATATGGACTCAATATAATGCTTCACTTCATTTTTAAATGCAATAAAACATGGATTTTTTTTCCTGAAAATTTACATTTATGTACATGAAATTTGGCCATTAAAATAATAATACAATTTTTTTTAAAAAGTGTGGGTCTGTTTATATCTAGAGTTTTCAATAATGCCTAAAAGAACATCTTTCCACTGTAAAGTAACATTTTCGTCAACATTGTCAGCAATAAAATCAAGTACATTTCGCCAAAAAAAGACACATAAGGGCAGTGCCAAAATAAATGAACAGCTGTCTCTGGCTTCTACTTAGCAGCGTATTGAAATTGATTCATAATCGCCACGTCAGTGACGTCACACGTAACGTCAACATAAAAATTGATCCTGCAGAAGTACGATCGATCGAGACTGCTGACATTGCCGTGAATTCGAATACAATTCGAATAAAGCAAACAGGTAAGTAAAAACAATCAATTTTATGTGTTTTACAGTTAAGTTTAGATGACATCATGCCCGATCAATATCTGAAAATACTTTTTAAAAACGGCGGCATTTACTATCAATTGTATGTGTTTTACAGTTAAGTTTAGATGACATCATGCCCGATCAATATCTGAAAATACTTTTTAAAAACGGCGGCATTTTGCGCGGGCATGATGCAGGCCCATCACATTGACGCAAGCAAATATCCCGACCCGAGGTCTTGGTGTCAGCATGTTTTGAAACAATATTTTTACTCTAATATAGTTTAAAATGTAATCTCTTGTCATTTCAAACTATTTTTTTTATTTCTGTCCTTTTTAATAGATCAGATCACGTATTTCCAATTGCAAATAAGGCTACTAAAATGTCTTTGCACACCTATATGTATTGGACCGGTACAACTAAGGGGATAGGTATTCATTTATTATTTACAATTTTAAAGCAGTACTTCTGCACACTGCCTTTACTATGACTAGTATGAGTTTTATTGAATACCATGTGGTCATCCAACCTTGGAACACCTGATGGTGACATGTTCATGGTGTTCAATAAAGCTCATAGTAAGACAAGATTGAACTCTGGCCTCATTAACAATTAAAATAGTTCAGTTGGTTTAAATTGAGCGCAACAGGGATGTCTGAAATTAGTCCAATTAAACACATCGTAAAGACTTGTATGAACGTCTGTATGTGACGTTGAAAAAAAAATGTAAAAAATGACGTAAAAACTTTCATTTAGAACCCTGTAATGATGTGGCTTGGACATCAATAAAAACATTTAAAAGATGTTTAAAAAGACATCTTTTAACCTTCAATATTTATGTCACTTGGACGTCAATAGTGAACTCTTAAAAGACGTCTAAAACAGACATCGCAAAAACTTTCATTCTGGCTCCTCAGTGGATGTCTTCTGAACGTACGACAAAGACGTTAAATTGACGTCTTTTGGACGTGTCTTTGCTCAGTGGGTAGTGGTGATATTTATTTTGTACAACGTTTGCCACTGCTTTTTATCACTTAATTAGAAGCACCACAAAATTAAATTGTGTCATCTGACTACTGAACAGACATTTAGAAGTTGATTTTAAAATGCAAAGTATTGAAAATAAAAATAAAGCTCCGTAAACACTTGCATTTTTACAACACTATAAGTGTGTCCCATCAGGTAATGAAAATTTTTACACACACTTGTGGTCTCCATGCTCACTTGAACACTTGGACCAAATACAGGAAATACGTCATATAAGTAGTCAAGTGGTCAAGTGCAAAGACCGCAAGAGCGGGCATTTGGACAAGGCATGACTGTCTTTTTGAATGGATCATTGAATCACTGACTCAAGTAATTTGTTCAAAAAGGATTCGTCCAGGAATGAAACGCAGTGTTGCTCTGAGACGCACAAATGTTCTGCTTCTGCTTCTGCTTTGGAGCTCTTTTTGTTGCCGAAACCAAAAAAAACCCCAGACAATATTGTGTGTAAAATGTAACTCAGTCAATATTAACTTCTTGTTTGTTGAACTGTTGTATAAAATCAGTCTCATTTGCAATCACGCTCACATGCTGGTATTCGTTAAAACGGCACTCTTGTGTAATATTCATATCTTATATATAAATATATAAAACAAAATCCCATACAGGGGTATTTTTTGCTTTCATAACTTGAATTATAGGGTCATTCTAATTGCATTCAGATAGGTTTCATCACACAGTCGATGCTTTCGGACGTAAGCTCACACATCGTTAAAACAACAGACATAGATGATAAATATCGTAAACCACTACTTCAGGTACAAAATACCTTTATAACCTTCAAAACTCTGGGACTTTTTAACTTTTTTTTAAGGCAAGTCATTTGCATTCCGTCAGTGGGGTTCAATGGGGTCCAATGTTGTTTTGAACCCCAATGTCCTTTAAAATATTTTCTTTGGTGTCTCACAGAACAACAAAATGCACACAGGTTTGAAGTGACAATTTAAATAGTGTCTAAAAGCACATGGCTGAATATTACCGACTGTTCAATGCATGCTGCTTCTACGGTGAACAAGCAATAGCTGAGTTCCAATTGTTACTTCACTGATATCCATTGGTATCACTATTTTCTGTAAAAAATTTTATTATGAACTGTAGATGTTTCTTACACATACATCCATCTTTACTGTTTGGAGACATTCTGAAATGCTCTCGGTTACACCCTTATTTGTTTACATTCACAGACCTTAAAAGAGGTCTTTGGAGATCCTTTTTCCTGTGCTAAAATGAGATAATTACCCCATGTCGGGAAGCTCTGGGGGTATCATGTAAACTCTGGAATAATATGTTGCAGATCTAACGCAAAGTTTTGTCTCTTTGGGGGGGGGTTGTTGGCTTTTATTATGCTATGAAGTTTTAAACCTCTGTTTTCTTCTTCTTTGTCTTCCCCAGCAGTCACATCCATCCCATTTCCCCATTGTGAAGACGGATCTGAACTTTTATGAAGTCATGCAATGTTATGATAGTCAAATTAAAATGGATTGTTCTATTCTGAAGGGAAAAGTGTTTTTTCTTTGTGAAATATATCAAAATATCAATAACTAAGTGCACAACCCTTGGGAACTGATTGCTGTCTTGCTGTGAGTATAAATTAAGCAGAGTTTGGGTGTAGAAGTGAAGACCTGCGATTATATTTTCTTCATAATATCCAACTTAATTCTCTGTGGAGACCATTGTACTGTTGTGGTGAACAAGCAAAGCAGTCAACATTACTCTGTCAGTGAGTTGCAGACTGGAAACAATTCAGAAGAATTGGCTTCCTTTCCATTCATGAGTTAAGAGTTCAATTGGAATGACAGGAAGAAGAGTTACTAAAGCAATTCAACAGTCAAAAAAACATGCCACTGAGGCATGTTAAAGGAGTAGTTCATTTTCAGAATGAAAATTCTGTCATCATTTATTCACCCCACTTGTTCCAAACCTGTATGAGTTTCTTTCTTCTGTTGAACACAAAAGGAGATATTTTGAAAAATGTTGGGATCTAAACAGTTGATGAGCACCATTGACTTCCATAGTAAAAAAAATGTTCCTACTATGGAAGTCAATGGTGCTCATCAACTGTTCGGATCCCAACATTTTTCAAAATATCTTCTTCTACATAACTGGATATAATGCAACGTTTATTTTCTCAATCAAGTTTGAATTTGGTTCTTCAAAGTAAAAAGTTTAAAACAACAAAATATAAAACATTATTTCTGAACTGTGCAACGTCTCCAAGATGCTTCAAGAAACCTACCTGCAAGGCTACCTGAAAAGTATGTGCAAGTGTACCGAGTACAAAAGCTGCTTTAAACGTATGGTACACTCTAAAAAATGCTGGGTTGTTGGGTTAGTCCATATTTGACCCAAAGTTGGGTTGAAACAACCCAGCATTTTTTAGAGTGTATGGTAATACCAAATATTGATTTGATTAGTTAATTTAAATAAAATATATTTATGACATTGTTTTTGAAAGCATCCTCACTTTACAGCATTTTTACACAAGTGCCTAAAACTTTTCACAGTACTGTAGCTTTGCAGGAAGGTTCTTCTGGATTGGGTCTGTTTGAGTTTCTTCTGTTTCTTCAAGTAATCTCAGACGGACCGAATGAGGATGAGATCAGATCTCTGCTGTCAGACTCCGTGTGCATATAAAAATCTCACTGGATTATTACAATTAATGGCAAAAGGAATGCTTGGAAGTGTAAACTGATATTTCCTACTGACACACTACAGCAAAAGATAGAAATAACTGACTTAAAACCATTTTTTTTGGTGAAAATACTAATGGCCTAAGACTTTTGCACAGTACTGTATATTAATAATCTGGACGATGCCACTTATTTTGTTTTCGATACGATACCGATACTTTTAAAAGCCAGTATTGGCGATATCGATACAATATTTCTTTTAAATTATGAAATGTATTAAAGTACTAAGAGTAAAATGGGTAATGATACCCACTTAACGTTATATTTGAAACACATTTTAACATTAATTACAACTTAATTGCAACTTATACTTTTGTTTACACGCGGTTTAAATATGTTTACTGTAGTGGTAAACATGGAAATCTACAAATACTATTGAACTACGGTCACTTTAGTAAAACCATGGTTCATTTTCATCAGGGACTGCCAGTGAAAGGCTGTTGCACGCATAAAATGCAACCTTTTTATTCTGACAGTGTATGGTTTATATTAACATTACAGAATAGAACATGATCAATATGAAATTTTAACATTCAATTTAAATGAATGTAATTGCACAAACTATAGGCTACAATTTCAGTTTGTTTATTGTGAAATAACTCAAACATGTATGTTTTTTCTGCCCTCTGATATGCATTGTTCTGGGCTGCGTTTTCCAAAAGCATCAATGGTTTCTTATGACACTTTTGGGAAACGCAGCCCTGTTTGAATGCACTGCCAGAAGTGAGTGAACGCTCTCTCTGATTGATTAGTTCTGTCTTGCAACATCTGCATGTGTTCAGATGAGCAGGAAAATAGCTAGTTCTATCCTACACAATTATTATTCGTCCAATTCAATGCATAGTGCACGCATTAAAATGTTGTTAAATAAACAAAAACACTGGTAAAAAAAAAACACATTTTAGTATCCTTTTTTTTTTTTTTGAGCATCGATATTTTCGACAAGTATCAATATCTTATATCACTTCTTCCGGATCGATACGCCTATCCAGAAATGGCATTTGCAACAGTAGGCCGCTCCAGCACTTAATTTAGGTTAAGCTAATTATTAACAAAATAAAACAAAACTTAAATACTTTTATTATGTATCAATTTAATATATAATTGAATACCACAAATATTTTACAAACATATTTGTTGTATAGGATAGTTGACGTTTGGCGAACTGAGCGCCAGTCCATGCGCCAAAAGACAATTTGACAGATTGCGCCCCGATATAAATTCTATAATTCTTTTTAGATTCCCCTAAAAGTTAATACGTAAATAAAACATATAATTAAAACGTCAATCAACCTCAGTTTCTCAGACACACTCTTCGGAGGCAGGGCGGAGGAAGGCTAAAGAGGGCGGGCGCGTCGGCGGAGACGCACTTTTTGCTCGAATAGTGGAATGTTTCCACGTTTATCTGCAAATACAGCAGAGATGGATGAGGAAATTTAATTTGTTTGATCAGTTTTCACATTTTTCATTAAACTGTGGATGAAAGACGACCACCAGCAGTCGTTCACTTCACGGGGGGTTTGTGTTTGGGGAGTCAGTCTGCATCATCTCGCAGGGATGTCCGCACAAGGGTTACTGAACAGCGTCTTCTCGTGTTCCTCATCGGGCTCTAAAACCCTCGCAAAGAGGAAACTGCACCAGACTCGCAGTTTGGATTCGGCGCTGGTCAGAACCTGCGGGACGCCCGGAGACGCCGACGGGCATCGCTCCTTGTGCTGGAGCTCGAGCTCCACAGCTGGATTTACTAACAGCCAAAGCACTTCAGAAAGCCTCGCCGCGGACCCCAGACTCAAGCCGCGTCTTTCTTCCTCGAGTTTGTCGGCATCTTCAGACGCTTCGTCGATCTCCAGTCTTCATTTCGACTACAGGAGCGGCAAACGCAACGCGTCCAGGGATTTATCGCTCAATATCTCTGGTTCAAGCAACATCTTCTCACCGAGGAAGTGGCTTCAAAGAAAGTCGCCTCATTCGGATGCTCCTCTTTCGCACAATCTCTGTAAATCTGAGGTAGGATTATAAAAATACAGTCTATATGAAGATTTCAAAATAAAGCTGTTGTTGTTGTTCTGGCGTCAGTCTCTTATGACTATTAAATTGATTTTGAATAGAAGTTTGCAAATGTCAAAGCAAATGATAAATCATGAGGCTTGTCTGGTCAGGCCATCCAGATTGTTCTCTTTTCTCGAGTGTGAGTTTTTCATGCATTGTTGACAAATGCACATAAACATCATGATATATTTAAATATATGTTACTAGGAACAGTGTTTATTTATTTATTTATTTAATTTTTGATGCTCTCACTATGTCTTTTTTAAGATTTTCTCGACTTTTAATCAACTGTATGCAATTGAAATTATCATGTGTTGTGACATATTATATTTTTTTCCAGATATGCGAATATTTAATATAGTCTTGTAATTAATATGAGCTCTCATGCAAACTTCACTGTCATTTTAGAGTGCATATGGTCAGTTTTAACCGGGCAGCTATCTTTAAAGTTAACAATTAGCAATTGATCTTGGCAGTAGATATATAGTAGTCAACCTTTGAAGTGGATCAAAAAAGTTAATCAAAGTTGTACTAAAACAAGATCGCATTTTGGTTTTAGGACAACTTTGATTAAAGGTTTTGATCCACTTCAAATGTTGACTAGTGTATATCATGCCTAATGATGATGAAGCATGAATCCAAGTTTCAGCATTGAGATTGGCTCTTTCTGGTTCTTTTTAAATCACCATACCATAACTTCTCATATAATATGGTTGGAATGACTAAATTGATATTTAGTCATTTATCAAATGTTTTGTATGAGGAACTTCATAATCAATTTATCTTGCAGGAGCTTGAACTATACCTGCAGCAATGCCAAGTTTCAAGAGTATGCTTGCATAGAAACTAGAGCTGAAAAAAAAATGCACAAGCAAAAACATTTTTTTTTTAATGGAAATTAATTTACAGTGTCTTTGATTAGTGGATGATGCTGTTTCTTGAAGGTTGTGAACAGATCAAAGGGAGGTTGGATGTTTGATCCTCCACAGAGCAACAGAGACAGTGAAGGTTCTGGAAAGCGACTTTGTACATTGTTGTGATGGAACCACCAAGTGACACTTACTTCGTGATGATAGAGAATGGGGAAAAAACATAGACCTGTAGGAGTGTGTTGAGGTAGGAGGGCACCATTCCAGTGACAGGCTGACGCACAAACCTTGAATTTAATGCAGCCGGCTGAAGATAACCAGCGGAGTGAGACCAAGAAGCCTGCGACATGGCCTCTGTTTAGTTGATTGAAGATCAGACATGCAGAGAGAGTGGACAGGAGGATCTAATGGTTCAGCTCATTGAAGGCAGCAGACAGCGCTGGTAGGTTGAAGACAGATGACTTGGCTTGAGCTCTTGCCAGCCGCAGGGTTTCAGCAGCAGACAGCAGGGAAGTCTTTGTGGAATGTCCACTTTCCTCCACTGCAGAATCCAATACAAATATAAAATACTAACCCTAAAGACAACTGAAGATATTGAACTCATACGGTGGTTTAGCTGCTGATCCTGACTTTAATAAATGCATTATCCTCAAACCATTGTACTAAATACCACTGGAAAAACAACAATAATTCAATGCAGTAAAGTGCACAACGGGATGAGGATAATAGGAGGCCCAAATGGATGTGCATTGTTGCTGTCATTGTCAACTGATTGAAAAATTGTGTTTGTATGCTTGACAAATGAATGTGCAATTCAGTAAATGGGACTTTCTGAAGTGCAACCTGCTGTGTTAAATGTTCAGGATAAATTAATGTGGCATTAATGTGTCAAAAGTGCCGGGAAATACCAAGGTGTTGTGAAAGTGCTTGCTTTTTTGAAGTAGCTTTACAAAGATCAGGAATGTGAACAAATGCATTTGCATTATTAAGGCATCTACGATCAGAGACAAATCAACAAACACCTCTTTAAAAATGAATGCATGCTTTTTTTCAAAAATCAAACTGGCCACAATATTGAGAAACCAAAACACCAAATTTGTAGATGTTTGTGTTGGCCAGCCCAAAGGGGAGCTCTCTTTGTAACAGTTACCTAACCTCTCAGGAATCTGGAGTTTATAAAGCTCCTCCTATAAAGCAGTTCAGCTGTGTCTTTTAGAGCACTGCTCTTTCTATTATTTGGCCAATGAAACGGACAGGCAGCAAAAGGCAGACGTTGTTTTTTGACACCTGAAATCCTTTTTTACAGACCACATTGGTAGGTGGTTTGAAACCACATTGCAAAATGGCAAAGAGTCCTAAATATCAGCTTTGAAAACCAAATCAGTGCGATAAAGTCTGAAATCTATAGGCAGTAAATGTGAGCTTTGATTTATCTTGAGCAGTCACAATGGCTCATTTGCTTTTTTAAGTAGTAGTCTTCCCAAACACAACAGTATTACTTGTGTATCTTTGCTTCTTTGCCTGTTGCAGACGGTTTCAGAGAATCTGTTGCAGTAACAAGCTTAACAATGTTTAGATCTAGAGGCAAAGTGCTCTGATATATCTCACTAAAATACAGCCACATTGAACTTTTATGGGGTTGCTTTTAACTTGTTTTATATAAATTCCCATTTTTGGTCAAATTGCATGTATCTGTGCTCGTGTGCAGTGCTTAAATTTAGATTGGCTTAAAATATTAGCTGTTATATGTTTTATTGAGAAATTGCTGTGGGAAAAAACATTTTCTCCATTATCTGTTTCTGTGGATTTACGAAACAGGAGAAAAAAAACAAAAAAACAATGAAAATGGCATATGCTCTTTGTTGAATAACAGAACAGTCATGTTCTTTGAAAACAATTAAACTGTATGTGCTTTTTGTGAGTAGGCCCACATTGTTCTTTTATAGTACTGTACACATTGTTCGTCTGCAGTGAGTCTTTGTACTGTGCTTGAAGAAACCGTGTAAGAGCAGAGTGTAGTTCTTCAGTGAAGTGACATCTGGTTTACATGAAGTCTGCCTCAGCTTTTATTTCTCACAGCAGAGCAGCATGACCTGATCTTTGGCAGCTCTACCCATGCAAATAGTTTTTCCCACTGGAGACTGTCAACTGAGTACAACAGCACTTTGGGGTCTTTACCACCGATAAAACGAACATGTACTTTTGAGTGCCAATGGAGCGTCTCATGGGAACGTCTAAAATTAGGCAAAATTTGAAGCGAACAAGTTCCTGATCTTATTTTGCAATTTTTTCCTCATTGTTTCCCTTACAACTGCATCATTCTGTGGAAGTCAGAGTGCTTTTGTTTTGACAGGTTGCCGTGATTCAACACTATTGAGTGTAGATTGCAGGATCTTTTACATTGAGAGACATTGCAGAATATGGGGTTCATTCACAGGCCGTTGGAAGTGGGGCATGTTCATGAAGTCTGACTTGCCTTAAGCTGTTTTCAGTTGGAGCAGATCCAGCTTAAGAGACCGTGGGTGGTTCAGTGTTTTCGCTAAGATGGTTTAGATTATTGCATCTCCTCCAGACAAGTACAGTTGCAACATGCGATAAGTCATGTATCTGATTTTCCAGAACAACGAGTGAAAAAAGCTCGTCCTCTGAGGTTGGACCTCCTTAAACTTTCTTTTCTAGCTACATAAAAGCTATTGCAACATCAGTATCTGCATAACCTTTAACCTTTTTACATTTTGCCTGCCAATCATCTCTGTGTGTTGCAGTGCACGCACACACACACACACACACACACATATTCAGCACATGTTTATGTTCAGAGGCGTACTGAAGAATTGTGGCCCTGTTTACACCCAGTGTTAAAGGAAGAGTAATAACTCAAAAATGAAAATGTGCTCACCCTCAGGCGATTCAAGGTGTGGATGAGTTTTTTTCTTCATCAGATTTGGAGAAATATAGCATTGCATCACTTGCTCAGCAATGGATGCTCTGCAGTGAATGGGTGCCGTCAGAATGAGAGTCTAAAAACATCACAAGTAATCCACACCACTCCAGTCCATCAGTTAACATCTTAAGAAGGCAAAAGCTGAAACAAATCCATCAAGACATTTTTAACGTCAAAACATTGCTTCTGGCTAAAATACTAGAGTACATATCCATAATTGCTTTCTCCAGTGAAAACGTGGTCTGGTCTGAATCTGCACAGATCAAGCACCATTTAAACAGTCCAAAACAGCTCTAAACAAATATATGGGTGGATTTTGATGCGGAAGACAACAGAGCATCCATTGGTGAGCAAGTGATGTAATGCTATATTTCTCCAAATGTGATGAAAAACCAACTCATCTACATCTCGGATGGCCTAAGGGTAAAGACATTATCAGCAAATTCCTATTTTGGAGTGACATATTCCTTTAAAATGCTTTAACCAAGGGGTCAAGGTTTGTCTGATTGAGATAGTCCATTTTCTGCTGGTATTCATAAAGACACCAATCTGGGGGCAAAAAGTATTTTTTCTTGATTGTTGGACATTCAAAAGTATAAGTTTTCTGATTAAATAAATAAATAACATTTAAATTGTACTTCATTTTATTATACTAGATGTTTCACAAATTCTTTTTAGAGGCTCGTTAATGCATGAAAGTGGCTTATTTCTGTCCTCTAAAGATGAATTGGTTTGGGAAAAACAGAGGTATGATTTGAAAAATGACTTTTTCTCGTAAGAAATCCAACACATTTCCTAATCATGCTCCAGATCATGGCTGCACACATAATAATAATCATAATAAAAAAAATCAAGATTGCACAATTGACTTAATCATGCAAATAGATGATTGCAGCATTCCATTTAGTTCTGTTAGTTGCATCAAAGCTTTTTTTTTTTTGCAACACAGCGGTTGATCATTATAAGCGACGTGTCTGTTTTTACACATGTTTGCAATGATGAATTAAGATGCATTAGTCTATAGACCTATGAATGGTGACAGCTGTTCCTAATGCGTGCACGAGTCACAATTTTATGTTCTGTGTTTCACTTCTGCTCGCGGTTGCAGATGATTGCATCTGTGCAATGCCTTTTGCATGGACAAGCATCACTCACTTTTTTTGTTTGTTTTTTTTTGCAGAGAGTTGTGTTTCTATGGCACTATCTGAGTTTTTTCCAGCTTCATGTATCAATTGAATCCATTGTTAACAGCTTCAAAATGCTGTACGGCCAACAAAAGAAGTTTGTTTGAATCTTGAATTTTTCCAACACCAGTTTCCTTTCGAGTCCGGTTGGAAAGAGTTGAAATAAGCGAGAGGAAGGCATGTTTCCATTGTCGGGCAGCTACTGTATGGCTTTCATGTGTCTTCTACGAGTGTGCGTCCTGACTGACTGACTCAGTGATTAATGTAGTGATGTTGAAACCCAGAATGTGGTACTTCCTGTTTCTTTGTGGCACTTTGTCGGGGGTTTGACACTGGGAACAAGATAAAGTGATATTTAATGCTCTTACATCATCAGAGCTATTACACAGGATTGTTCAGGACATTTCTGAAGAATTGAATTCTTTGTATCTTTTATTAGTATTGTTTAGTTAAAGAGTCAGACAAATTGGAGATTTGGCTCTATTTCAGTTCATGAGTTTGAATTTGAAGTGAATTGACCCATAGGTCCCATAGGAATTTCAATTTAGAATTTGATTGACATTTTATTAGTCCAACACAACCATAAAATGTGCAAGAACCGATTAGAACGTTTTAAGGTTTTTACATTTTGTAAACCATTTTTTAGAGAAATTAATAATTTTATACATTGAAAGTGACAGTAAAGATATTTCTAATGTAATATTTCAAATAAATGCTGTTCTTTTGAACTTTCTGTTCATTAAAGAATCCTGGAATATAAAATGTATCAATGTTTCCACAAAAATATTTTCATAATATTAACTGTTTTCAACATTTATAATAATCAGAGCAGCAAATCTGTATATTAGAATGATTTCTGAAGGATCATGTGAGACTGGAGTAATGATGCTGAAAATTCAGCTTTGATCACAGGAATAAATTACATTTTACAATATATTCACATAGAAAACAGCTATTTGAAATTTGTAAAAATATTTCACAAATTTTGCAGTATTTTTGATCAAATTAACACATCCTTGGTGAGCAGAAGAGACTTTTTTCAAAAACATTAAAAAAATAAAATAAAATACTGATCCCGAATTTGTGGCTGGTAAATTCAGGAATTGATTTGGAATTTAGAAGAAATTCTTGATTTCTCAAAGTTATATAATCTGAATAAAAAATGACGTGAAACTTTTTTTTTTTGTTTTTGAATAGCACTTGTCACTGTGTACCTTTCTTTCCAAAGCCACTATACAAACAGTAGTGTGTCACAAAGCATGTGTCCACTTGTTTTACTTTGTCATTCTGTAGGGAAAGACATGAAGTGACACACCCAGAGGACTCACTTTCTTCCCTTCAGTGACTCAATAGCTGGAAGCGAAGTCTGTAAAAGTGACATTCTCACATGAAACCGTGTAACAATGCTGTGAAGCTGTTATTTCTCACTGTGAGAGAGTTCATTTGACTTTTCCTAGCCATTGGTGGCACAGAAGTCAAGAAATAATAATTTTTTTGTCTGTTTAATATAAAACAGACACAAATGAGTCGATAATTGACATGCAATGCGAGTATAGAGGATCCTTATGTGAGGATCCCGTTTGTGGACTTCAGCTCGGCCTTCAACACCATCATCCCAATACTCCTCCAGACCAAACTAACCCAGCTCTCTGTTCATAGCTCTATCTGTCAGTGGATCACCAGCTTCCTGACAGACAGGCAGAAGCTAGTGAGGCTGGGGAAATTCTCATCCAGCACCCATGCGATCAGCACTGGCGCCCCCCAGGGATGTGTGCTCTCCCCACTGCTCTTCTCCCTCTACACCAACGACTGTACCTCTACTGACCCCTCTGTCAAACTCCTGAAGTTTGCAGACGACACTACAGTCATCGGCCTCATCCTAGGGCTGCTCGATCATAATCATGATTATTTTGGTCAATATTTTAATCACGATTATTTAACACGATTATGAGTGGGCCACATGACCAAAACTTTATACGAGTGATAGCGATATATATCAAATATATATTTTCTGTAAATACGGTTGCTGTGACATCTACATTTTAGAGACATTTAGAGATTTAGAGAAATTTCACAATTCTTAATACCACAGCAGAATACTGGAGTAAATAATATTAGTAAAAAAAAAACAAAATTCCTCAAAAATTATTGAAAATAATTAAACGGTCAGTAATCAAAATAAAAACAAAGGACAAATACAATAGATACAAATGAAACAAACTGTGCTTTAAGTTTTTTATGCAAGTCTAAAGTATTCAGCTAACAGCCTACTACATGAATTGAATAACTGAATGTAAAATAAAACAGCATAGTCTTCACTGAAAGAATTAAACTTCCTTTGTTTCTTATTAAAGCTACAAAAATCCTTCAGTCAAGAGCAGTGAGTGATTTTCTCTCTGTCTTTTGTTGTTTGATTAATATTAAGCACACAGTCAGCAGCAGGAATATAAAGCTGCTGTCACTTTAAGAGCTACACGGCACCAATTTACGGTTACGCACATGTTCATTCTCTACTGTTTACATTCACTTATTACATAACCGACGAGAGTTTATGTGAATAATCACCAAGCGCCGCATTTTGACACATATCTGCATGTATTTGACCGTTTAGGCGCACACATTAAGCTAAAAGTTGACTTTGCATGTACATGTCCGTGTTCTGTTCCGTCTCTGAGCGCACGCACAGAAAGCCTCCTGAGGAACAGCGCAAGTTCTCTTTCGCGCTTTTAAAAACATGAATAAATCTAATAAACTTTGATAAATCAAGCACGTCCCATGTGGCGAAAGTTA
This sequence comes from Sinocyclocheilus anshuiensis, assembly GCF_001515605.1. Lineage (NCBI taxonomy): Eukaryota > Metazoa > Chordata > Actinopteri > Cypriniformes > Cyprinidae > Sinocyclocheilus > Sinocyclocheilus anshuiensis. Next base: position 361,355 of record NW_015558588.1, on the reverse strand, counting down.
TGTTACAAGATTGTACTGATTTGCACGTGAAATTGGGCTTTTATGGAGGAGTGAAAGCGCAACGCTGGAAAGGGGCGGAATGGGACGCAATAATCGTTTTATCTCGATTATTGTATTTTCATAATCGTTGGAGGCCGAAATTGAAACTGTATTTTGATTAATTGCACAGCTCATCCAGCACGGCACTTCCTCTTTGAACTGTTGCTGTCTGGTCTGAGCTACAGAGCAATGAGCACCAGAATAGCCAGGCATAAGAACAGCTTCTTCCCTCAGGAAATCAATCTCGTGAACTGTTAACTTGGCGATAAACGTGTAATACACCACACCATTTATACATTTATTTATTTAACACACATTTATTTTTACAGTTCCTTGTATTTGTACATAACACACCTGTACACACAAATACCACCTAGTGTCTACTTTGTATATTGTGTATTTATTTATTTTTTTGTATATTGTTATTTCCTATTTACTTATACTATTTTTATTCTGTTTATTATCTGTCTTGTCTTGTCACTGTCATTCTGTCTGTGCTGTGGAAGCTTCTGTCACCAAAACAAATTGTTTTGAACTCATATGTGTAAACACACCTGGCAGTATAAAGCTCTTTCTGATTCTGATTCTGAAAATGAATGTGGATAGTAGCTCAGATTTCTTGATCTTGGGGGGGATGTAATGAGAAATGTTTGAGAACTTTTGGTTGCAGACTTTGGTTTCTAGGGAAATCTGAGTAGTTTGAGATATTTCTGAGATTTCTTCTGAAATTCTAGTAAAATGCATGAGATTAACAAGGCGAAAAAAGTCTCAATTTGCTCTCCATTTCATTGCTGTTGAGGAGTAACTGAGATTTTAAAGATATCTCACTCGTGTTTTTCCTATCTAGCTGACTCCCATGATGCATTGGCTCAAGCGTAGCTAGCGTGAAGACGGCATTAAGTAAGGAAGCAGCACTGTTTGTTTTCCTTAAGAAATTCTTCAAAGAAGCCCCTGAATCCCCAGGCTCTTATTTCCTATCAAAACGAAACTGGCTAAACTGATCCAGAGTGAGACAAACCACTGAAAAACAGAGTTTTCTCAAGTCTCAGGAAAACTGTTTGTTCTCTGTCTGCATTTCAGTTTTTTTAAATTTTTTTATATCAGCATATATTTGTAGGACTGCATGATTTGGGGAAAAATCTATTTTCATTGCATTGCAATTTTTCCGAAAAAAAAAAAAAGTGATTTAATATGTAAAAAATAAAATAAATAAATAAAAAAGGCACAATTGGCCAAAATTTTGTGATTATATATCAATAATCATAATACTAATTATAATTATCATTATGTTTATTATTACTTCTATATAAAAATTACTAAATAAAAACTAAATTAAAAATATTACTATTGTAATATTTCACCACAAAATTAAAAAAATAATAATTGAATAATAATTAATCTATTACAGCTGTAAAATTGCAATAATATTTAAAATCACACATTTAAATAATATTTAAAATTGCAAAATTGCAATAATTAATCATATTAATGGCTTAATTTCATTTTCAAACATTAAACCATTGAACTTTTTCGTTATTCCATCCTTTGAAATCAGATAATATAAAAAGCCGTATCATGATTTTGTTTTTATTTCAATTAATTGTGCGGCACTTTGTATTGGTAATAAATTTTGCACATTTTTTGTATGTTTTGATTGAATTGATAAAACTGTACAATATAGCATATTGACAGTATTTAGAAATCAGAACTGAATGAAAACAATGGCATGTTAAATGTGTTAAATAAATGTACTGCTGTTAAACATTTAATTATTCAAATGCATTCAAATATTAAATTAATAGATTGTTTTCCTTGCATTATTATGAACATCAAAGGATTTGCAAACATTTCTACGTACATACCTAGTACGGGTTCTGCATTTTTGGTATACACACCAAACAATGCAGGTTAGATGGGGCACGACAATATCGGAGCCTTTTTTAGTGACAAATGGGGTTAGACAGGGTGGAATATTGTCACCCATGCTTTTTAACCTTTATATGGATGATCTTACTCAGAGACTTAAAAATTGTAAGACTGGCTGCATGGTGGGAGAAAGACTTTTGAACCATCTACTGTATGCAGATGACCTAGTCGTAATGTCACCTTACTCTGCTGGGCTGCAACAGTTGCTTAGAGTCTGCTCTGACTACGGTGAGCAATATGATTTAAAGTTTAACATCAAAAAGAGTGTTGTTATAATAGTGAGGACAAAGGAGGACCGTAAGGCCGTGTTCCCCTCTTTTTATTTGGCTGGACAGGAGTTATCTGTGGTGAATAAGGTCAAATATCTTGGTCACATCATTAGAAGTGACCTTTGTGACGATGATGACATTCAGAGACAGTATTGTAAATTGTATGCACAAGCTAACATGCTTGTTCGTAAATTTAGCATGTGTACTGATGATGTCAAAATAGCTTTGTTTAAAGCCTATTGCACTCCACTGTATACTGCCCACTTGTGGTGCAGTTACAGTAAAGCTAAATTTAACAAGTTGCAGGTTGCATATAATGATGCATTGCGACTTTTATTAAAAGTCCCTCGGTGTACAAGTGCCAGTCAGCTTTTTGTTCAGAATCAGGTGCCTATGTTATGTGCTGTTATCAGAAACTTTGTGTATAAATTTATAAAGCGACTTGAGGCCTCTAAAAATGAAATTATTGTGATCTTGGAGAAGAGTACTGTTAGGTACACCTCTGCACTTTGGAGGCACTGGAGAAAGTGCTTATATGGACATTAGATGTAAATTATTTTCTTGTTATTTGTTGTTGTTGTTATCCATGTTGTATGTTGTTTTTGTATGCTTTTTTATTTTATATGGACCTTTTTGAGTCTGAAATAAAGATATAATTCATTTGTACATATAATAGCATTTCGAAGCTGTTCATACAGTATGCTGATATTGTACATATTAGAAAATGTATGTGTGTTAGAAGTACATGTTATGGTTGAATACTTATGAATACTAATGAGATCACGTTGGTGAAATCGTCGTGGAGAATAGACGTGCAGCGAGCAGCTGGGCCTGAAATTACCATCAGACACAAATGTGATGCTTATTTTATGATCCTCAAGTATCTCTTGTTAGACAGCTGTTCAGAAGAAACTGTTGCTCACCTTTTACGCTGATGAGCGAGGCTTTCATTTCTGCTAAGTGTAGTGGCTGAGTGGCACTACAGCACCAAAGGATGAAGCAACACGTTTGCATTTTTCTCTTAATATCTTTTAAATTAAAATTTCATAATTTACTAGATAAGCCTTCTGCTCATTGTTTTCATTACTTGTGCTATTGTATATTGTGCTGTTGATGCCTTGGATGGTAATGACTGCAGTACATTTCATGTGGGGTTCTTTGCCTTATCTAATATTGATATTTTATTATAAAAATCTAGAAATGCTGCACTACACACTGTATGCACTACTGTTAAAAAGTTTGAAATGTTTTTGAAAGACGTCTCTTCTGCTCACCAAGGCTGCATTAATTTACAGTAAAAATTGTGAAAAAGTATTGCAATTTAAAATAAGTGATTTTTATGTTAATATGTTTTAAAATGCAATTTATTTCTGTGATCAAAGCTGAATTTTCAGCATCATTACTCCAGTCTTCAGTGTCACATGATCCTTCAGAAATCATTCTAATATGCTGATTTGCTGCTCAAGAAACATTTCTGATTATTATCAATGCTGAAAACAGTTGTGCTGACGATGTGCTGATTTTTTTATTTGAAAGTTCAAAAGAACAGAATTTATTTGAAATAAAAATAAATGCCTTCAAATAAATGCTGTTTTTTTTACTTTCTGTGTTCCAAATTAACCGATTTAGATACACTCTTTAGTGCACACTATAGGCACCATATGATTTGGAATGCAGCTTATGTGAAGCCAGGTTTATTTAATTCCACATCTGTGCACAAGCGTTATCTTGTACGTTGATATTTCTCTGGATTTCAGTGGGAGAGCTCGTCTGCTGTCTGGAAGAGCAGAGATTTTATGTCGGAGAATGATGAAGTGCAGGTCTTCGTGGGTTGTGTAGTGTAGTACTTAAGAAAGAATGCCATAATTTAATGTTCTGATGACATTTTTCATTCATATGGCATGAGTCAGATAAACTTTCTCTGTGCAGAATTGACCATTATGGCGCAACACCTTTAAATATCTGTTGTATTTGGTATAAACGGCTTTCATATTGTGTTCTAACCAGGCCTGGCATCAAGGTATTTGCAGATTTAAAGTCAAATTTATCGGTTGCACAAAGTGAGATCTGAACACCTTTGATCTTAACTTGAACATATGCGAGCTAGACACCATCATCACCCGACGTCAATGCCTGACCTCACTGATGTTCTTGGGAGTGAACGGGAGTGAATCCCTGCATCCATGATCCAACATCTAATATAAAGTCTTTCCAAAACAGTGGAAGCTGCTATAGCTGTAATGCTTTTTGCCTTGCATTTGAAATTAAACAAATTGAAATTGAAATTAAACACGACTGGATGGGCAATCGTGACCTAATGGTTAGAGAGTCAGAATGTGTGGGTGTGTGTGTGCACTTGGATGGGTTAAATGCAGAGCACAAATTCCGAGTATATGATGCCATGCATCACTTCACTACATGTTTGACAAATGTTCAGAATGGTGAACAAAAAGCGATGGGAGGAAAAATGATATTTCAATGTATTTGCTTTTCTCTCTTGCAAAACTTTTGCTTTCCCTTGAGAAAGCTTTCAGTAGCAAAACTTTTCAGTTTGCACGCAGAACTATTGTGATGGAAATATAACGAGTTGGGAGGTAAAACTATGCTTTTGCAAGCATACGTAAAGTTTCTTAGCGGAACACAATACTTTTGCGAGAGAACAGAACGTTTCTAAAGGGAACGCAATACTTTTGTGAGAGCGAACAAAGTTTCTTAGTGGAACGCAATAATTTTGTGAATGAACGCAAATATTTTGCAAGTAAACGCAAAGTTTCTCGGGGGAACACAATACTTTTGTGAAAGAACGCAAAAGTTTCGCTGTCACGGTGTTGCCTGCTGTGTCGGAGCGAGGAGCGAAGGAGACGTAGGAGAATTCAACAGTCTTTATTTACCACATGGAACACACACGTAGGAATGAGGACTGACGATCGAGACAGCACAGCGAACTCAAAACAGGAAACACTATAAATACACAGGACTTGACGAGAAACACATGGGATCAATAAACATAATTGCACATGAGGGAAAACGGGTCATGGAAAGCACGTGGGGAGCAAAACACAAAACACGGAACAGAGTCTGACATTACACCCCCCTCCCGGAAGGCGCGTCCCACGGCGTAACAATTCCCCCAGGGAGAGGGGGTGGGCACTCTGGAGGCCTCTCAGGACAGGCATACAGGGACGGATGGACTCCAGGGCGGTACCCGTTCTGGGACCCATGGCGGATCAGGCAGACTAGGGAGCCATGGCGGATCAGGCAGCTTGGGGAGCCATGGCGGAGCAGGCAGACTAGGAGGCCATGACAGAGCAGGCAGACTAGGAAGCCATGGCGGAGCAGGCAGTTCAGGAGACCATGGCGGAGCAGGGAACTCAGGACGCCATGGCCGGACGGCCTCTGTGGCCTTGGCCTCGACACTCGGCCCGGCCACTACAGACGGACCCATACTACCCCCCCCCAAAAAAAATCCTTGGGGAGAATATGGTCTTTAGAGGCTTTAGAGGCCTAACTGGGGAACAGTGGCCCTCCCTGGGCTTGACTTGGGGACTGGAGCCCTCCTTGGGCTAAACTCGGGGACAGGAGCCCTCACTGGGCTAAACTCGGGGACAGGAGCCCTCACTGGGCTAAACTCGGGAACAGGAGCCCTCCGTGGGGCTGGAGCAGACACAGGAGCGACCTCTGGGGCTGGAGCTGACACTGGAGCGAGCTCTGGGGCTGGAGCCAACACTGAAGTGAGCTTTGGGGCTGGAGCCGGCCACCTTCTCCTCCTTAAATTCCCCTTTAGGTTCGGGGTGAAAGGCGTGGTCGGCGGGCTTGACTGAGGAATGGCCGGCGGGCTGGAGAGAGCCACGGGCTTGACAGCAGAGATTCCGGTGGGCTTGAGTGAACGGCGGCCCGCGAACTTGACTTTGGAGCGGCCGGCGGGCTTGACTGAGGAACGGCCGGTGGGCTGGAGAGAGCCGAGGGCGGCGGGCTTGACGGCGGGCTTGACTGCGGGCTGGTTCTGGCTCGGGCCCGGACACTCCCCAGACACCGGTAGATCCCTCCCCTCCAGCATAGTCCCTTGGTGTCTGGGAGGTCCATGGGGCGATGGTAGTTGGCCCCGAGCCAGAACAGAGAATTGATGGCGGCATCATCCAATGCCGTCGCCGCGGCGAGCCCGCAGATTTCTCAGGCGTACTCGAAAAAGGGGAGATCTCTACGGGCTAGAGAAATAAATCGAGCGGCGATTTCCATGATCGCGGGGGGAGCAAAAACGAGAAAACAAAAGACTTTTCAAAACACGAAAACAAAACGGGGAGAAGGGGCACCGCTTACTTTCAGTTCCAGGTGCTGTCTTCTGTCACAGTGTTGCCTGCTGTGTTGGAGCGAGGAGCGAAAGAGATGTAGGATAATTCAACAGTCTTTATTTACCACATGGGAACACACATGTAGGAACGAGGATTGACAATCGAGACAGCACAGCGAACTCAAAACAGGAAACACTATAAATACACAGGACTTGACGAGAAACACCTGGGATCAATAAACATAATTGCACATGAGGGAAAACGGGTCATGGAAAGCACGTGGGGAGCAAAACACAAAACACGGAACAGAGTCTGACATTCGCAAGCAAATGCACAGTTAGTTTCTCAAGGGAACGCAATACCTTTGCAGGAACAAACGCACATTTTCCTAGTGGAACGCAATACTTTTGCAAAAAATGCAACTGTTTCGCAAGCAAATGCAAAGTTAGTTTCTTACTTTTGCAAGAGTGAACAAAGTTTCTTAGCAGAGCACAATACTTTTTTGAGAGCGACCACAAAGTTTCTTACCAGAAAGCAAAGTTTCATATTGGAACGCAATACTTTAGTAAAAAGACTCAAATGTTTTTAGCAAGCAAAAGCAAAGTTTCTTGGGGGGAATGCAATACTTTTGAGAGAGCGAACACAAAGTTTCTTAGCAGAACGCAATACTTCAGTGAAAAAAGGCAAATGTTTTGTGAGCAAACGCAAAGTTTCTCAGGGGAAAACAAATGTTTCACAAGAGAACGGAAATGTTTTGCAAATGAATGCAAAGTTAGTTTGTCATGGGAACGCAATACCTTTGCAGGAACAAACGCAAAGTTTCTTTGTGGAACTAAATACTTTTGTGAGAGCGAACACAATGTTCCTTAGTGGAATGCAAAGTTTCTTAGAAGAACGCAATATTTGTGCGAGATCAGAATTAAAGTTTCTTATTGGAACACAATACTTTTGCAAGAGCGAACACAAAGTTTTTTAGGGGAACACAATACATTTTGTGAAAGAAAGCAAATATTTCGCAAAGATTCTCAGGGAAAAGCAAACCTTTTGCAAGAGAACGCAAATGTTTTACAAGCAAATGCAAAGTTAGTTTCTCATGGGAACACAATACTTTTGCAAGAACGAGCACAAAGTTTTTTAGCGGAATCCAATACTTGAGTGAGTGCGAAAACAACGTTTCTTATTGAAAGTTTTTCTTAGGGGAACACAATACTGAATACAATAATTTTCTTGGTGAAACGCAAGACTTTTGCAACAAAAAACGCTAATGTTTTGCAAGTAAACGCAAAGTTTCTCAGGGAAAAGCAATCCTTTTGCAAGAGAACGCAAATATTTTGCAAGCAAATGCAAAGTTAGTTTCTAAGGGGAACAGAATACTTTTGCAAGAACAAACTCAAATTTTCTTAGTGAAACGCAAGACTTTTGCGAAAAAAGTAAACACAACATTTCTTAGAGGAACATAGTACTTTTCAGAGAGTGAACGCAAAGTTTCTTAGTGGAGCACAAGACTTTTGCGAAAAAACGCAAATGTTTTGCAAGAACAGACGCAAAGTTCCTCGAGGGAATGCAATACTTTTGCGAGAGAATGCAAATGTTTTATGAGCGAATGTAACATTTCTCGAGGAAACACAATACACACAAAGAGAATGTAAAAGTTTTCCTCCCATCTAATTTTTTTCCATGACTATTAGGGACTCCATTAGGTAATTTACCATCTATCAGTAGAAAAAGATTGTATAATAAAGATTGCATGTCACATATGCTACACAATGACCCATAATCGAAGGTTTTTACTTTACGATAAAAGGAGAGAGCTGCAGTGAAGGGGAAAATGATCAAAATTCAGTTTCCCACACAAAGAATCACATGACTTAAGACATGCATGAGTCATATGGACTACTGTTTTGTTTTGATTTTCGTTTTTGGAGCTTGATCGTAATGAACTGTTGCATTGAAAAGAGCTTCTTCAAAAGAAAATAGCAGCATGAATAACTAATGTTTTCAAAGGAGTAGATCATCATGAATGTCATTAAGTTCACCTGTAATTGTTGGAAAGGCCTTAGAAATGGGTCAGTATTTTTCATTGTTGTTGGACTGTAAGCCTCTTTGGGGCTGGACTCATATGACAGTTTCCACTTCAACATGGATCAAAGAAAGTATAATCTGGTCAAGGCAGATTTGCAGGCTGGTTAATCAGAGGTCGTGAGTATCTGCCTGAACAGTCTGTTTCCTTCCTAACCGCTCATTAGGGCTGGACGATACAGATAAAAAAAAAAAAGAAGTGTGATTTCTAAATATGAGTGTGTTCCGGAAGCCTTTCGAGTGCCATGGCAAAGCATGCTGGGAAACAGAAATCCCAGCTTAAATTTAAATTTGTCTAAATTAAAAGAAACTAAACAAAACAATGCAGATTACTTAAATTCTGTCAGTTTTGTGAACTCAAAAGAAAAGGACATTTCTAAATACTCATAATAAAAGTTAATTTACATTTGTTTATTTTTTAATTATTTTTTTTAATTATTATTTAATAACAATTACTATATTATTTATATAATAAATATAAAAAAAACATTTAAAATATGTATTATTTACTAAACTGTCATTATAACTATGATTTAATTAAAATGTTTAATGCAAGTAGTAAAACATTAAAAACTATATTTAAAAAAATCAAAACAAAGAACGTTTTGCGTTTTTTTTTTTGTTGCTTTTTCCTTTTCCAAATTGTTCCTCTCTTATAAGCTGTAAATGCGTAATAATGCTTGTTTTAGTTGTTGTCAATACATCCACATTGTATGTTTCAGCATCTATCTGTCTGTCTGTCTATCAAATCAAATCAAATTTGATTTTAAAAACTCATTGAAAAACTTGTTAAAAAACACATTAAAGGGGTCATATGATGCGATTTCAAGTTTTCCTTTCTCTTTGGAGTGTTACAAGCTGTTTGTGAATAGATAAGATCCCTGAAGTTGCAAAGACTAAAGTCTCAAAACCAAAGAGATATTCTTTATCAA
>NW_015558588.1:334039-351783 GCF_001515605.1 Sinocyclocheilus anshuiensis | reverse complement strand
TAATGTACAGTATTTGAAAAATAATGTGTTTTTTGAACATTAAAGCATGTCAACATATTCTGTTACACCAAATACACAAAATAATGATCTTTCAAAAAGCATCATATGACCCCTTTAAAAAAACGACTTATTTTCAGCTAGTTTCCAAAGCAACATTTTCATTTAGTTTGACTTGTTCTGAAAAAAATAAAAATTAAATAAATGTTTAGTAATGTTATTATATATATTATAAATATTATAAATGTTAGTATTAAATTGTTTTATTTTTAATTATTTATTTAAATAATTATTTAATAATAAGTATATTATGTATATAATAATTATTTAAACAATATATTTAATTATTTTTTAAATAATTACTCATTATTTCAAGCAGTCATTATAGCTATAATTGAATTACAAGTAGTAAAATATAGTAAATTTAAATAAATTAAAATATAGTACAAACTATAGTTAAAATAATCGAGGCATGTTTTCATAATCAAGAGGTTAATATTAATAAGCAGACGTGATATTACCTGCCAGATGGTTTTTGTTACACAACACAGGTTGTTAATGATTTGTGAAAATCACTAATTTGTTGTCTTCAAACGTGTCATCTGATCTAACTCGGTCTGAGACTCCTGGCTAAATTTACTTGAGTGATCATTCCCAGAAAGTCCTACAAGGGAAAGAGGAGTAAAAGGAAAACCAACAAAACACGAGTGTTTGCCAGAGTCTGGGTTTGATTTCTCAAGTCCGAGGAGATCAGGACGATCAGCGAACGTCTGTGCAGACGCCAGGAATTCTCCAGTGCTTGTCACTGCATGTTCACAGAGACCTGGGCTTTTTCTGAGGGAGTCTAGAGACCCAAGCATCACAATAGAGACATAGAGTGTCCAAGCATCACAATATAAAGCCAGCAGGACTACAAGAGCTGAACTCCCATTCGTTCTCCATTGAGAAAGCTGTTTTGAGCTCTGAGGTTGCTGTGGAAAACACAAGCCTGAGATTTCAGTTTTAATTTTTAAGAAATAATATCCTGAATGAGATGCACCATTCTCAAAATACTTATACATGGAGTAATTATGATTTGTTTTTTAAATGTTGTTGAAAGAAGTCTCTTCAGCTCACCAAGGCTGCTTTTATTTGATCAAAAATACAGTAAAAATTATGAAATATTATTATAATTTAAAACAGCTGTTCTCTATGTGAATATCTGTTAAACTGTAATTTATTCCTGTGATCAAAGCTGAATTTTCAGCATCATTACTTCAGTCTTCAGTGTCACATGATCTTCAGAAATCATTCTAATATGCTGATTTGCTGCTCGAGAAACATTTCTGATTATTATCAATGTTGAAAACAGTTGTGCTGCTTCATATTTTCGTGCAAACCGTGATACATTATAATTCAAACGTTTGAGGAAAGTATGAAAAAAAAAAAAAAGTAATGCTTTTATCCAGCATTGATGCATTAAATAGATCAAAAGTGACAGTAAAGGCATTTCAATCATGACAACTCTCAGAACATTTTAGCATGGTGATGGATATGACAATGTTAATGTATTTGGTCTTGGCGGAAGAGATCTGTTACGCTGCTGCTGAATTGCTGCTGCTGTTGGTTATTGCTGTAGTTGTAGATTATTGCTGCTGCTGCAAACAAGTACAGGAACTTGCTACTGCCAATAAATATGGAGATATGTTGCTGTGAGTATTTAAGACATACTGCTGCTGCACAAATAGCCTATAAAATAACCCGTAGCAGATCTATACAGGTGAAGCTGGGGACGGTGGAGGGTTTCAGAGAACTCTGAAGGCGCGCTGCAGTGAATGCTAGCCAGCCATATAAATGCAAGGCAGTAAGCTCATTGGCTGCATATGCAGCATGAACCAATCAGCTTGTGCCAAGTCGTTTAACTCTCTGAAGATCATCAGTTACGTTAACACCCGTCAGAAAGCGCCATCTAGAGTTTCATGACTGAACTATATATTTATAATGTTGCAAAAGATTTTTGTTTCAAATAAATGCTGTTCTTTTGAACTAAAACAGTTTAACAAAAATATTAAGCATCAAAAACTGATTTCAACATTCATAATAAGTACCATTATTAACAACTGAGTACCAATAATAACTCATAATAATAATAATAGAGTAGCAAATCAGCATAGGATCATGTGACACTGATGACTGGAGTAATGATGCTGAAAATACAGCTTTGATCACAGGAATAAATAGCATTTTACTATATATTCATATATGAAACAGCTGTTTTAAATTTAAATAATATTTCACATTTTTATAGTATTTTTGATCAATTAAATGCAGCCTTAGTGAGCAGAAAAGACTTATTTATTTCGTATTCAATATTAAAAATCTGAATTATTCCAAACAGTGTATATTTGTATATGTTGTAATGTTTTGTTGATGCTGCTGCTTTATTAAAGAGTTTCTCTTTCTATGTGTGTGTATTTTGCGTCTTTCATAGGGAGATTTCACCTGTAAGAAAACAGCCGGTCATAACTTCCACATGCAGTCGGTTTCCATTCAGAGTCTGTCGGAGCTGGAGAGAGTCCGGCTGCAGGAGGTCGCTCTGGTCAGACTGATGAAAGACTTCGATTTGGGATGCCAGATCACCATCCCCAAAGGTACACGCTCACTCTCACATTTCCTGAAGTGTCACTTGTTTGATTGACTTAAAGTGTTTGCAGTTATTTTCCGTTCTGTTTCTGAGGTTTTGAATGCGTCATGTCTTTTCCAGATGGCCAGAAGCGGAAAAAGTCACTCCGGAGGAAGCTGGATTCTTTATCGAAAGAAAAGAGAGACAAAGGTGTGCATTTGGTTTTTAGATATTTGTCTAAGCCGTCACGCACATCTAGAAGTTAAAGCTGCAAGCTGACAGCTAGAAATGAAGGTCAAATCTGATTTCTTTGATTACAGTAGATGTGTCTGCTTTTAAAATTTGTATCTTAATGAGATGAAGAAATAATGCTTTAAGGCTGTTAAAACTATTACATATCTTAAAAGGTTTAACAAAAAAATTATTTTCAAGAGGTTTTAAAATCGGGGCTAAAAACAGGAATCACAATATGGTCTAATCTTATTAATAAACTCCAAAATGCGATAATTTAATTATGTGAGCAACATTGACAGTCAAAATCAATGAGTACCACACATTTATGCAAAGAGATTGCTTATGATCTACAGTTAATAAATTATGACAATGTTTACTGTGATGTTTATATTCTAATAAGTTGTCTATGGTTGAATATTTTATTTTATTTATTTATTTATGTTTTAGATCATATTTTATCTTGAATGAGCTGGAAGTAGTAATGCACATACTTTTCAAAATAAGAGTCTCCAAGAAAGAGATGTATATATATATTTTTAATATTTTTTAATTATTATTTAACACATTCAATACAGATATTTTACTAGTATCAGGACATTAACCATGTTATTGCCTTTCTTTAAACACATTATTATTATTATTATTATTATATATAAAAAAAATCCTAGAGCAATGTATTGATTTATTAGTATATAAACCAATTTCAATATATATATATAATTGAAATTGGTTTATATATATATATATATATAATAAAACATGCAGGTCTTAAAAAACAAATTTGATTTTAAAAACTCATTGAAAAACTTGTTAAAAAACATATTTAAAAAATGTATTATTTTATTTCAGCTAGTTTCCAAAGCAACATTTCACATTTTAATTTAGTTTGACTGAAATAAAAATTAATGAAAAACTATATAGACATTTTTAAAAACAACAAAAACAACTAAAAGTGTCAAAAACACACCGCAAAATTACTAAAAATGTAACTAAAATTAACATGCAAGCAGAAAATATAAAAATTAAATAACTGAAAACTATAATAGTATCTCATTGATAATAAAATAACACTGTTAGTGATAGACAAATATATCAATATCGACCTGTTTTAAGAATATAAGCACTGGCAATAATAAACAATAGTGTCAATAATAAACCATTTCACATTTACATTTATGCATTTAGCAGATGCTTTAATCCAAAATGACTTAAAATAGAAGAGCATAAAATGATTCCTCACAGTATTCAGTATTTATTTTTTTATCGAATGTTAAGTACATTTTATAAACAGATGTTCAGTTATGCACTTCTCATTTGCTAACATGTTCCAGAAATCCTCAGTGAAGGAACATCTGACCGTCTGAACAAAGAGTCACATGATCAATGACACTCATTTACTCACGCTTGATTAGTCACATAGAAATAGTGCACAATCTGCTTTACGTTATATCTTCATATTTAGATCCTAAAACATTTATTTACAGGTTTAAATGAAGAACGAATATCACATGTTTGAACTCCTATAGCTCCACTATGATGATAATATACAGAGCTTTGACCCAGAATGGTCCTCCCTGCGCAGTAATGTGTGCTGGAATGCAGACGCTCCCGCTGCACTCCGACGGGAAATAACAACAACACTCCGAGACGCTCCGCACTCGCTCCCATTATTTGTGTTGCAGATCAGACCTCGACGGATTCCTTTCACGTTTACGTTAAACGACTTCTGTGTTTGAAGGAGTGAGATGTTCAGTGTGGAATGTCACGATGCAAAAATGTTTGTTTATGCCATGTTTTATTATATATTAAGCAATATTAGATAAGGCAGGTTTGTATTTTTTTGTTTGTATGCATCAAGCATATACATGCATTTATTTTATTTTATTTTATTTTATTTTTTATTTTATTTTATTTTTTATTTATTTATTTATATTGTTAAATAATTGAAATATTTACTTAAAATCCCAGGTGGAATTCATGTAAATATTTTAGGTCAAAGGCATTTGGTTGACAAACGTTTGTAAATTCCTTGATTAAAGAACCAGAACTAAATATTTTGCAGTAAAAAAAAAGAAATCACATGAAAAACAGGGTTAACTAAAACTAAAACTGAAGCTAAAATTAAAAAAATCCGTAAAAAAAAAAAATCACTTGAAATATAATAAATGTTATTATCACTAATTACCAAAAAATATTATATATTATATCATATTGTATAATATTACCAAAAAAAACTTTCCTCATTTTTAAAATTGTATTTCACTTGATGAACTACAGTAACTAAAACTAAAACTGAAATTAAATTAATAAAAACTATTTGTGTGTGTGTGAGTGTGTGAGTGTGTGAGTGTGAGAGTGTGAGTGTGAGTGAGTGTGAGAGTGTGAGAGTGTGAGTGTGAGTGAGTGTGAGAGTGTGTGTGTGTATAAAACACACAACAAAATGACTAAAACTAACTAAAATTAAAATGAAAACTTAATTTTATAAATATAATAGATTCGAAATATTAATAAAAACAATATTGGTATTTTAATGATACTAAAATAACACTGAAAAGCTAATTATTAATTAAATCAGGGTTGCCAAATGGGGCGAATATAAAGTCGAATGTAAAATTAAAGTGAATAAATGTAGCTGCTCTATAATCGCGATATAGCTTAGTGCGATTATCAAATGAAAGCCTGCAATTTAATTAAATAAATGTATAGTCTGATGTACTGCAATTTTCACAGTGTATTTCATTATAATAATGATCAAATATGCATTTTTTATTTAACAGTCCAGTTGTAACTTACAACAGTAATATATTTCTGTCGTCATTTTTATAATTAGAGTTAAAACATACTACTATTACTGCTTGAACATCTGAATGTGCCGTTTAATTGTTGATATATTAAGTTAAAATTTCACAGTTATTCAAGAAAAACAAGTGACAAAATTGACAAAAAAAAAAAATTGGGAATCCCTGAATTACATCATAAAAATGTAAAATTAATATAAATAAATAATTGTAAAATTAAAATAAATCAAAATATATATATTTTTTTTTTTTTTTGCATATCATGTGACCATTAACTGACATCAGAGAACAGTGGACATGCAAATGTGTTGTTAAATTATTGAAATATTAACTTAAAATCTCAGGCGTACTTATTAAAATATTCTATTTTTATTTTTACTTGAAGTAAAAATGGGATTTTTAAGTTAGCATTTCCATAATTTAACAACACAAAATAAAAAGGCAAAATAAAAAAAAAAATTATTTTATTTTATTTTATTTTATTTTATTTTATTTTATTTTATTTTATTTTATTTTATTTTATTTTATTTTATTTTATTTTATTTTATTTTATTTTATTTTATTTTATTTTATTTTATTTTATTTTATTTTATTTTATTTTATTTTATTTTATTTTATTTTATTTTATTTTATTTTATTTTATTTTATTTTATTTTGAAATCACGCCAAAATAAAATATATTTTTTTATTATTATTTATTTATCTTGCCTTTATTTTTTGTGTTAAAATATTTAAATATGAACTTAAAAACCCCAGGTTGACCATGTAAATATTTTAGTTTCAAAGGCATTTGGCCGACAGAAAGTTTGAGAATTCCTGGATTAGAGAAGCAGAAGTAAATCTTTCTCTGTCCTTTCTCTCTCTGTGTTGCTCAGAGTCGGATCCGCAGGCGTTCGGCGTGCCGCTCTCGCAGGTGATTGTGAACGACCGGCGTCACAAGCAGCAGCAGGAGGAGCAGGAGGAGCAGCGGAGTCCAGCAGACCGAGTCTCTTCACTCCTGCAGCTGACGGGCCGCAGATCCACCAACAAGGAGCTTTCCAGCAGTAACTCGTCCCTCAGCTCGTCCTCCGAGACGCCCAACGAGGGCACGACACCCGGCACGCCGGAGACGGCGCTGCGCTCACGCAGACGGGTAGAGTATCGCTCCTCTCAAGCAGACTGTTATTTTTGGTAACACTTACAGTAACAGTAAGGTCCCATTCATTAACTTTAGTAATGCATAACTAACATTAACTAACAATGAGCAATGCATTTGTTACAGTATATAATTATCGTATATGATTAATACAACTATTCATCATTAGTTCATGTTAGCTCAAGTGCGTAAAATAATATTTAATACACAAGTAAATGTTGAAATGTTCATTAACTAATATTAATAAATGCTCTAGAAGTGTTTTTCATTGTTAATTCATGTTGACGAATGGAACCAATGGAATTGTAAAGTGTTAATATATTTTTAAATATCTGATAACTGATATGCAGAACAAAAAAAAAAGTTTTTTGACACAATAAATTAATAATCATCATTAAAACGTTTTTGTTTTTGTTTGACAAAATAATAAATTAATTATGAATAATCATCATTAAAAAATTTTTGACACAATAATAAATTAATAATCAATAATAAATCATTAAAAGTTTTTTTTGACACAATAATAAATCATTAAATCGTTTTTTTTTAATGCAATAATACATTTATAATTATTAACAATAATCATTAAAACTTTTTTTGACACAACTAATAATCGTTAATAATAATCATTCAAACTTGTTTTGACACGGAAATAAATAATCAATAATTATCATTAAAACGTTTTTTGACACAAACTAATAATCATTCATAATAATCATTCAAACTTGTTTTGACACAGTAATAAATCAATAATTATCATTAAAACATTTTTTGTCACAATAATGAATTGATAATAATCAATAATAATCATTAAAATGTTTTTGACACAATAATAAATTAATGATCATTATTATTATTATTTCCATTTTTTTTTGTATAGTTTGTACTGTCTAATATTTTTAATAACTATAATGCTTAAAATGCTATATGTCAGGGTTATAATAGTTAACTAAAATTAAAACCATAAAACATTTTTGTTTCTTGAAATAAAATAAAGGTTAACTGAAATGATATATATATATTATATAATATATAACTTTAATAAACTTTATTTCAGCTAGTTGACGTCAACTTTCTCTTTTTCGTTTTAAAGTTGAATTACTAAAATAACTAAATTATTTAATAATTACAAAAACACACAACAAGATTACTAAAACTTTAACAAAACTTAAAGTGAAAATAGAAAATGTAAAAATAAAATGTAATTTAAAATATTAACAAAAACTATCATAGTATATCAATGATACTAAAATAGCACTTTTCTCACATGAGAATGAATGGCTATAAAAAGTTATTATACACACTTTTAGTTACTTTACCGGTGTAAACTCTTGTTTAATGCTGTTTGAGACCCAAAAAAATGCTGCAATTTAACATTAGACCTCAAATTAAAATCAATAATTCAATAATTAGAAATCTGAATTTCCGTGAAAAAAAAAACATCGGTAGAGAATCAAATTGTCATTATGAACCAAACTGTGTTGAAACTGTTACAGAAAACATGAGCAAATGTTTGCTTGATTTGTTCATGACAATGATGATTTATTGCATATTGCAAATGTGTTTGCTACGATTTTGCTGGAGATATTGAATGAAGCAATGCTATTAACAATGCAGTGGTTTTAATCCGGTTCAAACGGGACTTCTCAGCCAAAAGCGCTGTCAGAAGTGTCTCGGTGTTCATGAACGCAGTGTTTTACTGCTGCAGGGCGGCGTGTCTGTGGACTGCATCACTGATCTGGACGACAGTCACTCTCGTCTGCTGGAGGCTCTTCAGCTCTCTAAGCCTGTGGAGTCACACAGCGAGAAGAAGAAGAAGACGAGCGACGCCAAGCTCAGCCTGAATCCCATCTACAGACAGGTGCCGCGCGTGCTGGACAGCTGCTGCCAACACCTGCAGAAATATGGTCAGTGCCTCCTCCTGTACATCCAGAGGTGCAGTGAAACGTGTTCGAAGGAGCCCCGCAAATCAATATTGTGGCTCTGAGTTCACATCTGTCAGTTTGAGGTCGTCTTTGCGGTTTGATAAGCCCCGCCCCAACTTCCTGTTTCCATAGAGAGCGAGGAAAAAAAACTTTTCCGTTTCCCTTTCATGGGGTCTTCAGAGTTCACAATAACAGCCGGACTAGTTTGAGCGTAGTCTAAACACAGTTTTAAGACAGTTTCCATGCAGACGTTGACGTAACAGTGCCGGTTATTTGCTTTGCTGCTGTGAAGGTCTGCAGACGGTGGGCATTTTCCGGGTCGGAAGCTCCAAGAAAAGAGTTCGACAGGTGAGAAGCAAATGTTTTAATGCCTTTGAGACTATATATTTTTTATTTAAAAAAATACATTTAAAAAAATTCAATTTTTTTTTACTGACAGTAAACAGAGTACATGAAAGCAAAATTATTTAATTTAATTTAATTTCACATGGAACTTGTACAAAAATTAATATTTGTAAAAAAAAATGTTTAATAATATGTCAGTAAAGCTAAATATAGGCTAAATATATTTTTTAATAAAATATATTTATGGCGTGAAAATTGTACATTTAATTTTTTTTTTAATTAAATGACAGTAAAGGTAACCAAAATAAATAAAGGCAAAAAAAAATAACAAATGGAAATTAAATTAAAAACGCAATTCGGTTAAACTCAATTTGGCATGGATCTTGTACAAAAAAATTATATTTCAGTTATTATGTCAGTAAAGGTAAATAAAATAAATAAAGGTATCTTTTGTACATTTTTCTTATCATACAAAAATATTTCATCATCTTGACCAGGGATTCCCAAACTCTTTTTTTTTTTTTTTTTTGTCAGATTAATCCTTTTGACCTAAAATGTTTACTTGAAGTACCCCTGAATTATTAAGTGAATATTTTAATAATTTAACAACACATTTGCGTGTTTATGGTTCTCCGATGACAATTAATGGTCACGGTACACAATAGAAACAAATGAAATAAATTTAGCTTAGAATTATTTTTGAACTTTTTTTTGCATTTTTGTATTGTGACATCCAGGTAAACAAATAAATTATTTCATCTTTTTTTTTTTTTAGTAAGTATTGTGTTTTGGTTTCATTTTTTAAATTGTTTATTTATTTTTATTGTACATTTTTAAAAATGTAATTAATTGTTAGCCTTTTTCAGCCCGCTGCAGTTTCTTCACAAACCCAAGTTTGCTAAACTTTGCTCTAGATAATGCTGTTGTGTACACAAACCTTCCAAGAGGGTTATTTTCAATTAATCTGAGTGAATTTAAATGATTTTAAAAGAAATCCTTATGCATTAATAATCACAAATAACTGGAAAGTTTGTGCAACTTCATTGGTGGAAAAAGTATGTGAACCCTCTAAAGACCATTGACGGTGTGTTTGTTGTGACGTTCTAAAGACCATTGACGGTGTGTTTGTTGTGACGTTCTAAAGACCATTGACGGTGTGTTTGTTGTGACGTTCAGCTGCGTGAAGCGTTCGATCAGGGTGCCGAGGTTGTTCTGGACCAGCGGCACAGTGTTCATGATGTGGCGGCGCTGCTCAAAGAGTTTCTTAGAGACATGCCGGATCCTCTGCTGACCAGAGAACTCTACTCCGCATTTATCAGCTGCACGTGTAAGAAACATAATGCTGAGACAATCACTTAAAGGAATAGTTCAGTCAAAAATGAAAGTGTATTCACCCTCAGGCCATCCAAGATTAGGATGAGTTTGTTTCTTCATCAGATTTGGAGAAATGTAGCACTGCATCAGTGTCTCAGCAATGGATGCTCTGCAGTGAATGGGTGCCGTCAGAATGAGAGTCCAAACAGCTGATAAAAACATCACAATAATCCACAAGTAATCCACACCACTCCAGTCCATCAGTTAACATCTGGAGAAGACAAAAGCTGAAACAAAAAATTAATCAAGACGTTTTTAACTTCAAACCGTTGCTTCAAGCTAAAATATGAGTCCATAATCCATAATAATGCTTCCATCCACATATTTGTTTAGAGCTGTTTTGGCTTGTAAACGCTGCTTGATCTGTGCAGATTTCTCTCCTGATTCAGACCAGACCACGTTTTCCATTATCATAGATTATGGACCTAATGATGAAATAATGAAACATCTTAATGATGGATTTGTTTCTTTTTTTGTCTTCACAATACATTAACTGATGGACTGGAGTGGTTAGGCCTAATTGAACGGAGGAATTATGGTATTCTTCTGTAGCCTGACGACGAGTAACTTTAACCATTGTTCATGTGAACTCAAAGACAGCCTGATGCTTATAATATGCTTATATATAATAGGGTAAATCCTGTATAGTGATTTATCCTATATAGTGCTTGCATAAAGCAAGTAGTGCATACACTTGTAGCTGTTATGTATCTTTGTAAGTCATTGTAAGCCCCCTTTTGAGGCATGCGCAAGCGCACGAACCCCCCCCAAAAAAAACAAAAAAAGTGAGCTCCCCTAAAGTCCACGGTATAGTTCGAACACTGGACGGCACCCATTCACTGCAGAGCATCCATTGCTGAGCAAGTGATGCAATGCTACATTTCTCCGAATCTGATGAAGAAACAAACTCATTCACATCTTGGATGGCCTGAGGATGAGCACACTTTCATTTTTGGATGAACTATTCCTTTAATAAATCAACACTTTATTCTTCTTTATTCCACTCATCTTCTCTGTGGTGTTTCTGCAGCTCTAGATAAGGTAGATCAGCACACGGTCATACAGTTACTCATCTGTCTGCTTCCCGCCTGCAACAGCGACACCCTTCAGTGTTTACTTCACTTCCTGTCCAACGTAGCCAATCACGCGGAGGATTCGCGGGACGCTGATGGAAACGAGGTGAGTTGTGTGGTTCATTTGTGATGATTTATACAATTAAGCAAAATTGTGGCAATTTGAATGTGTTTTATTTGTGTAATTTGTATTTATCTGTATCAATTTAATTTAGGCTAGTTTCATGATCCTGTGAATGTAAGAGTTTTCAGACAGAGATAATTTAACAAAGTCTCTCAATTAAACTTCAAGAAAAAACATAGTTAGGGGCCATTCACACAAAACACGTTTTTGTGCATTTTTAGAAACCCATTTTGTTGACAGTAGAACTACTTTCAAATTGAGCACCGCATTTTTAAATTGGCGTGTCGTGTGTGAGACGATGCAAAAGAAGTGAAACGCGAACGGAAAGGTCAAATACGTCCGTCTCGTGCATGTTTGAAAAACAATGGAAAAAGCAGCACAGTTGAATGCAAAACGCTTTCTGTGTGAACGAGCCCTTATACACTGTAAAAACGGATAAATAAATAAAACAAAGATTATTGGAGTATGTTTTACTATTCCAGTCTTTCTACTTCAAAATATTAGGTTTAATTCAATGTGTTACTTGCCATTTCTTTGTAATTATTTGTGAAATTTACTAGCAAATTGTTGCAAAGTAAATATTACACTGAAAAAAAATTTGGTGGTGAATCAATTTTCACTCAGAAATTTCTAGTAATTTTTTTTTTTTTTTAAGTAATTAGGCAAGGCAAGTTTATATAGATATATATAGAATTTCATACCTAATGGTAATTCAAAGCGCTTTACATAAAAAGGAATTAAAATCATAACACAATCACAACCGATGCATAAGAAAAAAATTGCATGCATTAAAAAAAACAAAACAATAAAGCAGAGAAAAAAAAAGAAGAAAAAAAATGATTTTAATTAATTCATTAATTTTAATTAAATTAAACTACAATGACAAAGAAATTGCAAGGGGAATTTAATTTTAACAGTAATCCTCTGTTGTGCAGCTCTTTACTTAACATTTTTAAGACATTAATTAAAATGGTAATGTTTTATGCCTTTATTTGATTACCACTGTTTTTGATAGTAAATATGTATTAAATCATAAATCCAGAAAAATCCAAAGTGACAACACAAACTTTCTGAAAAAAAATACAACATTTCCCAGGGACCTATTATTAAAGAAAGAAAGAAAGTAAATAAAGAGAGAATATTTATTATTATTATTATTAATTATTATTATTAAAAAAAAAATAAAATCATAGGGCCCTAAAAAATATTTTTTTGTTAAACTTAAAAAAGAAAAAGTTAAATTCTGCAAGTTTCAAGATTTCAGTTAATTAGACATTATTTTTGATCAGTAAAATTTAAATTAACCATTAAAAGTAATTTTTGCTAAACTTTTAATGAATTGTTGTTAAATTGTGTAAGTTTCATGATTTCAATTAATTAGACATTTTTGATTAGTAAAATTTAATTAATGACAAAAGAAATCCTTTTTTCCTCCCATCCATGAGAATTGTTTGATACAGCATTTGAGCGAAGACAGGATAGGGGTAATATGATCACACTTTCAAGTGCCTGTCAGCAATCTCACAGTCGCATTTTGGACGCCAGGGCTTTCTGGCCAACTCCCATGTAGAGAGTAGGGCTGGACGATATATTATTCTTATAGATTGAAACAAATGTGCTTCAGCCAGAAAAAAAGGGTTGAAAAGTGCTCCGAGTCGCTGCAGAAAACTAAAAAATTGAACAGCAACAAAAACTGGAAATGCTGCTAGAGAAGGGCTTATTGTAATGGTATATCATTCTGAACCCTTAAAGGTGCTGATTCTGTGCTATGTTTTGCCCTAAAACCAGATTGAAAAACTTAAAAAAAAAATAAAAAAATGATTGTAGTTGAATAAAAACTGCCTTCTCCAAAACCTTAAAAAGAAAAGGCAATTTTGAGATTGGTCTGAAATTGGATAGATCATTGGGGTCCAAACTTGATCTTTTTAATACTTGGCTGCACTATGGCATGTTTAAAATCAGCTGGCACAAAACCTGTCATCAGGCAATTATTTATTAGCTTCAAAATACTGGGGCTGACAACATTAAAAATCTGATTCCCACGCTGGGATAAAATCTTAGGGACTAGTAGAGGGTTTCATATGTTTGACAATCTCTGCCAAATCCGTCATAGAAAAAACAGTCGAGCATGTTGGCAAAAGAGCTGGTTGATCATAATCCAATAATGGAAGATCTAATACCAGCAATTTTATCTATAAAATAAAAGTTTTTGGAACTTTTCACATGATGCAGAGACTTCAAACCCAACCGAAGCAGGTGGATTAATCACTGCATTCAGTGTATTGAATAAAACTCTCGGGTTACCTTGTTTCTTTTCCCCCGATGAAATTAGAAAAATATTTGTCCCTTTTGAAACGTGCAGTGCTCATGTTTATTCAACGAAGTCAAACGGCACAAATAAATCAATGTGTGGGAAACTGGTAATGTATATCGAAATATCAGAAATGTGTTTAAAAATCATATCACCGTTATTGAAAAAAATTATATCGCGATACATATTGATATTGAATTATTGTCCAGCCCTAGTAGAGAGTATTAACAATAATCTAAATGTGAAAAAAATAAAACCATGAATAACTATCTCTAGGTCTCTGAAAGAAAGAAAGCGCTTCATCTTTGCTAAAATTCTCAAATTAAAAAAGCAAGATTTGAACACAGAATTAACTTGCTTTTCAAATTTAAATTCTGAGTCAGATTTTTCACCACTGCTTTATTATGCTCAGCCCAGGAGCCAAGAATAGACTTTATAGTGGTTTGGTTTCCAACTGGACCAAAAAACATAATCTCTTATTTTCATTGAATTTTAAAAAGTTTAACGCCATCCAGTCCTTGATGTCAGTTAAGCAGTTCAGAAGCGAGCTAGTTCCCAAAGGGAGTAAATACAGTGAAAACACAAGGGGGGGCGAGAATAGACCCTTGAGGGACTCCATACTTTAGTGGAGCTGCCGTTCGCATACATTCGCCCAGTTTAACCGCAAAGCTTCTATCTGCTAGATATGACTTAAACACTTTAAGGGCTACCCCACAAATTCCAACATGGTTTTCCAGCAGAGAAACCAAAATATTATGATCTACAGTATTGAAGGCCGTACTCAGGTCCAATAACATTAGGATCGACTATGCTCCAGAGTCAGCATTTAATGGTATATCATTCTGAACCCTTAAAGGTGCTGATTCTGTGCTATGTTTTGCCCTAAAACCAGATTGAAAAACTTTAAAAAAAAAATAAAAAAATGATTGTAGTTGAATAAAAACTGCCTTCTCCA
This sequence comes from Sinocyclocheilus anshuiensis, assembly GCF_001515605.1. Lineage (NCBI taxonomy): Eukaryota > Metazoa > Chordata > Actinopteri > Cypriniformes > Cyprinidae > Sinocyclocheilus > Sinocyclocheilus anshuiensis. The sequence goes on along the minus strand of NW_015558588.1, from coordinate 336,910 downwards.
AAACCTTAAAAAGAAAAGGCAATTTTGAGATTGGTCTGAAATTGGATAGATCATTGGGGTCCAAACTTGATCTTTTTAATTCTTGGGTGCACTATGGCATGTTTAAAATCAGCTGGCACAAAACCTGTCATCAGGCAATTATTTATTAGCTTCAAAATACTGGGGCTGACAACATTAAAAATCTGATTCCCACGCTGGGATAAAATCTTAGGGACTAGTAGAGGGTTTCATATGTTTGACAATCTCTGCCAAATCCGTCATAGAAAAAACAGTCGAGCATGTTGGCAAAAGAGCTGGTTGATCATAATCCAATAATGGAAGATCTAATACCAGCAATTTTATCTATAAAATAAAAGTTTTTGGAACTTTTCACATGATGCAGAGACTTCAAACCCAACCGAAGCAGGTGGATTAATCACTGCATTCAGTGTATTGAATAAAACTCTCGGGTTACCTTGTTTTTTTTTCCCCAATGAAATTAGAAAAATATTTGTCCCTTACAGTTTTAACCAATTTGTGGTAATCAAATAACAGCCCCTTAAAGGGGTCATGAACTGGATTTTTTTAAGTCCACTTATGACGTTTGCGTGGTTTTTTATACACATACATACATACATCTTTTAGTGCGATGATCTCTTGTATATCAAAATCTCTCAAATGACACTTGAAGCTTATCTGTCATTAAGCCAAGGTTCAGAATTTAGTTTAAAACATCTCGTCTCCAACGGGGCAATCAAGTCTAAAATATCAGTGCACACCGAGGTAAAAGAAGAGCGTAATTCGTCCCCACACAAGCTCGTAAGAGGGCTCTCATTGTCCAAATTCAACAACGCAGTATCATTATACATAATACAGAAATCGTCAACAGTTTAAGAGTTCAGTTTCTGACTTTTATATGTTGACACACGTGGTTTTCCTTTGGGACATTAAAAACATTAAAAACAACAGAATTATGATCAATGATTTCAAGGTCGCAAACAGTCAAACCATAAGAACAGATCCAAAGTTTGTCCATGTATGTGTGTTGGGCCATTCACATGCTAAACTAGGGTAAATGATTCAATGAGATTAAGGACGTCTCTTGACAGTATATCGACTGGGCAGCAGACATGAATATTAAAGTCCCAGAGGATCAAGAGTCTATCATACTTCATCATAAGTCCTCCTAGAAATTCCGTGAACTCAATAAATAAAGTTTTCCATAAAACATCACTACTAAAAGGACAAACCACTTTAAAGCACAATAAAAGTCTTTACACTATAAGTGACCATGGACCACAAAACCAGTCATAAGGTACAATTTTTCGAAATTGAGATGTATACATCATCTGAAAGCTGTAATAAGCTTTCCATTGATGTCTGGTTTGTTAGGATCGGACAATATTTGGCTGAGATACAACTATTTGAAAATCTGGAATCTGAGGGTGCAAAAAGAATCTAAATATTGAGAAAATCATCTTTAAAGTTGTCCAAATGAAGTTCTTAGCAATGCATATTACTAATCAAAAATGAAGTTTTGATATATTTATGGTAGGAAATTTACAAAATATCTTCATGGAACATGATCTTTACTTAATATCCTAATGATTTTTGGCATAAAAGAAAAATCTATAATTTTGACCCATACAATGTATTGTTGGCTATTGCTACAAATATACCCCAGCGACTTAAGACTGCTTTTGTGCTCCAGAGTCACATAAGTTTTGGAGGTCATGCATTGCTTTTTGTGCTGATCACAAATCCACAAGTTCATGCAGTTAGTGCAGTTTGTTAGACGTACAGTAGTAAATGATGACTGCATTTGTGTTTTTGCCTGAATTACCCATTGTTTGGGCTTCTGCTCTACTTTAGGTGATTGGTAATAAGATGACGTCGCTGAACCTGGCCACCATATTTGGGCCGAACCTCCTGCACAAGCAGAAGAGCTCAGAGAAGGAGTTCAGCGTTGAGAGTTCGGCGCGGATGGAGGACAGCGCCGCCATCATCAGCGTCGTCCAGCACATGATCGACACGCACCAGTCCCTGTTCATGGTACAAACCGTCCCATTACATAACACACTAAAAATGCACAGCGAGGCCTTCCGCCGACTTGATGTGCACAGCCAAAGAAAATACAACAATAAAAATAAATCACCACGTCTATGCACGTTTGTTATGGCAGTTTTATGAAAGTGCTTGAGATCTAGTTTATGCTGCTCAGTGTTGGATCACTGGGATCGCTGAAACGCTCCAGCACAGTCCTGTGGCATGTCCAAAAAAGGGCTGCCGAGATGTTTTGGACCATTTAAATTTGAATAAAGGACAAGTGTGCTGGCAGAATAGAAACATGCACGGGTTTAGGCAGATTGCATCCTGTAAAGGGGGAATATTGTACATATTATTATTATTATTATTTTTTTCCTATATGGTCCCATTTTTACTAATCACAATTTCCTTTAAAGGAGTAATATTGTACATGTTGTTATTATTATTATTATTAATAATTAATTTATTAACTTATTTATTTATGTATGTTTGTTTATTAATTTATTTATTTAATTGCACATTTATGTATTTACCTATTGTCCTTATGGTCCCAATGTTATTAATCATAATTATGTAAAAATATAATCTTACCGGTTTAATTATATATTTAATATCATATTTAAATAAATAATGACATATTTATGTTTTTAAATATCACATTTTTCAAACACTCACTTTGACCCTGATAATTTAATACTTTTTTGAATAGAAACATGCATGGTTTTAGACAGATTATATCCTTCAAAGAGTTAATATTGTATATATTATTAATATTATTATTGTTTATTTTCCTTATGGTCCCAGTGTTACTGATTTATAAATAATAAAACTAATTAATAATAATAG
>NW_015558588.1:333382-333531 GCF_001515605.1 Sinocyclocheilus anshuiensis | reverse complement strand
ATAATAGTAATAATAATAATAATAATAATAATAATAATAATAACAATTAAATTTTGTTTTCGTACACATTTATTTTCCCTGTGGTCCCAATATTACTGATTTGTAAATAATAATAATAAAAAATAATAATAATAATAATAATAACAATT
>NW_015558588.1:319635-329765 GCF_001515605.1 Sinocyclocheilus anshuiensis | reverse complement strand
TTATGTTATGTTATGTTATGTTATGTTATGTTATGTTATATGACTATTAATAATTTTCACATCATTAATGTAAATCATATTGGCCTATTTTATTATCTATTATTTATTTTATCTATTTTATTACATAGGATTTCACGTAAAACAATGTGTTAGGCTTACACTGTGACATGGACAAAACAGAATTAAAAACTTATTATATTTTATTTTTTTTGTTATGGCAAAAGTATTTAAATCATTTGTTAATGATCAAGTGAAACAGTTCTTAACTGAAAATGAAGTTTTAAATGAATTTCAATCCTGATTTGTAAATAATAATAATAAAAAATAATAATAATAATAATAATAACAATTGATTTTATTATTTATTTCATTACACATTTATTTTCCCTATGGTTCCAATGTTACTAATTATAATTAAGTCTTAATTTAGTTTTATTATTGTAATTATATATTTATTATCATCTATAATTCATATTTATATTTTTACATTTATATCTGATTTTTCACATTCTCTCTCTGACCCTGAAAAGTCAAACATGTTTTGCTGTTCTGTCTTTAAGATTTCAATATTATCTTCACATGTGAAATAAGTAAAAGTCAAACAGGTCAGGGTTAGTCTGGTTAGTGTGGTCTAGTGTCCCCTGCTGGCAGATGCTGTAACTACACCCTTATTTGTGCTAAAGCATCTTTCTCTGTTGAAAGTAACCATAAATTCTGATGAAACCAGTCAGACTTAGGTTTTCTGTCACCAGCGTTATTTTAGGATTATTTATATACTGTTATAGCATTTATTAATATTTTGAATTAGCTTTTATGTTTATATTTTAGTTAATTTTAATAATTTTGTTATATTTGAATAATTACGTTATATTTTGTTAGTTTTTTTATGAAGTATTTAAAAAAATATTTTTAATATTTTTAAAATTAAATTTTAGTAATTTTAATAGTTCAGTTTAAACTTATTTTATTTCTGTTAGTTGCCAAGTTTATTTCTGTTATTTTGTTTTTGTTTTTTAATCCAATATTTATATTTTATTTGTATTTCAGTTAGCAAAAAAATATGTTTAATGGTTTTACCTTTAGTTAACAATAACACTGGCCAGGATGAGCTTAATTTCAGGAAATGTTCTTTTTTTTTCCATTGTGGAGGAAGTTACAGTATATTTACATCATAAATCAAGCATTTTGATCTCAAATGATGAAGGAAAGTTTGGTTCGTTAAAGTCACTTGTAAGAGATTTTGAGCCGGCTGTGCATTGGACTGTGTCTCTTAATGTGTTATAAATGTAAAACTATTGTATTCCTTGTAAAGAGTTTGATAGCCAGCAAAGCTAAAGCACTTGTGATTGTTTTTTTGGCATTAAACCTGTATGTCAGTCGTTTGATTGGACCCAGTTGTGTTTTGTCCGTGACTCCAGAGGTTTGGTAAGACTCTTGAAGGAACGTGTTGATCTGATTTGTCCCGGCAGATCTCAGCGGAGCTGCAGAACGAGCTTCTGATGAGTTTGTTGGACACGGACAGTGATGTGGTGGATTATCTGCTGAGGAGGAAAACACCACAGTGTGAGTAAGTGAGTGTGTGTCTCTTCTGAACACCACGATCTGCCTCACACAGATAAAAACATCCAGCTGCAAGACTGACCAGTTATTAGGCCTGTCACAACTGTTGATTTGATTAGTAATAATTAATCAGACTGCGTTATACATTATTATATTATATTATATTATATTATATTATATATTAACTAATTCAATATATAAGTATTAATTTTCACAGCATTACAGTAAATCAAATGGGGCCATTTTGGATAACTATCGGCCAATTAGTAGGTTGTCTGTGTTGGCAAAAGTATTTGAATCTTTTGTTAATGATCGAGTGAAACAGTTCAATAAAGTTTTAAATGAATTTCAATCAGGCTTTAGATCAGGTCATAGTACTATTACAGCAGCTATGCTGGTTACAAATGATATTGTTAAATGCTTGGATAGTAAACAACATTGTGCAGCATTATTTGTAGCTTTCTCTAAAGCATTTGACTCTGTAGATCATAAACTTTTATTGCAGAGGCTAAGCTGTATAGGTTTTAGTGAAATGGCTCTAAATTGGTTCAATAATTATTTATCAGAAAGAACTCAGTGTATAAATGTAAATTTTATTTCAACTGAACTAAAAACGACAAAAGGTGTTCCCCAGGGTTCTATTTTAGCACCAGTTTTATTTTCTATTTATATCAATGACCTTGGTCGTGGGATAACCTCAGCTAGAATTCATTTATATGCTGATGACACAATTATTTACACAGTAGCACATTCGGTGAATCAAGCCATAGAGCTCTTGCAAGAATCTTTTCAGTTACTGCAACTGTCATTGTCCAACTTAAAATTGGTTTTAAACTCAAAGAAAACAAAATACATGCTTTTCACTCTTTGTCGCACTGAAACAGATCACCCTATTTCAACTTTACAAGGAGAATCTATTGAAAGAGTAATTGTAACAAATACCTGGGTATATGGTTGGATGACAAACTGGGATTTTATGTACATATTGAAAAACTTTTAAAAAAGCTTAGACTAAAATTGGGTTTTCTTTTTCGCTTAAAGAAATGTTTTCATTTTGAAAACATCTGGTGTGTTTATTTACTAATATTATATCATATATCATATCATATCATATCATATAAATTAATTAATAATGTTCACAGAATTAAAGTATAATATAATATATTATAAATATTTGAATATGTTTGAAAATATATTAATTATATTCATTTTAATTATTAAATATGAATTTTCACAGCACTACAGTAAATCTTATGGACCCATTTTATTATTTTTGTTTTTGTAATATAAATGATTCCAAGTAAAGTAATAACACTGGCTTGCACTGTGAGTTTTGTTAATGATGTGCTCAGTCCCGTCCCGCTGTGTCCTCTGTGGTCCTGCAGAGACATGAAGAGCTCCAGTGGAGAAATCTCTCCGTATGATAACAACTCTCCGGTGCTCTCCGAGTGGTTTCATCCGTCAGGACCGGAGCATCAGAGTCCCACAAACCTCCAGCATGCTCTCGATAGGAACAACACAGTGAATTTCTGCCTCTCACCCTCACAAGCCGGCGCTGGTGGGTTTATTTACTAATGAAGAGACGTCAGTGATGCTGAACACATGATTGAAATGCACTACATAGGCAGCAACTCGTGTGTCATACAAATAGTGCTCAACATCCGAATCACACAAGAGTTTCTCTTTTTTTTTTTTTACTAGAATTTGTCGTTAGAAAATTGCTACTGATACTCTAAGAAGCATCAAATACTCAGCACAAAGATTGGGTAAAGTAGTAATTTTCATTAGATCAAACCAGGGTTATTATAGTTAATTAAAACTAAAATCATAAAATCAAAAACCTTCGTCACTTGAAATTAAATACATTTTAACTGAAACAAAATAAAATATAAGGCAACATTTCACATTTTCATTTAGTTTAACTTCATGTTCCATTGTGACAACTTACCCCATATATTGTGACAACATACCTAAGTCACTGGGGCATGTTGTCACACAAAGTCGACTTTTTTTTTTTTTTTTGGACAGTAACGGAGGGAATGTTCAAAAGACTTTATAAAGATAATATATATAAAAAAATAACATTTAAATAATTTATTGTAATTTTAAAAAATTTTATTTTAAATAAATGCTAACTGAAATAATAATAATAAAAAAACTAAACTTATTTTATTTCCGTTAGATCACAAGGAATAATTTTTCTTTTTCATGTAGTTAAACTAATTCTAAAATAGCTAAAACTTAAATAAAAATGAATAAAACAAAAACTACATAGACATAAAAAAAAATCATAAATATGACAAAAACACACAACAAGATTACTAAGATTTTAATAAAAAAATTATTATGAATTTTATAAATATTCAGAGTACTGCAGTAAAATCATATGGGACTATTTTATTGCAATTTTGTATTATCACATTATATACAATAAATTGCTACTGATACTCTAAGAAGCATCAAATACTCAGCACAAAGATTGGGTAAAGTAATAATTTTCATTAGATCAAACCAGGGTTATTATAGTTAATTAAAACTAAAATCATAAAATCAAAAACCTTCGTCACTTGAAATTAAATACATTTTAACTGAAACAAAATAAAATATAAGGCAACATTTCACATTTTCATTTAGTTTAACTTCATGTTCCATTGTGACAACTTACCCCATATATTGTGACAACATACCTAAGTCACTGGGGCATGTTGTCACACAAAGTCGACTTTTTTTTTTTTTTTTGGACAGTAACGGAGGGAATGTTCAAAAGACTTTATAAAGATAATATATATAAAAAAATAACATTTAAATAATTTATTGTAATTTTAAAAAATTTTATTTTAAATAAATGCTAACTGAAATAATAATAATAAAAAAACTAAACTTATTTTATTTCCGTTAGATCACAAGGAATAATTTTTCTTTTTCATGTAGTTAAACTAATTCTAAAATAGCTAAAACTTAAATAAAAATGAATAAAACAAAAACTACATAGACATAAAAAAAAATCATAAATATGACAAAAACACACAACAAGATTACTAAGATTTTAATAAAAAAATTATTATGAATTTTATAAATATTCAGAGTATTGCAGTAAATCATATGGGACTATTTTATTGCAATTTTGTATTATCACATTATATACAATTCCAATTTTAAAAAACAAAGAGTATAAAAAACAAAGTATGCAAAGTTAGTCAAAGGTCTTCCTTCATACAAAATCAAACTGCATTATATTATATTAAATTATACTAAAAATGACTATTTTTCACAGCATTAAAGTAAATCATATGGGCCTATTTTACCATAATTGTTATTATTTTATTAAATAAATTAACAATTTTTATACAAAATATAATAGTAAATCAAAGAGACTAAAATCACACTGGATCAAAGTAATTTTTTAATGAATACTTTCCAGTATTGAATAATTATAAATTGTTTGTTTTTTAACTGAACTTATCACAGCACAAAATCTGATTGCATTCTACTGCATTCATGTAATGCTGCCTTATAAATGTGTTGAAATGAGGTTATTGTGAGTGTTGTTCATGTCAGTAATGAATATTCTCGTCTCCTCAGGGGAAAGCATACATGATGAGGCTCGTATCTGGAGAACACAACACGCTCTTCTGTCAGGACTTCATGACAAACTCCTAACAGGTACAAACACCAGACGAAACACATATCTGATGCTGTCTGTGCGAACATTAACGTTGAGATCCAACTCAACGAATGCGGATGGATTTTCATTATTGCTGTGTCAAAACAAACAAATGCATGACAGCTTTAGTACTTTTGAAGAAGCACAACATAATTGTATTCTGTATTATGCAATGCATTCTGTATTTTATACAGTAAAGGTTCTTTTAATCAAAGGCAAACAAGCACACTGCACTTTTAATCTTTTTAATTTTTTAAGTGGTATTACATTTATTATATTATATTTAAAATATGGGTAACACTTTACAATAAGGTTCCTTTAGTTAATGCATTAACTAACATGAACAAACCATGAACAGTACATTTATTACAATATTTGTTAATGTTAGTTAATGAAAATACAGTGGTTCACTGTTAGTTCATGTTAATTCACAGCGCATTAACTAATGTTAACAAGCACAACTTTTGATTTTAATAATGCATCAGTAAATGTTGAAATTAACATTAACTGAGATTAATAAATGCTGTAGAAGTACTGTTCATTCTTAGTTCGTGTTAACTAAAGTAGTTAAATAATGAACGTTATTGTAAAGTGTTACCAAGATATGCTTTGATATTAATATTTATTACAGTATTTAAATGGTCAAATAGTGAAATTTCATGACTTGAAATATATTATTTTTCAAATACATTCGTGTGCTGAATTGTGGTGTCAATTCAAAGATTTTCATTTACCGTCTCAAAAAAATGAAATTTTGCAGCCCTAAATGTTTGTCTAAAAAGTTAATTACGAAGATTATTTTCAAGAATTTGAATTCTTCCTAAATGTTGTCTGAAGAACAGTCTTAGGAAAATAGATAAGATTCTTAAGAAGTATTTGTGGGAATACAGAATATAAGAAAATGGCACTTAAAAAGATTTTTATTCTTTATTAATATAGCAAGATAAATCTTACTAACATTCCATTGGAATGAATGGAAATTAATGAAATTCCTTTGACTTTATAACTCTTGATCGCTCAAAAACAGTCCACATTTATGAAACCTACATATTTATTTCTAACAAAACAACAAAAATATTACTCAGACTAAATAAATTAATTTTAACATAAACTTTCACTTTCAGATGAAAAAAAGTTATACATTTTTGCATGCTGCAGTGGTTCGTCAATAGACGCACATATTCATGTTTATCAACAAAATTCAGCACTGTCAAAAATAAATTGTTGAGAAAACGTAAAATTTCAAGGCAACTTGATGCGGTCAAAGTTTTAAGTTCTCTCAGTAAGTAAAACTAATGTGTTTTGTCCATTTGAATGTGTTTGTTCACTAAATGCAAAATGCCTCGTTCAGCCAATATATTCATGAAGACAACAAAAGATTTCTTGTTCAGTAAACTTTCTTTTATTAACTCAATAAGTTAATTTCTTGATATGATAGTCATATGTATTATATAGTCTTATAGGACACTTAATATTTTGAGTGAACCATGCATGCTATGTTTGTAAACAGAATAACAATCATCCTTATTCAAAGCAAAGCAATGTAAGATATAGTTCTGCATTGCTAAAATGATGAGCTCTTTACATCACAGCACAACAAATACTGAGAAATCAACAAAAAAACTGTTTAAATGAAGTCATCAAACAGCAAAAAAAAAATCCTATAACAGTAACTACATAATTGATTCATGCTGCATTGCATGCTGGGAAATCACAAAGTCTTAACAGTTCAGTAATATGAAATTCTTTGTTCAGACAACTGTTGGGACAACATTTGGGGCAATTCTGTTGGTCTGACATGGGATTTTATGTAGTTGCAAGAAAATATCATTTTTTTGTTTTTAAAACTCAAAAGGTTTCATAAACTGGAAGTATTGTTGGCTATTGCTACAAATATACCCCAGCGACTTAAGACTGCTTTTGTGCTCCAGGCTCACATATATGTAGTTGCTTTTTTGTTTTTTTACAGTGAGTGTGTGAGATATGGGGAAAAGGCTAAATATATTTACAAACGTTTTTGACACTAATTTAACTCCATAGATAATGTTACAAAAGTATTTTTGACGCCTAATGACACTCAATACTTTCCTGGGGTCAAAATGACCAAAACATGTACCATTTAAATGGTTATATTATGTCCCTTAAAAAAATAATAGTTAAAAATGTATTGTTGGCTATTGCTACAAATATACCCCAGCGACTTAAGACTGCTTTTGTGCTCCAGGGTCACATATATGTAGTTGCTTTTTTGTTTTTTTACAGTGAGTGTGTGAGATATGGGGAAAAGGGTAAATATATTTACAAACGTTTTTGACACTAATTTAACTCCATAGATAATGTTACAAAAGTATTTTTGACGCCTAATGACACTCAATACTTTCCTGGGGTCAAAATGACCAAAACATGTACCATTTAAATGGTTATATTATGTCCCTTAAAAAAATAATAGTTAAAAATCTGGAATAAATAAATGATGTGTATTTTGAGGGTCTTAAAGCATTTGCAAAGTTTCATTCCATTCGTTTAGAATTTTTAATATATATATTTTCCAGGTCAAAACGACCCGAATGCATCATGATTTAGATTGAGATGTGTTTCTGTCCTTCAGGTTCGGATGGACACCTGTATAAACGCGCTTCCTCTGATGTCTTCTACGATGACGACAGCGACACGAAACCTGTGCGCGAGACGCAAGCGTCCCATACGAACGCCGCTGCTGAATGTAAAGCGCACCTGCATCCAGTCGCATCGAGCCGCCAGACTGCATTTGACCAATCAGAGGAGGCGACCGCACCTCCCGCCAAACCAGACGACAGACTTCCTGCCGTGTCCATGCAGCCGCGTGTCACTTCCTGTCAGCATCCAGACTGGCCGACAGAGAAGTGGCAAATATGGCAACTCCTGTCATCAGACAGCATAGACACACTTCCAGAGACTATGGTGTGAAACACACAGTTTAAAGGGACAGTTCACCCAAAAATGAACTTACTGTCATCAAAAGAACATTGGACCCCCATTTGACTTTCATTGAATGAGGCATTTCTCAACATATTTTCTTTTATGTTCCAAAGAAGAAAGTAAGTCATACAGGTTTGGAACGAGTGAAGGATGACAGAATGATACTTCTTTGGTGAACTGTCCCTTTAAGAACCTTCTAGTTTGCGAGTGAATTTGAATTGAATTTGAAATCGGTCACAACACAGAATATTACATCAGAATTTGAAATGGAATGACAGGAAGCACCAAAAAATTTTACCACATTGTTTTCAGATAATTGTATACAAATAATTATTGATATGAAAATTTTGGATGAATATTTTAAAATTTGCTGTCATTTATTTTTATTTTTTTGACAGAAATTAATATTTTTATTCATCAAGGATGCATTTCATAATGAAGTCATTTATAATGTTACAAGAGATTTATATTTAATATAAATGCTGTTCTTTTGAACTTTCTATTAATCTGTGAATCCTGAAATGTTTCCACAAAAATATGAAATGTTTTCAGAATTGATAATAATCAGAAATGTTTCTCGAGCAGCATATTAGAATGATTTCTGAAGATCATGTGACACTGAAGACTGGAGTAATGATGCTGAAAATTCAGCTTTGATCACAGGAATAAATTACATTTCAACATATATTCACATAGAAAACCCTTATTTTAAATTTTAATAATATTTAAATTTTTTTACTGTATTTTTGAACAAATAAATGCAGACTTGCTGAGCAGAAGAGGCTTCTTTCAAAAACCATATGTTGAGTGTATGAACATGTTCATTGGTAATTATATTGAAACATTAAATGTATTATTAAAAACTACTCTTTTAGCAGTTATATGAATTTATTTTAATATAATTTTAATTCTACTTGTAAATCAAATTGTAATTCTGCATCCTGTGTGTTGTGGCCAGTTCAGTTCATATTACAGGTTATGATCTGAAAAGAAGCCTTAAATTCTGAATTCACTTCAGCCTCAGTTGAAGCTCAATTGAATTTATATATAGAATATATAAAATAATCACAGTTCAGTTCCATTCAGTAGTTTGGACGTTTCCAAAGACTCTCATCTCTTGTAGGTGATTTTAAACACAACAAACACTTGCGCTTCGGAGATTTAAAGATTTTATTGTGCTTCATCTGTTAATAATGCCTCATATTTTCTTTCATTCATCAGTTGAATGTGTGACATCCTCATAAGGTAACGAGCATGTCAGATTAATTACAGGGCTGCAAACATACAGAATGTCACATTTACGACATCCAATGTATTTATTTATTAATGTTATTTATTAAATTAGCCACTAGTATGTTACCACTGTGTATAATCACCACAGAATGATTTATTTCAGAGTGCCTCAGTATCGCTTTATCTGCATAAAATCAATCGGATTTTTATCTTCACTATATTCAGATATCCTTGAAGTCATCATAAAGTCAAAATGACTCTTAATTCATGTTCCTGGTTCTGTTGCCTGTGATTCAGTGGTGCACATTATTCTGAAGAAACATGTTTATCTTCATCTCTTTTATTTTTTAATGTAATAACTTGCTCTGCCTCTGAAACTACGGCATTTTTTGACTGATGTTGCTGAAAGTGTGCTCCCCCTCAGGCCATCCAAGATAAGGATGAGTTTGTTTTTTCATCAGATTTGGAGAAATGCAGCATTGCATCAGTTGCTCACCAGTGGATGCTTTGCAGTGAATGGGTGCCGTCAGAATGAGAGTCCAAACAGCTGATAAAAACATCACAATAATCCACAAGTAGCAGCTTTTGTCTTCTCCAGATGTGAACTGATGGACTGGAGTGGTGTGGATTACTTGTGGATTATTGTGATGTTTTTATCAGCTGTTTGGACTCTCATTCTGACGGCACCCATTCACTGCAGAGCATCCATTGCTGA
>NW_015558588.1:317506-319410 GCF_001515605.1 Sinocyclocheilus anshuiensis | reverse complement strand
ACTGATGCAATGCTGCATTTCTCCAAATCTGATGAAGAAACAAACTCATCCTAATCTCGGATGATCTGAGAGTGAGTGAATATTCAGCAAATTATAATTTTTTTTGGTGAACTGTTCCTTTAAATTACAACCACATGAAGAACAAAGCAATCACGTCCTGAATATGAGTTTATACATTCATTTAGTACTTCATTATTTTCTCTGTCAGTGTTCTGTTGGATATTTGTGGTATTTGTACAGCCAAGAGCGATCATTTTATAAAACAATTATATATATATATATATATATATATATTGATAATCAATTATTTTTATCCAAATATAGGAGGAAGACCAAACTACAGAGTGTTTTCATGATGTTTATCGTGTATCAAAAGTGTTAGTTTTCATCATGCAGTTCATTGTCTTATGCAGTTGATATCAGCAAGAGCCTTAGATTGGGGTTTTGGATTGTGCTTTTATGGTTTTTGTTTAGTTTTTTGTCTGTAGTTGAAAGCATCTGTGTCCAGAAACACAATAAAATGAATGTCTGTCAAAGACAATCTGTGTAACATCCAGGATTTACTTGTATTCCACATTACAGTGTTATTTTAGTATCATTGCGATACTGTTATAGTATTTTATATTTTCAGTTTTTGTTTTATTTGTGTAATTTTTAGTAGTTTTGTTTTTAAGTCTATTTTGTTTTTGTTAATTTTAGTTATTTTAGTCAAACTTAAAAGTAAATGAAAATGAGAAACGTTGCTTTGGCACATAGCTGAAATCAAATAAGTTTAAGGGTTTTTTTATATTTTATTTCAGTTCATTTTATTTCAAGTAATGGAAATGTTTTAATGGTTTTAGTTTGATTTGCTATAATAACCCTGCCGACTTCAACATTAATATCCATTCAGAATGAGTCGTTGTATGTACTACAAATGAATTGATGTTTACTGTAAATATTGTGTGTTTATGCTCGTCGGTTTCCTTCAGCTTTGTATTTAGTCCATTGTTTTGGTTTCCCACGAGCAGCATGAAACCGCATCACATTCCCTCCAAACAGGAAGTTACAAACAGTCGAGCGAACTGATGAAGCGAAGTGGACGGCGAGGCTTTTGGCAGATCTTTGCTCTGTATTAAGACCTACAATGACATTTGGCAAAACTTTATATATTTTTATTTTTATATATCAATATGGCTATAAAATAATAATAATAGTGATGATAATCATAATCATAATTATTAATCAATATATATAAAAAGAAATGATACTATATATAGTAAATTAGTCAAAAATAATTAATATAGTGATTTATATATTAATATTTTTTTAAATAATAATTTTTTATGAATATGAAATTGCAAATTTGCTATGTAAATATAGTAAACAGTAAAAGGGTAAGAAAGTGTATTTTTTATTTTTATTTGTTTTTACATTGTATTTATTTTTTACAATGACCCTCTACGTTTAATGCATGAAAAACAGCAGCTTGAACATTCTTCCTACGCAGCAGTTTGAGGGAAAAATTGGTAAGATATGATATTGTTCAGTAGTTTTGGTCTGTTTTATTTATTTCTAATATTTCATGGTGCATCCTAGATTCACACATCATTTGCACTGTTTCTTGTATTTTACAGATCTTTATGAAGTGTGGCTGCACATGGTTGATATTTATTATATTCTATAAGGTATGTTCATTTTTGATTACTTCGTTTTTCATTGGTTACATTTACAATTTTATTGACATTTTGGAGTCGATCCTAAAAATAAATAAAACTGCAAAGAAATTACTCTGTATTTTTGTCTTTTTTTTTCTTGTACAAATATCTAAACGTTTTCAAATCAAGATACATTTTCTTGAGAAGCAAAGCAAAGCAAAAAAAACTGAAATCTGAAACATGTATCAAAATGTAATTAGTTTTTGC
>NW_015558588.1:314542-317481 GCF_001515605.1 Sinocyclocheilus anshuiensis | reverse complement strand
ATTATATATATATATATATATATATATATTGATAATCAATTATTTTTATCCAAATATAGGAGGAAGACCAAACTACAGAGTGTTTTCATGATGTTTATCGTGTATCAAAAGTGTTAGTTTTCATCATGCAGTTCATTGTCTTATGCAGTTGATATCAGCAAGAGCCTTAGATTGGGGTTTTGGATTGTGCTTTTATGGTTTTTGTTTAGTTTTTTGTCTGTAGTTGAAAGCATCTGTGTCCAGAAACACAATAAAATGAATGTCTGTCAAAGACAATCTGTGTAACATCCAGGATTTACTTGTATTCCACATTACAGTGTTATTTTAGTATCATTGCGATACTGTTATAGTATTTTATATTTTCAGTTTTTGTTTTATTTGTGTAATTTTTAGTAGTTTTGTTTTTAAGTCTATTTTGTTTTTGTTAATTTTAGTTATTTTAGTCAAACTTAAAAGTAAATGAAAATGAGAAACGTTGCTTTGGCACATAGCTGAAATCAAATAAGTTTAAGGGTTTTTTTATATTTTATTTCAGTTCATTTTATTTCAAGTAATGGAAATGTTTTAATGGTTTTAGTTTGATTTGCTATAATAACCCTGCCGACTTCAACATTAATATCCATTCAGAATGAGTCGTTGTATGTACTACAAATGAATTGATGTTTACTGTAAATATTGTGTGTTTATGCTCGTCGGTTTCCTTCAGCTTTGTATTTAGTCCATTGTTTTGGTTTCCCACGAGCAGCATGAAACCGCATCACATTCCCTCCAAACAGGAAGTTACAAACAGTCGAGCGAACTGATGAAGCGAAGTGGACGGCGAGGCTTTTGGCAGATCTTTGCTCTGTATTAAGACCTACAATGACATTTGGCAAAACTTTATATATTTTTATTTTTATATATCAATATGGCTATAAAATAATAATAATAGTGATGATAATCATAATCATAATTATTAATCAATATATATAAAAAGAAATGATACTATATATAGTAAATTAGTCAAAAATAATTAATATAGTGATTTATATATTAATATTTTTTTAAATAATAATTTTTTATGAATATGAAATTGCAAATTTGCTATGTAAATATAGTAAACAGTAAAAGGGTAAGAAAGTGTATTTTTTATTTTTATTTGTTTTTACATTGTATTTATTTTTTACAATGACCCTCTACGTTTAATGCATGAAAAACAGCAGCTTGAACATTCTTCCTACGCAGCAGTTTGAGGGAAAAATTGGTAAGATATGATATTGTTCAGTAGTTTTGGTCTGTTTTATTTATTTCTAATATTTCATGGTGCATCCTAGATTCACACATCATTTGCACTGTTTCTTGTATTTTACAGATCTTTATGAAGTGTGGCTGCACATGGTTGATATTTATTATATTCTATAAGGTATGTTCATTTTTGATTACTTCGTTTTTCATTGGTTACATTTACAATTTTATTGACATTTTGGAGTCGATCCTAAAAATAAATAAAACTGCAAAGAAATTACTCTGTATTTTTGTCTTTTTTTTTCTTGTACAAATATCTAAACGTTTTCAAATCAAGATACATTTTCTTGAGAAGCAAAGCAAAGCAAAAAAAACTGAAATCTGAAACATGTATCAAAATGTAATTACTTTTTGCTTAAAACAAGACTCAAATATCTGCCAGAGCGGTCAGAAAAACAAACTTAATTGAAAGGGAAAACAAGAAGATTTTTCTATCCCCATAGCAGATATTTGTTCTAGTTTTTTAAGCAAAAACTCATTTCATTTTGACACTTTTTTCAGAAAACAGCACTTAATAAAGTCATTTTACTTCTCAAGTAAATGTGTCTTGATTTAAGAATGCTTAAAAATGTAAAACGACTAAAATACTGAGTGAGAAAATGATTTTTGCAGTGTACATACAGTATATTTTGCTGTAAAGCTGGTTGAATAGTTATTAGATGAACCACTAGAGGGAGACACAAGAGTTCAGCTCAGTCACTAACATCAGCAGATTCAACATTTAAAGCATCACATTATAACAAGAAAACAGTTTGCTTGGAAGTTTAAATGTGTTGAGTGATTTAACATGTGCAAATGAAACGTGAACAAATGCAAATTAAATCCAGGCTCTAGGATAATGTCGGATCCCACAGTCGTGGAAAACCTGGAAATGGCAGGGAATTTTTAAAACTGTGGTTTGCAGGCCAAGAGAAGTCAAGGAAAGGTCTTGGAAAAATCATGGAAATTCACTGGTGAAAATGTGGGAACTTTGATTCATGTCTCATCAGGTCTGTTATTAAGATTTCAAGGAAAATTCACCCAGATATCATGAACGCGCCAAAAAACCTGACTTTGATTCTTCTGAGAAACACAAAAGCAGATCAGCGAGGATGTGTGAGCTTCTGCTGACCATACAGAGAGAGCTCTGTTTTCTATGTGAATGTGTGTTAAAGTGTTATTAATTTTATATTTAATCATTTTCAGGATTCTTTGATGAATAGAAAGTTTTTTAAAAAACAGCATTTATTTTGAAATAGAAATCTTGTGCGACATCATAAATGTCTTTACTGTCACTTTTGATCAATTTAATGCATCCTTGCTGAATAAAAGTATTAATTTCTTTCAATAATATCTTACTGACCCCAAATATAATTGTGTAAAAATGTATTTAAATAATATATTTATTAATAATGATAATAATAATAATCGTACTTACCCCAAATTCTATAATTAATAATTTATATTAAATAATATGTTGTTAGTAGAAGTATTAGTTTTATTATTATTATTTATGTACCAATCTTACTGACCCCAAATATAATTAAAAATGTATAAAAAAATTCTATATAACATTATTTAGAAATTTATAATTATATTTTGTCTTAAAATTATATTGTAATTTTAGTATATAAATATAGTAAATTAATAAAAAACAGTAAAAAAAATTGTAAATA
>NW_015558588.1:313548-314038 GCF_001515605.1 Sinocyclocheilus anshuiensis | reverse complement strand
CTGAAACGAGTGGGATTCTCCTCGTCCCATTACATGTGCTTCAGCTTTATGAGCCCAATCTGCAGCACAGCTGTGAATGTCGCTGACTGACAGTTATTCAGTGATATACGGCTGAACCGACAGAGGAGCATCCGCACTGATTTATGACAGATTCTGTCTGCTGCTGCATGATTATCAGACGCTGGCCTGTCACTCAAAGCATTTCAGAGGGAAAATAACTATATTCAGTGAGAAACAGATTTATTTCAGTCATCAGGAATTGACTGGATCATTAAAAGTGGGCGTTACCAGAATGATAAATGCAGCCTTGGTGAGCAGAAGAGACTTCTTTCATGAATAATACAAAATCTTACCAACCCCAATTTTTTGTTCAAAAATCAATTTTTAGATATTTGCACATCCCTCGTACAACATACAATTTGCAGCTAAAAAACACAACGTGAAGAGAAAGGTGGAATCAAACTTGGGTTTGGACCAAACAATCAATCCT
>NW_015558588.1:301704-311837 GCF_001515605.1 Sinocyclocheilus anshuiensis | reverse complement strand
CAGTATATAATTTTATTTCAAACAACAGTGTTTATTTTATTTTATTATAATTGTATTTTTTATTTATGATTTTAGTTTTAGTTAACTATAGTAACCCTGCCTTGACCGCCTGCAGGCTGTCTGGGTGCGACTCATACAAACACATACAGATGGGTGATTATTATGCGGAAAGGTGCCTTGATAAAAGCAGGGAAGTTTCTTTACTGGCTTTGACAAAGCAGGGAAATTCCTCCGACTGTTTTAGCGGCTCCGGCTGCTGTTTATAGCTCCGTTTCCACTCGCGTTGAACCCAAACCACCAAATGTTCTGCAGCAGGACTTTATAGAGATCCTTCTGCTGGAGAATTCAGAACAGCAAGTGTGTGCAAACCATTCGCTCTCTTCATTAAGATCCCCAACAAACAACTCAAAACAGATAAACTAACAACAACACAAACACTGTGACATCGTCCTTAACCTACATTATCTAAATTATATGATAGTGGGAAAAAAAGACATCTGCTTCTTGAATTTTATACACTACCAGTCAAAATTTTGGAATAATAATATATATTTTTTTTGGGGGGGGGGCTGTTTTAGAAAAAAAACTCTTTTGCTCACCAAGGCTGCATTTATTTTATTAAAAATACAGTAAAAAGTGGGATTCTCCTCGTCCCATTACATGTGCTTCAGCTTTATGAGCCCAATCTGCAGCACAGCTGTGAATGTCGCTGACTGACAGTTATTCAGTGATATACGGCTGAACCGACAGAGGAGCATCCGCACTGATTTATGACAGATTCTGTCTGCTGCTGCATGATTATCAGACGCTGGCCTGTCACTCAAAGCATTTCAGAGGGAAAATAACTATATTCAGTGAGAAACAGATTTATTTCAGTCATCAGGAATTGACTGGATCATTAAAAGTGGGCATTACCAGAATGATAAATGCAGCCTTGGTGAGCAGAAGAGACTTCTTTCAAAAACCCCAAACTTTTGGACAGTTTAGTATACATATATATATATTATATGTATATATATATTTTGTTTGGTTATTTTGAGTATCCTTTTTAAAAGTTGACTGGTCTATTTATTTTACTGTCTTAACTCTGCATGATTAAAAGGTTTAGTTGCATGTTATTATTTGCATGTAAGTCTGTTTCTCCTGCTGTCTGTGAACTGAGAGCCTCCGGTTTAGAGTCGCTGATCTAAAGCGCTCACATATGTTCCCTTCACTGACATTAAAACATTTCTGTAAACCCGTCATCAAGTTCATGCATGTCTGTTTTGCAACTGTTAAAAACACATTTATATCATTCAAACGCAGCGCAAGCAGGGAAATTCCTCCGACTGTTTTAGCGGCTCCGGCTGCTGTTTATAGCTCCGTTTCCACTCGCGTTGAACCCAAACCACCAAATGTTCTGCAGCAGGACTTTATAGAGATCCTTCTGCTGGAGAATTCAGAACAG
The DNA here is from genome assembly GCF_001515605.1 of Sinocyclocheilus anshuiensis. Classification (NCBI taxonomy): domain Eukaryota; kingdom Metazoa; phylum Chordata; class Actinopteri; order Cypriniformes; family Cyprinidae; genus Sinocyclocheilus; species Sinocyclocheilus anshuiensis. Next base: position 310,390 of record NW_015558588.1, on the reverse strand, counting down.
CAAGTGTGTGCAAACCATTCGCTCTCTTCATTAAGATCCCCAACAAACAACTCAAAACAGATAAACTAACAACAACACAAACACTGTGACATCGTCCTTAACCTACATTATCTAAATTATATGATAGTGGGAAAAAAAGACATCTGCTTCTTGAATTTTATACACTACCAGTCAAAATTTTGGAATAATAATATATATTTTTTTTTGGGGGGGGGATGTTTTAGAAAAAAAACTCTTTTGCTCACCAAGGCTGCATTTATTTTATTAAAAATACAGTAAAAACTGTAATACTGTGAAATATTATTACAACTTAAAATAGCTTTCTATGTGAATATCTGTTAAACTGTAATTTATTTCTGTGATCAAAGCTGAATTTTCAGCATCATTACTCCAGTCTTCAGTGTCATGTGATCCTTCAGTATTCAATTTCAGTTTTTAATGTTTTTAATAAAAAAAACAAACAAATTAAAAATGTATTAATTTATTCCAAACCTTTTACCAGTAGTTTTCATATATATGTATATATATATATATATATATAAATGTGTGTGTGTGTGTGTTCTCACACCCACACACACACACACACACACACACACACACACACACACACACACACACACTCACACCCTTCCCAGCGACTGCAGGCAGAATGGAAATAATTACAGCATCAAGAGGATGTTTGATTTCACCCCAAACTCTGCTTCTGGATGTTTTGCTTTGACTTATTTCAGGAATGATGAAATGATTTCTTCCTGCACTGTGTTTTATTGTAAATGACACTTTAAATCAGTGTTATTTTAGTACAATTGAGATACTGTTATAGTTTTGATTTTTATATTTTCCATTTTAATTTTAATCAAACTTTCAGTAATTTTCTTGGTGTGCTTTTGTTAATTTTGTCTGTTTTTATTTGTTTTAGTTTTAGTTAGTACATAATGTTAAACTAAATGAAAACGAGAAATGTTGCTTTGACATCTAGTAAGTTATGTTGAAGGTTTTTTATATTTTATTACAGTATATATTTACATTTTATTTTATTTAAGTTAACTTTTATTGTATTCAAAGTAACAAAACTGTTTTTTTTTATATTTTTAAACATGTTATTTGTTTAAACATTTGTATTTTTATGTTTTCCATTTTCATTTTATTTTAGTTAAAATGTTAGTAATTTTGTTGTGTGTTTTTCTCAATTTAGTAGATTTTGTCTGTATAGTTTTTATTTATTTTTATCTCATTTTTAATTATTAGGTCAGGTAACATTTAACTTTTATTTGAAATTTTCAGTTTAATTCAAGTTTTAGTTAATTGTTGTGCATTTTTATTCATTTTTATTTCATTTTTCAGTTAATGTTTATTTTATTTCAAGTAACAAAGTGTTGTTTTTATGGTTTTAGTTTTACTATAATAACCCTGCCTTAAACAGTCAGAAAAATGTTTAATATTTTTATTTATATAAATTTTTCTATATGTTACATTTTCATTTTCATTTTAGTTAAAGTTTTAGGAATTTTGTTGTACGTGTCTGTATGTGTGTGTGTGTGTGTGTTATATATTTTTTATTTCGGTTTCAGTTATTAAAGAATATCTCTTTGGATTTGAGACTTTAGTCTTTGTAACTTTACAGATCTTCTTTATGCACCACGAGCTTGTAACACTCCAAAGAGAAAGAACAAATTGAAATCGCATCATATGACCCCTTTAAAACAACATGAGGGTAAGTAAAAACAGCCTAAATGAAATGTTCTCTGAAGTGGATAGTGTTGAAGTAATGCGAGTGTTGTTCTGTAAGGGTTAAGCGACGGGCTGAAGGCCGCTGTGCTCCTGTGTGAACCTGCCTGCAACACACCCAGATAATAATACCACAGACAGACGGACGGGAGCTGATTCACTGCTGCAGGAAAACAGCATTTCTCTCAGATGTTCATCAGGAACTGTGGCTTCATTCCCTTCGTCTGATCTCATCTTCATCATCATCATCATCATGGGGAAGCAGGTAAGACTCCAGCCTCACATGGAGTAAATATAGTGTGGGATCGTTTCATATTCAACTGCAAAGTTTAACAATGCAAAAGTGCAACCTCCTCAAGAATACAGATCTGTTGTCCACCATCAGAACTTGTTTTTAGCTTTCATATATTTTCTAGAATCAATACGCATTCAAAGCATGAGCATGTTTTTATGATCATCTTTCTGCAGTGAGGTCTGTGGTTTTCCTCAAACATTTCTGCACTTAAATGCACTTTATTCACACCGAACGAGAGGTATAGCGTCTCTGTTTGGGGAAATATGACTGTAATTGTGTCCAAACGCAGAGCATGTTCAACATTAGTGTTGATGTTTGTAATAAAGTCATTGAGGAGGTCTGAAATCTGGATGAGATCAGCCTCTGAAACACCAGAGACATGACACTCAAAGACTTGATACAGACCGTATCAAATGCATTATAAACTATAAATCCAGCAGATATTTTCTGTTTTTTTTTTTTAAGTATCATTTACAGTAACAACATACAGTATGCATATGCGTATATAGTTACAGTAAACACAAAAATAAAAATATATATAAAATAAAATTAATTGTTATGTATATAACAATGCAGTGTATAATTATATGATTTATATAATTCTTTCATTCATTATGTAAATAGTTAATTCTTTTTGTAATTATTTTAGTATATATTTTATTATTGAGTATATATATATATATATATATATTATATATATGTGTGTGTATATATTAAATCTGAATATATAAACTTAAAATGTGAATATACAGTTACCTGTATAACCATGAATATATAGCTACAAATCTGAATATATAGAAGTAAATCTGAATAAATAAATGGAAATCTCAATATATAGAAGTACATCTGAATACATGAATGTAAATACATTATTAGAAATATATATTTTTGAGTTTCATTTCACCAGAGGTAGTGCTTTTCAGAACTGGGAAAGCTGTCAGGCCGAATTCACACAGGAAAGCGCCGCTCACTTTTTCTTCAGAAATGTGAAAGTCTTGTTCTTTTTGTAACATGAATATGTTATTGGAGGTCAGATTTAGGCACGCTTGTGCTCGCCTCTAATGGTGCTCTTCATGTTGATGTATTGTGACGGCCGTGGCTTGTGTGTGGGACGTCCCGTGTGTCACAGGTGATTTTGAAGGGTGCTTGTGAGCTCCCTCTCTGTGTTAATGTGCTCGTCTGCCGATCCCACGCGGATTCACATCGTGTCCAATCACAGGAGGACCTGCATCTGAGTGACATGTAAAGCGACCAATCACAGCTCATTCTGCTATCACATGTCATCAGAAACAGTTCATACCACAATAACAGACTGATGTATAACAAACACACAGTGGTGCTGGGAGATGGGCGACGGGCCTCTGTCTTTGTTCCAAGAGCAGAAGAAAGAGTTTATTTATCTTCGGGTCAGCGGTCTCAGAGCTTCTCACAGCTGAACGAGCGGCTCTTAATTCATTTGACGTCTTCTGCTAATTATACAAAAGCCAAGAGCCACAGAGAGAAACAGAGCGCATGCTGCAGGAACATGAAGAATTCACATTCATTATTCTTTCAGACTCTTTCAGAACACTTGTACAGAAAGCATTACAATTAATTGCAAAAAGTATATACTGTATATATATATATAATTGCACAGAAAGCACTGCAATTAATTGCAAAATTATGACGTCTTTATGTGGTGAGGTCAGTGAGTAATGCTGACAAGTACTGTTCAACACAAAATAAATCATTTTCGTACAGTGTATTTTCATGCTAATTAGACTATTGTGTATTAAAGTATCTTACACATGCAATAATGCCAAACTCTACAGAAATGATTTGTGAGTGTTGCCTATGTGAATCTGGCTGCTCTGTTAATGCATTCAGCGACTGTAGAGTGAAGTTCTCTCTAGTGAAGTGCTTCGGCCTCGTCACACATGAACCATTAGGAGTCCTTTGATGTGAGAGACGGGAGGCGTGTCGAGGCCGACAGTATGTCCCGTATGTTAGAGGGGTTCCCTGCATGCAATAACGCATGATGATGCTGTTGCTGCACGCTTCACGCTCACATGAGCACACAGCAAACACACATACAGCAGTGCTTCATTGTCCTTCATGTGCATCTGTCTGAACACCATCTCTGTTTGGCTCCAGTAGCTGTTACTTGTGGAAAGATTCACCGTAAGTCACTCTGAATGTCTTTACCAGTGCGTTGTTTTGCACTTTTAATTGACGACCTACTTATTTAGTTTGTTATGGTTGAGCAGCATATGATGTCGGTCATCAGCGCTCATGAGATCTGAATAGGGAACTGTATCTGGTATTGAAGTTTGCATTGCATTTAAAAAAAAAAAAGAAGTGATGATTTATTTATAGGGTTCCCGTGCTTTTGGAAAAGCTGGAATAATTGTGATTTATAGGGCCTGGAAAAGTTTTTTTAATTAATTAAATATAATATAAAAAAAATAGTATAATTTATAGTAACAATATGCAGTAGGCATTTTATTTATAGATTTATTTTTCTAGTAATGCTCAACTTTTGAAATGACTGAGTTGAAAATGCTCTTTGTGAGTGCGATTATTTTTACACTGCAAAAAAATGTTGTGAGGTTTAAACTTAATAAAATAAATTTAAAAGGAAAAGAAAGAAAAAGTAAATGTATTCAAGATTCTCTGAAAATACGTCTTATCTTATATAGTTATGGAAAAGTTACAGAAATGAATCAAATATAATATCAAAAATATGAAATGTAGAATATTATATTAAAATATTATTTCATATAAAGAATATTTTTTAAAAAATTAAATGCCATTTACTGTAAATATATATATAGTGTGTATATATATATATATATATATATATATTAAAATTATTAAATTTATTACTAAATTATAATAGTATAAAATATAAAATTTATATAAAATAAATTATTATATATATATTTCCATGTTTACAGTACGATGTTGCTTAATGGTAAAATTAAATATTTCAATTTTTTAGTGCTCAAGTGTTTATATATTATTTATCATAACATCATCTATATCATAACATTTTTATGATTTAATTAATTATTAACTTTCTATCAACTGGGGAACCCTCGTTTAATCAAACTTTTAGAACAATATGGTACATTTAATAGTAAGTTTAGAACAAGTTAGATAAAACGTAGTGCATTGAGTTCTCTTTCGTGGACAAAAACTAAATTATTAACTAAATTTAACTTAATTAAATTGTCAAAATGGCTGTTTTTGGCGAGTGACCTCGTAAGCACACTCTTAAATGAGTTAAAAAGTCTTAAATGACCGTGAAGAGTTGGGAGAAAATCCCAACTCAGATCCGCGCCAGATCCGCGTCAGGTTTTAAAGAGACAGCGCTGCTTTTAAAGTGGAACCTGCTGCAGTCTGTGTCATTGATGGAAATCAAAGAACAAAAGAAAAAGAGAAATCACTCACTGCTCTTCACTGATTAACTTTCGTAGCTTGAATTAAGCTTTGTTTAATTAAAAAGCACCAGAATACAGGAAATGATGGAAGCCTGTTTTCACCACTGAATAAAAAAATTAAAAAGGTTATTGAGAGTTTTTATCTCACAATTCTGACTCTTTTCCTCGCAATTGCGAGTTTACATCTCACAATTCATCTCACAATCAGAGTTGTGAGATATAAACTCACAATTGCGAGTTATAAAGTCGTAATTGTTAGATACAGTAACTAAGCACTGGCCTAACAACCCTTTAGAACAACTTAGCAACTTCTTAGCACCTAGAATACATTAGTAACTGTTTAGCAACATCTTAGCAACTGTCCTAGCAACCACCTGCCAACACCTTAGGAACCACTCTAGCAACTGCTTAGCAACCCCCAGAATAACTAGCACTGGCCTAGCAACCATTTAGAACAACTTAGCAACATCTTAGCAACTATCTAGAACACATTGGTAACTTTTTAGCAACACCTTAGCAACTGCCTTGCAATACCTTAGCAACCACTCAGAATACCTTAGCACTGGCCTAGCAACCATTTGGAACACCTTCTTTAGCAACTTTCCAGAACACATTAGTAACTGTTTAGCAACACCTTAGCAATCAACCACCCCTGCTACTGCCTGGTGACACCTTAGCAAAAGCCCTAGCAACTGCCTAGCAACCACTTAAAATACCTTAGCAGTAGCCTAGAAAGACATGTAAACGTTTCGAACTCCACAGGGCTTGTAGAACCATGCAGAACACATCAGTAACTGTTTAACAACACACTAGCAACCACCTAAAACACTTTAGCAACTACCAAAGACAAGTAAAAGTTTTCAAACTCCACAGGGCTTATTTACATAATCTGCCTAGCAATAGCTTAGCAACCTCCCTGAACACCATAGTAACCACTTATCAACAGTCTAGGATCCATTTAGAACACTTTTGCAACTGCTTAGCAACACCTAAGCAACCGCCCTAGCAACTGCCTGGCAACACCTTAGCAACCGCCCTAGCAACTGCCTAGCAACCACATAGAATACCTTAGCAGTTACCTAGCAACCATTTAGAACACCTTAACAACCATGCCAAACACATTAGTAACTGTTTATCAGCACCCTAGCAACCACCCAAAACACTTTATCGTAAAAGTTTTCAAACTCCACAGGGCTTTTATAAACCCTTTCAGGCAAATGTTGGTCAAACTTTCCTTGTCTAGTTAAAATATATAAAACCTCTTTTTTTGTGTGTCCGTCCTTTCGTTTTCTGTCAAGCTTATTATAAAAGTTGATGCAAAATCCACTGAAGTTTGCAAATGAAAGTGATTTTGCTGGCGGTGATGAAGCGGCCCTGAGAGAGGATCAAATTGTATTGACATCAGTTGTATTCAGCGTTTGCCAGCAGCAGCAGCAGCAGCAGTGAATGACTGTATGCTAAACTCATCTCTGTCGCTGCCAAACGCCATTCTTCCCTCCCGCCAGCGATTCACAAGCTACAGCAGTTCAGTGCTCCAATAACAAATGCTGAGCATTATTAATTTAGCACGGTTGAATTATACATCAAAGGACGGACCTGACCGTTCCAAATCAACAGAAAATGTTCACTAGGCAGTGAGCTTGTTTAACTGTGCTTTACTGGAGCAGATGTCGTTTCCTATGGAAGCCCATTTCCCTCACTGAATAAAAAAAAAAAATAAAAAATTGCTACTTTTTATATCACAATTCTGACTTTTTTCTCAGAACTGTGAGATATAAACTCGCAATTGCAAGTTATAAAGTCCAATTTTGAGGGGGGGGAAATGTCATGTTCTCAGAATTGCGAGTTTATACAGTATTCTGAGTGGTTGCTAAGGTGTTTCCAGGCGGTTGCTAAGGTTTTGCTAAACAGTTACTAATGTGTTCTGGATAGCTGCTAGGATATTGCTAAGGTGTTCAAAATGGTTGAAAGACCAGTGCTAAGGTTTTCTGAGTGGTTGTTAGGGAGGTTGCTAAGGTGTTTCCAGACAGTTGCTAGGGCGGTTGCTAAGGTGTTGCGAAACAGTTACTAATGTGTTCTACATAGTTGCTAAGTAGTTCTAAATGGTTGCTAGACCAGTGCTTAGATATTGTGAGTGGTTGCTAAGCAGTTGCAAAGGTGGTTGCTAAGGTGTTGCTAAGCAGTTTCAAGTTTGTTCTAAATGGTTCCTAGAATGTTGATAAGTGGTTGCTATGGTGTTCAGGGAAGGTTGCTAGGCTGATTCTGTCAGTATGTGAATTCTGTTCATATAATAATAAGTCTTCAGTGTGATTAGGATACTATTATAGTTCTTATCAATATTTTGTATTAGTTTTTATGTTTAAATGAAAATGAAAAATGTTGCAGAACAGAGCAGAATATATTAAGTGCATCTGGAGAATATCTAGTGTCTGAAAATAAACTCTGCATAACGTTTGATGCCGCTGACCTCAGAAACTCAGCAGATGCTGGTAAACCCACGTCTGTGGGCGCAACATCTGAGGCTGGGACTAGTTTACACGTAACCTGCAGTAGACGAGTCTCTGGCGGAGCTCCATCATCAGAGTCAATCTGAACGCTCTTGTCATTACGACTGTTTAAATCCAATCGCTTTGGCCCAAACTCCTCAGTGCTTCTAAGAGTGAAGGAGTCTCGGGTTTTACACGACTGCCAAGATGTGAGGCTGATGCCCGCAGAACGCCATGGCAACAGCTGGCATGACAATGGTTTTAAAGGAACAGTTCACCCAAAAAAGTCAGAATTTAGTCACTGTTATTTCTTCTGTGGGATATTTTACAGGAGTACAGTATATGATGTAACTATTCCATATTTTAAATATAGAAATATTCCTAGTGAATTAAATATTTGTGTCATATACTATTGAACTATTTTTTTATCTTATGTTTAGCTGGAATATTTTTCTTTTATCTTTAAATCATAAAAAAAATGGAGCAGAATCTGCACCCAAAAACATTTAGACCTGAATTTAAGTATTTATGTATTTGAATTGCATAGAAATGTCCATGCATTCGGATTACACAGTTTTAACATAAACAAATTAACGAACTTAATGTGATTCATATTTGTCAGGCATGCATAAATGAAACAGGTCAGATTTCTGTAATAATACTAATAAACTGAATGTGTTTTAAATACAAAACAACCGTGTCAAAATATATTTGAAAATGTGTTTCAAGGGCAAAATTAATAAATTTAAACACAG
>NW_015558588.1:296951-301626 GCF_001515605.1 Sinocyclocheilus anshuiensis | reverse complement strand
ACAACAACACAGTTGAAGTAAATGGGGGAAAGAACAGGATATATATATATATATATATATATATATATATATAGTGAGATATTGAGTACATTCATAGAATATTTCACATTCACATTTATACTTTTTTTTTAAATATATTTTTTAAAAATGGCCAAAATATATTGGTAGAAAATATATTATGCAAATATGTTTAGAAAAATATTTATATATATTTATAACATATTTATAATATATTTATAATATATATTTTGGCCATTGTATGTATATATATATATATATATTTCAAAATATATAGGTTTTGCCATATGAGCAGGTTTATATATTTATTATCAATAAATCCAATAAATCCAATGTGTGCCAATCTCGTATTTAACTGAATAAATGTAATTGTTTTCTTAATAAACCTGATTTTAATGTGCCAATCTCGTATTTAACTGAATAAATGTAATTGTTTTCTTAATAAACTGATTTATGCTGATTTTAAGCAATTTTAATAAATGCATGATTATTATTATTATTTTTTTTTTAATCTAATGGATGCATGATTTTTTTGAGTGCAGAAATCTGACCCGTTTCATTGATGTATGACTGACAAATATGCATCACATTAAGTTTAATAGCTTGTTTATGTTAAAACTGTGTAATCCAAATGGATTTTACATGCAATTCAAATACATAAATCTTAAATTTAGGCCTATGCATTGACTCTGTTGTGGAAGAGCATTCTGGGTACAAATTGGTTAAAAAAGCCCCATTGCTCTTCACTCTTGAAGTCGACTGCTTACTTTGAGTCAGCTTTTCACGGTCTGTTTTAATGCAGGATAAAGTGAATGCAGCCTGGCATGATTTCCATGCAAATGAGCGCTGGGAATGAGAGGCATTATTTAGACACAGCCCTCATGCTGTCAGGTCCTTCTAACCTTGTTTTAATGCTTGTGTCCTAATTAGCAAGTGTCTGTGACCCCAAACGCCTCCCTCTGGACATCTTTCCACTTTGAGTGGCAGTTTCGCTGGACGACGGGGGGAAATTTACCTCTAATGTGTCCAGAGACAAAAATGCAAAGACAAAAGCTCGGGGCTTGAAAGAAGGCGTTTGGATTGGGATCTCGCTTCCTCACCGGGATGATTTTCCAATAGCGCTGGAGGGAAAATATCACATTTAGCATCTGGTTCTTAAGGTGCTCAAGGAACAGACACGGCTCTCGTGCGTCTCAGAAATGGCCAAACGCTGGATCTCAGACTGGTGAGGAGGGATTGTTTGTTGCTCTGCGCTTGCTGTTTTTCATTGGGTGATTGTTTGATATTCGGTCCGCTGAAGATGACTAATCATCAAACTGTTTGATGGCTGCTTTCTTTCTACAGTGTTTGTCTCAGTCATTCTGCTCAGGGTTTGTTTTAAACCTCTAAATCTAAAGTATTAAACTGATGTAGTTAATTCAGCCTGAACTGGTTGCCATGCAGTCTTCATGCAAACTTTGTTTTGCAGACAATCTTAGTCTTATAGTGGTACTACTATTTATTTATGTATTTCCATGCAATCTTCATTTAAACTTTGTTTTGCACTTAATTTCAGTCTTGGAGGGGCTACTATTTATTTGTTTTTTTGTTTTTTTAATTTACATGCAGTTTCTATTCAAACTTTGTTTTTTTTCAGACAATTTTAGTCTTAGTGGTACCAGCCATTTATTTATTTTTACATTTACATTTATTTACAAATTTATTTACAAATACATTTATTTATTTATTGTATTATTTACATGCAATCTTCATTTAAACTTTGTTTTGCACTTAATTTTAGTCTTGGATGTGCTATCATTTATTTATTTATGTATTAAGCTACTTATTTATTTATTTAGCTCTATTTATATTTTATTACCATGCAGTCTTTATTCAAACTTTGTTTTGCACATAATTTTAGTGTTAGAGGTGCTAACATTTATTTATTTATTTATCTTTTTATTTATTTATTCATTCATCCATCCATTCTTTTGTTTGTTATTTATTTTTGTTTTATTTTATTTTATTATTTGTTTTTATCTCTATTTATTTATCTCAAATTGTTTTTTATTAGCATGCAGTCTACAATGAAACTTTGTTTTGCAGATAATTTTAGTTTTAGGGGTGCTAACATTAATTAATTTAATTTACTTATTTTTATTTATTTAGCTTTATTTATTTATATTTATTTATTATTGCCATGCAGTTTTCATTCAAACGTTATTTTTCAGATCATTTTAACGTTACCATTTATTTATTTATTTATTTATCTAGATGGTTAGTTAGCAATAGCTGAAGTTTTAAAGATATTTACGATTTAAAAAGTTTAATATTTTCGTATTGATTTGCATTTTATATATATATATATATTTGCATGCTGAATTCTGATTGGTTTTCTTTCTTGCATCTGTTCAACTATATTCAACTATATTGTACCATTAAGATGGTGTCAGAATTCTGATTCTTTTTTTTTAACACAGAATCAAATGCTAAAACCTGAATTCACCTCCAACTTTTACTGCTGCTTCACAAACACTAATGTTTCCATCAGGAAATAAACATTTAGTTGTGCAACTCTATTGCACAATTGCATTTTACAGAGAAATGTGGATTGAGATAAACAACAAGAGCCATTAACTTCCATCTGAACTCGCCCTTCAATTCACAAATGCAGATTTTCATGATCTCATGTTGGAATCGAAACCAATTCCTGATGGACTCTCAGTCCTCGTACCACAGTTTAATCACTACTTAGTTAGTTAGTTAGTTAGTTGTGTTCACTGTTCCACACTCACTGAAGTTTTCGTTGCTCTGCTTTGGCTGAAGGTTTTCGGACAGAATTAGAGCTGCAGAATAATGACAGATCAAGGCTTGGAAAAAATGCTCAGTCTGGGCACAGATCCACAGATCCTGAGCTTGAGCTCATATGTGGAACAATCATTATCCCAATCCATATCAGATGGCTGGAGGTATCGATAGCATCCATGCTTACAAGAGCTGGTGAAACAATGCATTTGATGAACGTTATCTAGCTCGAAAACCGTGCGGATGAAGGCTTTCTGTTGAACTTGTCTGACTGCAGAAATTCCAGCATTCTTCAGGTTTACCACAGACTTGGGAAAGAGTTGCAGTGTTCTTACAGCAGCCGACCGAAGTATTTCCACACTCGCACACAACGGCACTGACTGGAAACGCCGACACTTTCATAAAGAGCAGAATAAACGTTTGTACAGTAAAAGCGGTTGGGTGAAAGGAGTGTTTCCCTAGAGTGCATAAAGCAGGCGATCAGATTGCGTGTCAAATCATCAAATGCAGCGTGTTAAATCTATAAGCGGCTGTTTCTTCAACACCGGGAACTTGTCTTGTGAGCTTTTAGAAAATAATTTGACAACTACCATGTTCAAAACACAAATGCACATCATCAAATGAGTTCTGTCATTCGTCAACCAACAAACGATCATTTCTATTTCAGATCGTGCATTTTGTTTGATAACATTTCAGTGGAACTGACAAGATACATTCTTTGAGCATACCCAAAAAAATCTAATTATCTGGTATTTTGCATACATTACATACTTCTAGTGGAGAAACAAATGAGGGGGTGAGAGGTTAACATTTCCAATAAAAAAAATTACCCCCCAATTAAGGCCACCCTATTGTATATTGTAAATGTTGCAAAAGCTGCATTAATGATTAGATGAATAATTTGCTTATTTCAGTCTAGTTTTGTTTTTTTCTAGGTTTCTACACAGTAACAATCATTTTAATTTTAATTTTAATTGTTTATCTTTAAAAAAGACTATTTGGAGTATGTTTTACAATAAAATAATGTTTCTTGCCATTTTTTGTAATTATTTGTGAAATTTACCAGCAATTTTTGAGTGCAAACTGTTTCTACACCAATTTTTGCTTCAGTGTATATGTTTTATGGTGGATTTTCATATATTAAAACTGAAAGACCAAGTCTGATCATCTAAAATGTATCTAGCCAATCTAAAAGATGAAGGCATGATAAAAAGTTTCCAAGACAGTGTTAATGTAACCTTCATATAACATAACGTTGAAATATATTGGTGTTAATAAAAATCAGCGCCTGTGGCATACTGTAAAAGTGCCTGACGCTGAAGAAACACCCAATTATGTGTTGTGCAATGTGCCGAATATGCTGGCATTGCACATGTTGTAGATCCATGAGTTTGGCCTGTTTGAGATGTGAAGCACATTTCCTTGAATGTCGACGAGAGCAGAAAGAGTCATTCATGGAGCAGCAATCTAAAACAAACATCACTGATGATCTTTTACATTTACATTTACATTTAGTCATTTTGCAGACGCTTGCAGAAGCGACTTACAATTGGGGAATACATAAAGCGATTCTTCTTAAAGAGGCAAACAGACACAGGAAGTGCTTGTAATACCAAGTTTTAGGCATTGTTCAAATAAGTACAAGCGGATCACTAGCGGATCTCAGACTCTGATCTTTCTGATGTTGTGCAATGCAAACCTGCAAGATCGGGCAGTCTATGCAATGTGGTCTTTGAAGGTCAGCTGAGATTACAAAGATTACACCAAGATTTCTGACCGAAGTCGAGGGGGTAATTGTAGAAGAACCTAGCTGGATGGTGAAATCATGCTGTAGAGTTGGAGTGGCAGGGAAGACAAGAAGCTCAGTCTTTGC
>NW_015558588.1:295264-296730 GCF_001515605.1 Sinocyclocheilus anshuiensis | reverse complement strand
TGGAGAAGAGGAGGGGTCCAAGAACTGATCCCTGAGGAACCCCAGTGACAAGTTGATGTGCTTTGGATACCTCCCCTCCCCAAGCCACCCTGAAAGACCTACCAGTGAGATTCAAACCAGCGAAGTGGAATCCCAGTGATGAGAGGGTGGACAGGAGGATCTGTTGATTCACCGTGTCAAAAGCAGCAGATAGATCCAGCAAAATAAGAACCAATGATTTGGAATCAGCTTTTGCAATCCGCAGGGCTTCAGTGACAGACAGTAGCGCAGTCTCAGTTGAATGGCCACTCCTGAAACCTGACTGGTTAGCGTCCAGTTTGTTGTTCTGTGAAAGAAACAAAGATACCTGGTTGAAAACAACTCGTTCGGGGGGTTTCGCTATGAATGGAAGGAGAGAGACAGGTCTGTAGCTATCTGTAAGTGAAGTGTTTAATGTAGGTTTTTTGAGCAGTGGGGTTACCCGAGCCTGGTTGAATGCAGTGGGGAAGGTGCCTGTGAGGAGAGATGTGTGTGAGTGCTGGTAAGAGTGTAGAAGAGATTGCTTGGAGGAGGTGTGAGGGGATTGGATCTAGAGGGCATGTTGTAGGATGGCTGGAGAGGAGAAGTTTTGATACTTCTGCCTCAGTGAGGGGACAGAAGGAGAAGATGGGAGTTTTAGCAGTGGGTGTGTTTGGTTTGAATTCCTGTGTGTGGGGCTGAGAATTGACTACTGATTGTTATAGTTTTGTCTGTGAAGTCTGTATTTTTTATTTTTTGCATTTTAAAACATCGAATTCCATTAATAATGTGTCATATTGTGCATTAGCTGGTGCTTCCAGAGACCTTCATGACTATAATGTAGCAGTCACACTTTATTTTAATGTCCAATTCTCGCTATTTACAAACCATTAACTATGACTTTTAATAGTTAGTATTGAGTAGGATTAGGGATGTAGAATATGGTCATGCAGAATATGTGCTTTAAGTACTAATAAACAGCCATTATGTTAATAACAGGCATGCTAATAAGCAACTAGTTAATAGTGAGAATTGGCCCTATACTAAAGTGTTACCTCTATTATAAGGGCAGCGGCATTTGAGGCACTGTCTCTCCATAAGATAATGAACTCTCGCTGACAGTGACTGGCAGCCGTGGGATCAAATTAAACCAGATTTCTCAGCACTGTCATCATGATTTGTGCAGTATAGCATGAACTAAATGTGCCTTTATGGCCTACTTTTTACGTTTACGTACATTTTTTACATATAGGTTTCAAACCCGTATGCTGTTATTTTTTTCTGGGGGAACACAAAAGAAAGAATTTACCAAATAATTTTATGAGTCTTTCTGTAACACTTTTCTATTTGTTAACATTAGATAACTGCATTTGTTAAGATGAACGAACAATGCTTAAAAGGATAGTTCACCCAAAAAATCAAAACAGTTGGTGGTTGCCATTGACTTCCATAGTATTTTCTTTTCCTAC
>NW_015558588.1:291544-295173 GCF_001515605.1 Sinocyclocheilus anshuiensis | reverse complement strand
TATACAAGTTTGGAACGACATGAGGGTGAGTAAATGATGACAGAATTTTCATTTTTTTTGGGTGAACTATCCCTTTAAAAATACTTCTAAAGCAGCTATTAATCATAGTTAATGTTGATTTCAAAATTTAGGTCAGTAATACATTATTAAAATAAAAAGTTGTATCTTTATTGTGTTAATATTATAATATTATGTTAATATTATATCATATTAAAGCTGCACTATGTAACGTTTGGCCCTCTAGTGGTTAGAAAATAAAACTGCATGTGCTCGGTAAGCAATTTCCCGCGTAATCCGTCCCGAAGAGGACGATATCGCTTTGTCATGCCTGGAGCTGATCCGTGCTGGTCGCTGAGGAAATACAACAACTTCGCTGTGGATCACCGGATCGGCTTTCACCGTGGACGAAGCAGATGAGGAAATACATCAACTTCGCCCGTGGACGAAGCAGAGTCCGGCCCGGGGTCTCCACATGTGGTTGCCGCAAACCCGCCGGCCGCTCCTTCGTCGAATCCGCCGCCCGCCTCTGCTCACTCAAGCTGGCCTCCGCATCACTCTAGGCCTCCAGCCTCTGCTCACTCAAGGCCGCGGTGTGTGACGCTGTTTCGTTGTGAAAGCGAAACTACTTTGTTTGGCCTTCCAAAAGAGGACATGACTAGAAATCAGTGGTTAAGTTGTATTTACAACACTGTTCCAGAACAGTTCAACCCAAATATTCAGATGTGTGCAGCGCATTTTATGGAGGACGTTTCCTGATCCTGGAAGAGTAGACTACAATGCCGACTGCTCTGACTCAAAGACTGTAAGTACGTTTTTTATATTTAAAGGATTATAATGTACAGTATGTGGAAAATAATGTGTTTTTTGAACCTTAAACCACATAAACACATTTCATTACATCAAATGCACAAAATAGTGTTCTTTTTAGCAGCATCATATGACCCCTTTAATGTTAGCTGTGGGACCTTATTGTAAATTGTTACCAATCTTTCCACCGTACTTTCCCTTTAACAGCAGTTCACAGTGACCGTGCTGTTGAGTTGAAAACAGTTTGTGAAGGTTCTCCTTTAGAGTTCCACACGAAAAGAAACATTGTTTCTGGTGAATTACTTTGAAGTATCTTCACTCGGCCCCGCCCACACTGTAGACGCCCCGCCCCCGCTCTCTGATTGGCTGGTTCGCTGCTCTGTCAGCGCCGTCTCACAGGCTGATAGAGATGGAAAGAGAATCGCAGCGCTTCTCTGTCAGTCTGAAACTGGACTCACGCTGCGCTCCTTCAGCCCGTCTGCATCTGTTAACTCACTCTTATCCGACAGCGAGGCTTCCATCATGTTGCAGGTAAGAAGAACCATCCTGCATTCCTTCAGGTGCTTTTGGAGTACAGCTCTGAGGAGCTTCTCTGTTGCAGATTCAGCAGTTTCTGACATCTGTGAAAGGAATAAGTCAGGAGCCATTGATTCCGTTAGTCAGTCTCTTTACTTCCATGATTGTTGCCAGAGGGTGGAAAGAAAACTTGCGGTTCGAAAAGTTTATCTTATAGCCTATTTTTAATAACTACCAATAGATGTCACTGTTAAGATGTCATTCTCAGACATTTGCATGTGCGTTGTGTTTGAACTCCAGATTCTGCACGATTTATAAATGCATTTCGCATTGATTTCATTCACAATACGATATACAAATGCATGTAGCAAATACAGTATTAATTTGGACCAAATGTCATTTAGGCTATTAAAAATATGTTTTTATGAAAGCGTTTTTTTTCTGAATGTTCTAAACGTCCAGTTTTTTTTTTAATGTTTAAAAAATGTACAAAATAAAACGCAGTACTCAAACACATGCATAATGTTTGAACTGAAGATTCTGCACGTTTTGTAAATGCATGGCCCTTAATGCTGAACATTGATTTAACTAAAAATATGCAATTTACAAATATTTCCCAAACTTTATTTGAACCGAAAGTCATTGAATTAAATGCAAAAAAAAAATTATAATCCAATCAAAATGTATTTTAAAGGAAGATTGCGTGAGTGGACTTTTCAAGTGAACTGCAGTGTTATTTTGGAAACGATAAAACTATTGAAATGCATTGGTTGTCAAACGTGTGCATTACGTTTGCACTCCAGATTCTGAACATTTTATAAATGCATGGCACCTTAATGCTGAACATTGATTTAATTAGCAATGCAATATACAAATTCATGCTGAAAAAATTTACATTTCACAAATAGATCCCAAAACGTATTTTGGACCAGTTGTCATTGAAATATCAAATCAAAATTTATTTTAATGCAAGATACCTAAGACTACTTGTCAAGTTTTTTCATAGGAAAAAAAAACAGTAAATTATGTTGGATATGAAAAACAGTAGATATTCCTTGGTTGTCACACATTTTGCACTTTTTCTTTTTTTAAATAAATGCATGGCACCTTGATGCTGAAGATAGATTTAATTAACAATACAACATACAAATGCATGCTGTAAAAATATGCAATTTATTAAAAATATGCAATGTCATTGAATTAAATGCATTAAATTAAAAATTAAAAATTGATTTGAAAAGACGATAGCACACGCAGACTTGCAATTAAAACTTTTCACAGAACAGTATGTTATGTTGGAAATATGCATGCAATTCACAGATATATCCCAAAATGTATTTGGACCAAATGTCATTGAATTAAATGCAAAAACAGTATGTTATGTTGGAATTGATAAGCAATAGGTTGTCCAACACTAGTGAACGTGCCTGCATAATGTGATGATAATGTGTGAACTTCACACTCACCAAAATACTAGTTGACTAAAAGACTTTGAGCAAAATGATGAAGTTAGTGAAGATTTCAGTGCACATACTTGTTTTCATATATTTTGGAGCACAAAACATATGGGTGCAAACTCTTAACAAAGCTCTGCTGCTGGAAAAAGAACAACAGCTTTGATGTAAGCGAGTGAACTATTGAAATACCTTCATGGTGAGATCAAGAGCTGAACTGAGCTGAACCTTCTGCTATTATTTAGGTCTGGTTTTCTCAGGGCAGGGCAGGAATCTGTCTGTAATCACTGCAGGGATGAGAGATTGAATGGGAATATCAGTCGTCTCCGGTCAGGATCCTCAAATCATGTCATTTGAAAAGTCTGGATGGTTGGTAAACAAGGACGGGTCTTTTCTCCACATTATCCAGCCAGCATTGATCTGTGATGCATCTGGCACCATGTGTGCTTTCATTGATCGCCAGTGCCAGTTTGGTTCGCATTAATACATTGTAAGGGGCTTTTAAAGTAGGTTGATGATGGAACAGCCGGCACAAGACCAAGATCAATGAGATCAAGCCACGTGTAGGTCAATCACGTGAGAGAGATGACTAGTTACTTACTAAAAATGTAATGCTTAACATCCACACTGTAAAAAATGATTGTGATTTTAACAGTAAAAGACTGTAAAAATGCTACAGTAAAAACCTGTTAACTGGTTAATAGTAAGTTTCCATACTATATTCGGTGAATAAATGTTATTTCATTTAATGTAATTTTACAGTAAAATAAGGTTTTTGGAAGTGAAAAAGAAAAAGTCATTGTATAATTTACAGTGAAAAACCGTAAATTAAAGAATCCCAAAATTCCCTGC
>NW_015558588.1:290916-291467 GCF_001515605.1 Sinocyclocheilus anshuiensis | reverse complement strand
TTTTTATATCATTAGAGAAATGTTTTTAATGTGTTAAGCATATATTTATTTTATTATTTTTATTTTGTTTTTTTATCATTAGCACATTTTTTATTAAGCATAATTCTTTTAATCTTTAACAAATAAAAAGACTGTAAAAATGCTACAGTAAAAACCTGTTAACTGGTTAATAGTAAGTTTCCATACTATATTCGGTGAATAAATGTTATTTCATTTAATGTAATTTTACAGTAAAATAAGGTTTTTGGAAGTGAAAAAGAAAAAGTCATTGTATAATTTACAGTGAAAAACCGTAAATTAAAGAATCCCAAAATTCCCTGCATGACACTTCATATTTGATGTTTTTTTTTTTTGTTGAAATAACGTTTATTCTTAGTTTGTTCTTATCAGTTGTGTACATTAGGGTTTAATCTTACATCTAATGTTGTTAAATTAATGTTTATTGCATTATTTCAGTATCATATGTGTCACCATGATGGGGTTTAGTGTTAGTGTCAATGACACTGTGCACCTTCTATATGTAAGTATTGCCTTCCTTAGCTCGTCGAAAA
>NW_015558588.1:289479-290647 GCF_001515605.1 Sinocyclocheilus anshuiensis | reverse complement strand
TTTTTTTTTTGCATAATTTTTTTTTTAATTTTTTTTATCATTAGAGAAATGTTTTTAATGTGTTAAGCATATATTTATTTTATTATTTTTATTTTGTTTTTTTATCATTAGCACATTTTTTATTAAGCATAATTCTTTTAATCTTTAACAAATATTTTTATTGTGTTAAGAATACACAATTTTATTTTATTTTTATATCATTATATAATTTATTTTATATACTTTTCATATCATTTTATATCATTAGCATTTTTATGTCATTTTTTATGTTTAATGTGTTGATACATTTTTTATTTTGAATTTTATTTTATTTTTATACCATTAGCAATTTTTTTAATGTAAGCATTAATTTAATTTAATTAAATTTATTAGCAAATAGTTTTTTTTTTTTTAAGCATACACATTAATTTTGTTTAACTGAGTTTTATTTTATTGTGTGTACCCAGACTTGCAGTCATGAAAGGTTTTGGATTGCCTCAAGCAGGTAAAGACAAGATAAATGTAAACTAGGTTATTTATTCACATGTCTATGTCAACAAACAATGTATCCAGTGTAGTGCACTGTTTTAACATCGAGTGCATTGAAAGTGTTTTCAGTGTTTCTCATCACAGTGAGCAGAGCTGGCATCCTCATGCAGGGCTTGCGGTGTTTAACTGGAGGTCAGTGTGCCGTTGTGTGAGAGTGTCGTCTGTGTGTGTGATAGTCATTTGGTCCTGAGGCCACGTCTGACACGAGCTGCTCTGAAGCCTTGGACAGCTGCTAGGAAAAACTGACCTGCTTGGTCAAAATTAATTTTCCATGAGAGCAGAGAGATGCTGCAAGCCTGTGAAACCGCTGAGAGGAGTGAGACCGCAGATGAGCAGAATCAGGAAACGCATTCTATTTATGATCCATATTTAATAACCGTCACTGATGGGAGTGGAATCCAATCTAATCCGTGTAACATTTGCAGATCAGATATTCACCCCAAAATCAAATGAAAGAAAAAAAGTAAATTATTTTGCATAAAGGAAATTAATATTTTGAGGATACGATGCATTTTTGCATTGCAATATTATTTTCGTGACATTTAAGCCAGATTTATGCTGAATTAAATAAGATACATATTGTATTACAGCGTTTTTGTACGAGGCATTAAAAAGTCATGACATTTATGAGAATTTAAAG
>NW_015558588.1:287197-289348 GCF_001515605.1 Sinocyclocheilus anshuiensis | reverse complement strand
GTGACTTTCTCATCACCACCAGTTTTTGATGGTTATCAGTGCATTACAATGGTTCAAAACAGATATTAGTACTTCATTATGTTGGTTTATTAACATTACATCAGTTAATGAAATACGGTATTTTATTGTGAATTTAAGTTAGGTCTGTAAAACCTGAAATGTTGCTACCATATTTTTTACGGTGAAGTTCTGGCAACCACAGCTGCCGGTATTTTACCGTTAATGTCATGGATTTTTTTTTACAGTGCAAATATCACAAAAAAAAATCTAAATCAGTATTGTTCCTTGTTTTAGTATGTATGCTTTTAGTGAAAAACATTACGTGATACACTTACCCGAGAAGCAAAACTGTGTAAAAAAGACTTGTTTTCAATGGTAATATTAATTAACTAATATACATTTTTATATCATTAACAAATAGTTTTCTATTGTGTCAAGCATACTTTTATTTTATATCATTGGCGTAATGCGTTTAGCATATATTTTTTAATTTATTAGTTTTGTATTTTATTTTTATATCATTACCAAATGTTTTTTTATTGCGTTTAGCATATTTTTAAATTATACTTTTATATCGTGAGCAAGTAGTTTTTTTAATTGAGTTAAGCATACATTTTTTTTTATTTTATTTTTATATTATTACAATTTTTTTGTATATCGGCTACTAGTATTAAAAAATATATATTTTTTATCTTTAACAAATAGTTTTTTATGTGTTAACCACACATTTTTTATATATATATATATATATATATATATATATATACACACACACAGACACATTAAATTAAAAAAACAAATAATATAAAACATTTATAAACATGAATAAATTAGATAAATTTACATGTGTGTGTGTATATATATATATAGTTTTTATTGTAATATTTATTTATTTACTATACCTACCAATACAATTTATTTTGAATTTTTTTTGCAGTATCCTTTGTGGGTCTATTTTTGGGTCTTGACTGCAGTCAGAGGGAGAAACCAATGCTAAGGTCATCAAAAGCCACGTGTCCAAACAAAGTCTATGATATTTTGATACAAATCCATCGGTCACTTGGTCTTAAAGGCTGATATAAAACAATATTTGGCCCACTGTTTCCTCCATGTGTCCTGCTAATGAATTATACTTTTATATCGTGAGCAAGTAGTTTTTTTAATTGAGTTAAGCATACATTTTTTTTTATTTTATTTTTATATTATTACAATTTTTTTGTATATCGGCTACTAGTATTAAAAAATATATATTTTTTATCTTTAACAAATAGTTTTTTATGTGTTAACCACACACACACACACACACACACACACACACACACTCACAAAACAAAAAAATCATCATGTTTATGCATTTACAGAATTGATAATTCTCTCTTAATTTTGTTGCTTCAGTTCATGCTAAGATTAATGAATGTCAAAGACATTAAGGACTTTTTATATCCGTGTAACATCTGTGTCGTGAAGCAAAACCAATTGAGCGGACAGCAGGGGAGGAGGTCAGTCCGTCTGTAGAGAATTACACGAGTAACCAGCGGAATAGAGATAGACAGTGACCCGCAGCGCTTCTCTCGACTCTCTTTAGACGGGGTTTCTCTGGGTGGAGTCGCTTTTCCTGTTGTGCTAACTTTCCTTACAGCCTATCTCCCTCCGAGTCTCTCTCTCTCTCTCGCTGTGTGTTCATGAGTCATGTCCGATTCGCCGAACGACTCGTTCATTTGAGTCGGATCCTTTCTCGAGCCAGTTCGAAAAAACCGATTCGATTCCGTTCGATTCGTCAAGGTCTTTTCGGATTCGTGGTGATTCATAATATATAGAAATCTTCAGTTAATCAATTAATTGACCACTTAAGCTTAAATCAACAATTGATCTTAAATTAACTGTGTGTGTGTGTGTGTGTGTGTGTGCACATATAGTATTTTTGTTTTATCTAAAAATAAAAATAAAAAATATTGTTAAGATTATTTTCTAGAGTAAAATGAATTGAGTAAAATTATTTGATGTTTTATACTTGATAATTATTAAATATGGATCATAAGTACAAATAAATTAATATTTACTTATATAATTAATATTTTTCATTTATAAAAAAGCTGTTGAACTTTTCAAATGACACACAAATAGCGTGCATATATATATATATATATATAT
>NW_015558588.1:285781-287111 GCF_001515605.1 Sinocyclocheilus anshuiensis | reverse complement strand
CACAAATAGTGTGCATATATATATATATATATATATATATATAATTATTAAATTAATATCATTATAATAACTTATGTAATGTTATGCCTCATGTAATTTAATAATATTAAATTACCTTAATATTAAATTAGTATAATTTCTAATTATAATATTAAGGTAACTAATGGGCTGCTTTTTATTTTTGCAATAGTTTACATAAAATATAATGTCTTTTTTATGTATTACTAAAATCCATTAAATTACAACAACAACAATAATGATAATTATTCATAAAATATACATATGTTTCAGGGATACTAGTGTAAACTAAACCTAAAAGCATAAAAATATGTTTATAAAAAAAGCATATAAACAACTGAAATACATTGAAATATATAAAAATGCATTTTTTTATTTTTAAATTATTATCCTTAAATAATTCTTAATTTATTTCAGTTTTTCTCAGCTCATTTTCATTTCAAAATAACTCAAAGTAAATAAATTAAAACTGAAACTTAATAAAAACAATTTAGACAAAAACTAATAAAAATGACAAAAACAACAAAATGACTACAACTTTAACGGAAATGAAAACAAATCAGAAAATACAAGAATAAAATCAAATGTAAAACATTAACAAAAACTATCATAGTAAATCAATCATGTGCTTACATATTTGTTGTAAGACGTTTTATTTTATTTTATTTTTTTATTAGAAATTAAAGACCTAACATGCAACATTTACAACTTTAACAAGATAACACAATTAAAGGAATGGGTTTACATTACATGGGAAAAAATAAAAAATAAAAATCAATAATAATACTTAAAGAACAGAAGAAAAAAAAGACAGCATATACCCATTCAATTTTCAAGTAACTTCAACTCTTTAATGAATAAAATGGTATCTCTACATTTTTTGCTATCAATACATTGGAGAGACTCAAATGATACAAATGAAAATCAGTCATAAAGACCTTCAAACAGGGTTTAGAACTATTTCTTTCACTTTTATAGATATGAAATTTACCAAATAAAATCATTAGATTCATCATAAAATTGACAGATGCATTTTTTTGATTCAAAATATACGATAACATCTTTGGATGTTAATTCACAATTCAAATAACCTTGTTTAAGACGTTTAGAGCATGTCAAATGCGGCGCTGTGATGTCGAGGGTTACGCAAGGACGCAAAAGAATCACCGAATCGCTGCTTCATTGAAAGGATCCGTTCGAAAGAACCGATTCGCGGAAATGGGTCGGACTTCCTATCTGTAGTGTGTGTGTGTGTGTGTGTGTGTGTCTGTGAGAGTGAGTGTGTGTCTGTGTCTGTGTGTGTGTGAGTGTG
>NW_015558588.1:277514-285630 GCF_001515605.1 Sinocyclocheilus anshuiensis | reverse complement strand
TGTGTGTGTGTGTGTGTGAGGGCAGTGAGTTTGGATTATCGTGTTATGGTGACTGCACCATCTGCTATTCCTGCGCTGGCAACAAGAGCATTTTTCCGCGAAAAACGAGCTTTCTGTAATCTGTAGAGAAGTTCTGGAAATGGCTGTGAAGCGAGAAGCGACGCGAAATCCATCGGTGGGTCAAACAGAACTGCGTACTGTAATATTTGCATATACTGTACAGTCTTTCAATGGCTGCATGTACCTGTATAACGTGTGTTTTTAGTTTTAAACGCTGTGGATTGAGAACCAGACGCATTGTTTTGCTCTGAGAGGTGTTACTTTAAGCGAGTTTAAAGTGATGCAGCTACGATGTGAAGTCAGTAAATGTTTAGAGTCATTTTCTGCTTTGTTGCTCTGAAGGCATTTTAACAGTTAAACATCAATTCATCCTGATGCTTCGGATTTCATGCTTTAACTCGTTCAGATCCAGTTTCCATTCCAGTGATCCTCTCATCATTCATCACAACTTATGATTTATTATCTTTTATGGATGCATTTAGAGTAGAAACGAAGTACTGCCTATATATATAAAAAAAAAAACAGAATCTAGACAAAAAGGCTCAGATATAAGTTTTTCCCCATTATATATTTTCCATTCTCATTGACTTTATTATTTTAACATGTGAAAAGTGTGAAATCAGAAGTCATATTTTGGTGTAATGGAAGCGTAATTTGGGTTAAAGGAGGTCGGATAATTATAAACCAACATAAGTTCATTGCTAAACTAGTATTAATATAATAAATGCTTTCTTTGAGCTTCCTTATTGTGGCTAAGATTGAAAAATGAATCAAATATAAGTGTTTGGTGTCTACATTATTGCCAATCTTCCTTTTGTATTATTTATTAAGTATTATTGAGGATTCTTGACTTTATTATGAATTCAAAATATGAAACGTGTGAAATCAGGGTCACATTTTTGTGTACTGGAAGCAGAATTTGGGTCAAACGAGGGCGAATTATGATAAAGCCACATATGTTTATTCCTAAACTAATATTAATATAAAGAATACTTTATTAGAGCTTCCATATTGTGGTTAAGTTTAAAAAACAACAACAACAATAGACTCAAATGTGATTAATATTTCCATTTTTCCATTTTTATTTTTTATTATATTGTATTATTGAGTTTTCTTCATTTTATTATTATTTTAAAAGGTGAAACATTTTATGTTTTTGCATAATAAGAGCATAATTTGGATCGAACGAGGGCAGATAATGATAAACCCAAATGTGTTTATTAATATTAATATAATACATCAAATATAAATGTTACATTATTGCAATTCTTCCTTTTGTATTAATTATTAATTATTATTAATAATATGTATTATTGAAGTTTCTTGACTTTATTATAATTTTAAAATATGAAAAGGATGAAATCAGGGTCACATTTTTGTGTACTGGAAGCCAGAATTTGGGTCAAATTATGTTATTTTTTATTTTTTCCACATATGTTTATTAATATCAATATAATACTTTTTTTGAGCCTCCATATTGTGGTTAAGATTCCAAAATTCATCAGAGATGCTTAAATTTGGTCTCTACATTATTGCCATTCTTCCATTTGTATTACTATATTGCATTATTGAGTTTTCTTAAGTTTATTATTATTGCAAAATATGAAAATGTGATATTTTTATGTAATGAGAGCAATGAAAAACCAACATGTGCATCGCTAAACTAATATTGAATACTTCTTTATTGTGGTTAAGATTCTTCATGTAGAAAAGGAAGGTCATCGTTTACAGCAGCCGACTGTTTGTTTCTGTGCAAATTTTTACAGATATTGTATTAGCTTCAAACAATTGGTCTTTTGTTTCCTGATGGCTTTGAGAAACAGTTGCTCAGTCGATGTGCCAGCAGTAATTACTGCATCTTCTTCACACCGCTTCACTGGCCATTGTGGAGTAATGAGCTTTAGCTTCTTTTCACACATAATGAGTGGATGATGAGAACTCACCCAATTGATGGTGACGGCCAATAGTCCGCCTGCTTACATCTGCGCTGATGGAGCTGTCAGAAACAAAGCCTTAGTGTACTAGCAGCAGATCGGGCCCAAGCTTTCCACTCGACTGAGCCGTCAAGCCCTTCTCTGAGGAGCTCATATTGCTGAAACTGGCTGCAATGTTTTATGGCATTAGAATATTAAACAATGCAGACAGGCCTAATACAGAATCTGGGTGGTGCTTTTAGGACATATGCAAATATTGTTTGTGACACGTTGCCGCTTTCCTTTTTTTTTTTTTTTGCAATTTTTTGCAATTTTATTTTATTTTAATTTTGTGCTCTTTTTAATAGTTCAAGAAGTTCTCAGCAGTGCTGGGTAGTAACTGATCACATGTAATCTGGATTACGTAATCATATTCCAAAAATGTAGTACTTGTAATTAGAGTATATTACATTACATTACAGTTAATTTTTGTGGATTACATGATTACAAATTATTCACACAATGGCAGTAAATTATAGGGCTGCATGATTTGGTGGGGAAAAAAATGCGATTTGTGATTTAAAATGATATTTTTAAAACAAACTTTATATATATAATCAGTATTTGGAATCAGTAAGATTTGTGATGTTTTTTAAAGAAGTCTCTTCTGCTCACCAAGGCTGCATTTATTTGACCAAATATACAGTAATATTGTGAAATATTATTGCAATTTAAAATAATGGTTTTCTATATTAATATACTTTAAAATATAATTTATTTCTGTGATGCAAAGCTGAATTTTCAGCATCAGTCTTCAGTGTCACATTATCCTTCAGAAATCATTCTAATATGCTGTTTTATTATCAATATTAGAAACAGTTTTGCTGCTTAATAATCCTTTGGAACCTGCGATACTTTTTTCAGGATTCTTTGATGAATAAAAAGTAAAAAAAAACAAAAAATAAATAATTTGTTTGCATTTATTCAAAATATAAATCATTTGCAACAATATACGCTACCGTTCAAAAGTTTGGGGTCAGTAATTTTTTTTTCTTTCTTTTATTTTTGAAAGAAATTAATGCTTTTATTCAGCAAGGATGTGTTAAATTGATAAAAAGTGATAACAAAGACTTGTATTGTTAGAAAAGATTTCTATTTATGTCAAAAGTAATCCAAAAGTAGTTTGAATACATTACCTAAAATTAGTCATCTTGATTACATTACTGACTGCAAATGTAATCTGTAAGTTTGTAAGCAATCTACCCAGCACTGGTTCTCAGTTAGGTTTCTTTTGAGCATTAACTTTATTTCAGGCGTTTCTCCCAAAACTCCCCGTGGGAAATAAAACTAGACCAGATGAGTCAATAGTTGTCATAGGGTAAGTACATTTTGAGTGGTGTTTGCTTTGTAGTTGGTTTTTAATTGGATGGTTGTGAAAACTCAAAAATTTAAATTTTTATAATCTGCCATTATATGTATAATAAACATTTTTAGAGATAATCAACCTGAAATTTAGGCGAATGTTAAATCAAGCATACTATTTAACAATTTACCAATGGAGCCACATTGAGATCCCAATATCTCAGGAAGTGAACCATACTGGGCCTTAAAAATTAAATTACCAAAAGAAATGTTTGTTAAGAATCTGTTACGACCCTCCTGTAGTTGTTAGGCGTCTAGGGACTAAGAAGGGGAACTTATCACTAAGTTTCCGGACTATGCTGTATGGACCAGTAAATCAAGTGGTCAGTGCCGAACCTGGATTAGGTAATAATACCAGTACTCTGTCACCGGACTGAAAAGCTCGTGCAACTGCTTGCCTGTCATATTGAACCTTCATGTCAGACTGAGCATCTTTCAAAAAATTACGAGCAAGGTCACAGGCACTATGAAGTTTCTCTCTAAACCGACTGACTTTCCATCATTTTATCCTTCAGAACCTTTAACGGGCCCCGAACAGCATGTCCGAAAACCATCTCGGCCGGACTAAATCTGAGCGATTCTTGCACGCTCTCACGTACGGCAAACAATACTAAAGGGATTCCCTCATCCCAATCCTTATTCGTTTCCATACAATATTTTCGAAGCATGGTCTTTAAGGTTTGGTGAAACCTCTCGATCGCACCTTGGCTTTCCTGGGTGATATGAACTAGAAACTCTGTGTTTTATGGACAACAACTTCAAAGTTTGAGAAAAACTCACGACAAAAAATTAGAACCTTGATCGGTTTGAATAACTTTAGGAAGTCCAAAGATGGAAAAGAACTTAATCAAAGTTTTCAAAATAACAGGAGCCGTTATGTTACGCAATGGGACAGCTTCAGGAAATCGAGTCGCTCTACACATTATGGTACACAAATATTGATTACCTGATTTTGTTTTCGGTAAAGGTCCGACACAGTCGACCAGTACCTCTTCAAACGTTTCTCCCATAACCGGAATAGGAGAAAGTGGAGCGGGCGAGATGACCTGATTTGGCTTACCTGCCATTTGACAAGTATGACAAGTATGACAGACTTTTGCAACATCTCGTTTCAACCCAGGCCAAAAAAAATGCTGGAGAATACGATGGTAAGTTTTCGTTACCCCCAAATGGCCGGAAAGTAAATGTTCATGAGCTAGACACAATACATAAGAACGAAACCTGCTTGGAACTACCACTTGATATATAACGTTCCAATCCAGATCCTCTTCGACCTTAGAACATCACCTTCTCATTAATAAACCATCGTCTACAAAGTATGCAGAGCCTCTTTTCTTAGCAGCCTCAGAGCTAATCACAGCTGAGAAGCATTTTCTTAAAGATGGATCATCGTTTTGGGCAGCAATAATCTGCGAACGAGAGATAGGCAGGTCCAAAGAATGAAAACTTTCTAGCAAACCTTCTGAACTTTTTACATTAGAACGTCGTGCATCATTTATCTTAATTTCAGAGATATTCCCATCATCTGCTAATGCATGCCCCATCAATGAGTCAGCCAAATCAACTTGCTCCATAGCCTCAGCTGACCGAGCGCGAGTAACTGCACAAGCAGAAAAAACCTCAGGATGGAAATTAGCAACATCATTAGAATTTAAGCAATCACTCGGAACATCAGTCACCTCTGGCGCTGGCACCACTTTGCCTCCAGCTAAATCATTTCCCAAAATAAAAGTTATCCCTTTCACAGGAAGTGAACTACGAATTCCAACTCTCACAAATCCAGACACCAGTGTACAGTCTAAATGTACACGATGCAGAGGAACCGGCACTACTTGCATTTCAATCCCACGGACCAAAATATTTGAGCCACAATACGATTCATCAGAGAAAGGCAAAATATCAGACACCATGATGGACTGCATAGCCCCAGTATCCCGGAGAATAGAAATTTCTCTCCGATCTTCTTCCTTACCAGACAAAGAAACAAACCCTGTCATAACGAAAGGCTTGTAACTTACATCAAGGACGTCAGTACAACCCGACAGCTCAGACGTTGGCATAGTCTTTAACAATGTAACACTTTTAGGGTTTTGAGTCTGTTGCTTACGCCTAAGCACAGGACAATCAGCAATCAAGTGTCCGTGTTTATGGCAATAAAAACAGTCCCTTACCTCCTTTGATTGCGACGTAACAGATTTGATCCGAGCACTCTGACTTTGAGATGGACCACTAGTCACGCTCTTTTCAGTGCGCGTCACGGAGAATACACCCTTATGAGTGAGTACAAACTCATCTGCTAGGACAGCAGCCTGCGACAACGAATTAACTTTCTGCTCATTTAAATAGACCACCACACGTTCGGGCAGACATCCTTTGAACTCCTCAAGCAGAATTAATTCTCTTAGGGAGTCAAAGTCTCCGGTTTTAGTTGCACTGCACCATTTATCAAATAACAGAGACTTCTCCCTAGCGAATTCCACAAATGTCTGGCAAGAGTTCTTTTTATGACCTCTAAATTTTTGTCGATATGCCTCTGGAACTAATTCGTAGGCACGTAATATTGCTAACTTCACGGTTTCATAGTTCAAACTGTCCTCTACAGAAAGAGTAGAAAAAACCTCTAGCGCTTTACCCACCAAACAACATTGCAACAAAAGAGCCCAAAGCTCTTTCGGCCAATGAAGGGATGTTGCAATGCGCTCGAAAGCACTAAAATAGGAGTCTATCTCTGTCTCACGAAAAAGTGGCACCAACGTAATATGTTTACTCACATCGAATGAGCCGGTTGCTACAGATGGAGCAGAGGGAACAGTGGGAGTAGAAGAAACAACAGGAGCCGGGATAACAGTGGCAGCGTTAGTAACTCGAGGGAGATCTGGTTGCGCAGCTGAACCTCCCACAATTCTCATTGCGTCGAGCTCCAGCTGTCACATTTTGATCTGTTTCTCCGCCTCAATCTCAAGTCTACGAATTTGCAATCGCAAATCCATTTCCGCCTGCCGAGTCTGCACCTTCTCTTGCACTTCCATCTGCAAACGAGCCAAACGGACTTTCAGTCTCGCTCCCTCTTTTGAGCCTGTAGACATAGGAGAGAATGGTTCAAATTGAGGCAACCTCGCCCTAACATCGGCGTCCACCTCCGCCGCAGGCATCAGTTCTTCCTCACTCTCATTCTCACTCCTAGCAATTGCACCCATAACACTGCCCACTGCTATATCCACCTTTTCCGACAAACCGACCACATTCATCTCCACTAGTCGATTATACACAACAGATTTAATCTCTCCCTTACGAGACTGTTTACCTACTGCAATCTGAAAATGACTTGCTATTGCCAACAAATCATCCTTCTTACAACTATCTAATTGTTCTAACGAAGGATTTTCTAAAAACGTCTGCAAATCCAAACTAGCCATAATTACGATGCTGCTCACCACACATATAACTCAACACACACCAGTGAAAAGTATGCCACGAATGCGACGAACTGGCCTACATTATTCCAGGATCATCAAACTCAGAACAATTTATTCTGATCTCGGACGAGCCCCCATTTATGTTACGACCCTCCTTTAGTTGTTAGGCATCTAGGGACTAAGAAGGGGAACATTGGACCAGTTCAGACCAATACCAGCTTCACACTCGGTGTGTGAAGGAAAATTACTAAGACTAGAGACTAAATCAAGCGAAATTGCTTTATTATTGACTTTATTATTGAAGACCGTGTCAGTTGTTTACACAAGACAAAAAAGAGAATAAGTATGTATATAAAAATAAAGGAAATTATTTACAAAAGAATCCTAGACACACCGGCAGCTTTACAATATTGGAGAACTGGGGAGGTTAAAGGGAACCTGGATTGTGCCAAAAGAAAAAAGTAACAAAACCAAAAGGAATCTAGCTAACCCATTTTGGTCTAGTCCTAAGCTAAAATAAAGAAAAATGTGAAAAGGAAAACGTCTTCAACGTCCGAGATGTCGTAACTCAACTTCTCTAACTAACCAAACAAAAAATACAGAAAATGGCACAAATCCCTAACCTAGTGTGTCTAACAACAAAATCAAACTACATGTGCACCATGTAAGTCACCTGACATAACTTACCTACCCCTTTACCTCCATCCAGTTTTAACACATCTTTGAAACAGCTTTATAAGGCTCTCAATAACTTACCTACCCCTTTACCTCCATCCAGTTTTAACACATCTTTGAAACAACTTTATAAGGCTCTCAAATGTCACAGATCAGGAGTTTCGGGCCAGCCAAGTAGGCAAGCTATTTTACATGGCAATCAAAGCACATCACACACTAAACCAAACAAACAAAAACACAAAAAGAGAATATCACAGCCCAAGTTCACAAAGCCGGCCTACGCGTACACTGGCGTTTCCCTTATATAGCACAGCTGGACGTCAATCAGCGAGCGCGATGGAAGAACAACCCCCTCCCGTCATCAGACCCAATCAGCTCGTCCCGAATGATTGACAAGTGAGCCGACCAATCCGCACGTCACCTGTAAAAGTGAAAGTAAAAGGGATAGAGAGAGAACGCGACAGGAAAAAACTCAAGCAAAAGAACACAAAAACAAGAAAATACTCAAACGACAAGTCAGCGTCACATAGGGACGTAACAAATCAAAATCTGAAAGAATACTAAAATATATTTAATACTTCAGGAGTTACAGCCATGCAAACTAGAGCCCGACCGATATATCGTTTTGCC
>NW_015558588.1:275010-277331 GCF_001515605.1 Sinocyclocheilus anshuiensis | reverse complement strand
GGGATCGGCGAATATGCCGCCGATATTAAATTTTTTTTTACAGAACATATAACGCAGATAAAATGCTTGAAATGCTGTAATTACTTAGTTTATCCAGCAGAGCGCGCTCCATTGTTTGCTACTGGCGACCGGGATGAAACGCTTTAAAGCTTAAGTCTATGTAAAACCATTGAAATTTGAACGGCCATATCTGCCCGCTTTCGAATGAGACCACCCCCGCGTCGATAGCCCCCGGGGTTCGGGAGTTACGGGTGGTTAAGTTTGCTGTCCGGCGCCAACCGATCAAGCGATCCCGGGGGGCTACCGACGCGCGGAGGGTATCCTTGCAAAAAATGTGTTTATGTATATATATTCTGTTTATGTATATACTGTATTCTATATATAGTACCAGTCAAATGTTTGGACCCTCGAATGGGAAAGTGTCCAAACTTTTGACTGGTACTGTACTATAATATACACAAAGAATATCGGCCGATATATCAACATCGGCCTTTTTTTACTCCCTAATATTGGTATCGGTATCGGCCCGAAAAACCCATATCGGTCGGGCTCTAATGCAAACCTTGGAAAAAATACACAAAAATGTTTCCCTTTTTGTGAACTGTCTCCATTGGCATACAATGCAACCAGGATTGATGAAGTCAACAGATAAATAGACCTACCAATCTCTGTATACAAATAACATAATGATGAAGTCACTTACAAAGTCTGTAATTTGGCTCAAAATCTCAGGTGAAAACTGTATTTTTTTTCCCTTCTCAACAAAATTGTGGATTACTAGGTAAATATACATACATGACATGTAATATTTTTGTTTTCGTTATTGTTTATGTTTACAAAATCAAACATTTTAGGCAGGGAATTTTCTAAAATTTGGTTGATTTGGCACAGAATGAAATATATAAAGGTAATTTAAAAAATATTGGGAAAATGATCAAGCAACGTCTATTAGATCATCTGAGATGGACCCCATCCAGTAAGAGGGCAGAGCTTTAAACTGAACGTGGAGCAGCTCAGATCATTTGATGAGAAATGCTTGACTGACTTTGGATTACAGACTGTGTCAAATCAGAGCACAGTTTGAGACATTGCTGAGATCTCTTCTGAAACCCGAGAGGTCTTTACTCGGGAGAAACATTGGAGTATTGCAGGAGAAAATTTCAGGAGAATCGACTGAGATAAAGAGGTCTCAAATATGACTTTTCTTTCCTGCAGCTTATGATTATGAAATATAAATGAGTCATGAAAGCTTTGAGTGGTTTCTGAGGCAATATACACCCCCGTTTAAAAGTTTGAGGTCGGTAGTGTTTATAAAAGAAGTCTCTTCTGCTCAGCAAGGCTGCATTTATGATCAAAAATACAATAGAAATTGTGAAATATTTTTACTATTTAACATCTGTTTTCGATGTGAATATGTGTTAAAATGTAATTTATTTCTGTGATTGCTGCTCAAGAAACATTTCTGATCATTATCAGTGTTGAAAACGGTTCATATTTTTGATACATTTTTCAGGATTCCTTGATGAATAGAAAGTTCAAAAGAACAGCATTTATCAGAAATAGAAACTTTTGCAACATTAGAAATGTCTTTACTCTCATTTTGATCAATTTAATGCGTCCTTACTGAATGAAAGCAGATTTAGGTGAATTAGATGTTTGATCCACCACAGAACAACAGAGACGGTGAAGGTTCTGGAAAGCGACGCCGTACCTTGTTTAGATGGTGATCATTGAGGATGGAGAAAAAACAGACTTGTGGGAGTGTGTGTTAATTTCTTTGACTTTTGAGCGGTCATGTAACAGCAGAGGTTCTGTTGATTGTACGCAGACGGCTAAACGGCTTCCCTGGGTTTCGCTGACGTCCCCATCGCTTCACTGAAGATGGACACACTGGAGTCGGAGTTGACTTGCCCAATCTGTCTGGAGCTTTTCGAGGATCCTCTGCTGCTGCCCTGCGCCCACAGCCTGTGCTTCAACTGCGCCCACCGCATTCTGGTGTCCCACTGTCCCTCGTTCGACGAGTCCAGCAAACCGTTCTCTGCGTTCCAGTGTCCCACCTGTCGCTATGTCATCACCCTCGACCAGCAGGGTCTAGACGGCCTCAAGCGCAACGTCACTTTGCAGAACATCATCGACCGCTTCCAGAAGGCGTCTCTGAGCGGCCCGAACTCGCCGAGTGAGACGCGCCGCTCCAGCCGCGTTCCGTTCCCCTCGGTGGCGGTGGATGACGGCAGGGTCATGAGTTCGCCGTGTGAAGCCGTCCAGTGCCAGTTCTGCGAGCAGGACCCGCCGCAGGAGGCGGTGAAGACCTGCGTCACCTG
>NW_015558588.1:273140-274407 GCF_001515605.1 Sinocyclocheilus anshuiensis | reverse complement strand
AGGAATGCCTGCGCGCCACTCACCCTAACAAGAAGCCCTTTACGGGACACCGGCTCACCGAACCCGTGCCAGACTCGCGGCTCAGAGGACTGGCCTGTCCCGAGCACGGAGAGGAGAAAGTCAACATGTACTGCGTGACGGACGAGCAGCTGATTTGCTCGCTGTGCAAACTGGTCGGGCATCACCGCGAACACCAGGTGGCGGCGCTGGGAGAGAGATTCGACAAGCTGAAGGTAAGAAATAATTATTATCATCCAACATTGAGTCGATCGGGAAGGGCTGCACAATTTCTGATAAAAAAATTGCAATTGTCATTTAAAACGTAATATAATAAGAATAATTTACATCGCGGTAAGAAACAAATTTCCTACACAATTTGGGGAATTTTCTGATTAAAAATGGAAGAGTTCAGATGCAAAAGCCTCTAAGTACGTCTGACGTTTTTGTTTAAAATTAGCATTTCTTTCTGGCTACTATGTATAGGTTTCTATGTAAGTACTGGTACTTCTGAATGGGTTGAGGCTGGGATTTAGCGCATTTGAAGTGAAAGAACTTGATGAACCTATACTATGTGTGGAGAGCATTCACTCAGTATCGTTATCTCATTTTTGACCAAGATGGCTTTTAGAGGCTTTTGCATTGCAGTTGCAATTAAAAAAAAAAAAATGTAAAAATGAAAAATCAGGTTTGCTGTGCTTGTTTGTAGGGCTGCACAATGTATTATTATTATTATTATCATCATTATTATAACTACATAAAAATGAATAAATAAAAACAAAATAATGTAATATTTCACTGTAAAATAAAAATCAAGTATTAATAATAATAATAATATTAATAATGATAATTTACTTTATGGTATGATGAGGTACAATTTTCCAACTTTAGGCCAAATGGTCTGAATCGATCTGGTTGGGCAAAACAATTTGGGGAAACAATTTTTTTTAATAATGATAAAAATTTCAATTGCGATTTTAAAATAAAATTTAAAAAAAAGTCAGGTTTGCTGTGCTTGTTTGTAGGGCTGCGCAATTTATTATTATTATTAACAACAGCAATAATAATTATTATTACTAAATAAAAATGACTAAATAAAAACAAAATAAGAAATATTACTATTGTAATATTTCATGGTAAAGAAAAAAAAATACATTGCAGTAAGAAAAGGTAAGAGACTCCAAACTGCGATTAAAGATAAAAATAAGAATATAAATATTATTTTTATTATTGTTAATAATAATAATAATAAATTAATTATAGTTATATA
>NW_015558588.1:270516-273130 GCF_001515605.1 Sinocyclocheilus anshuiensis | reverse complement strand
TAATTATAATAACTATACAATATATATTATATATAATTATAATAACTGTAATTTAAGATTACTTAAA
Source organism: Sinocyclocheilus anshuiensis (assembly GCF_001515605.1). Lineage (NCBI taxonomy): Eukaryota > Metazoa > Chordata > Actinopteri > Cypriniformes > Cyprinidae > Sinocyclocheilus > Sinocyclocheilus anshuiensis. The sequence goes on along the minus strand of NW_015558588.1, from coordinate 273,063 downwards.
CCGTTCAAGTGTTATGCATTTATTGGATCATCACAGATTTTGACAATAAATCTGTATTAAATGTAGCAAAATTAAAGCCAACAACACAGAATTTCTGAAAAAAAAAGACAAAAAAAATGTTAATAAATTCTCAGTTTGTTAAAGTTTAATGGATAACTTTGATTAGACATGCTTTTTGAATTTGGGAATAAATACAACTGATTTCAAAAGGCTTTTGTTATGCAGGTGAGATTGCTGATGTTTTCTCCATATACAGTGCATTGTTAGTACTCTAAATTCTGATTGGACGAGCTGCATTCAAAAATGCTTTTTCTGTCTTTCGCTGTGCAGTCATGACAGAAATTTGTAGGCCAACCTGGCAGGATAATTCACCATGGGTTCCCTCAGGTATTTTATGTGGGTTTTTATAATAGAGCTTTTCTATTTAGGAGTAAAATAAGGTCTGTGGTTAACGTTCCTTCATGTTTTGTTCTACAACAGAAATTACAGTCAGACCTTTGAAACCGCTGTGTGCTTTTAAAATGCACGTTGCTTTATAAGAACTGCAATGGTTATCTGATATGAACACACACTCACATCTTTATGATTCACAACCGTTATTGTAAAAACACTCCTGACATATTGGCTCAGAAATACTAATTCTCTTCCAGGTTTTAGGACCACAATCTCAACTGCTCTATTAATGCCAGGTTTATATGTTGCTTGCCAACTTTTAGGCTTACAAACTATATTTCAGGACATTTGTCTGGTATTTGTATTTTATTGTATATGCCGGTATTTTATAAAGACAATAAGCTCCTCGAGAATTTGTGTTCATAATATAATCAGGCTTATTGGTTATTACTGTTCAATTAAATGGAAATTATATCTAATTATATATATATATATATATATAATTATTATTATTAATAATAATAATATTATTATTATTATTCATTATTATTCATTGTTCATTGTCCTTTAATTTTGTATATTTCGCATAAATTGAATTTAAGTAGAAAAAGTCCTTAATTTGTCATGATAATAATGTCAAAAGTAAAGAACAATTAACTTTTTGTAATTCTCATTATACTTCAAGGTGATCCTCATTATTTTTTTACTTTATTATACTTGAAATAGTTTAATTAAAAGGCGTAAGTATCTTAATTAAAGATAAGATAAAGATTATAAATACTTTAAATTGAAATAATATATAATATATATTTATTTTGATTATATATATATATATATATTACAATTTAAAGTGTGTAAATAAGCAATAAGCCTGATTATATACAAAAACTAATGCAAATAAAATTTGAATGGTCCTAAAGACAGGCTTACATTTTTAAAAATATAACTAAACTTATTTCAGCTAGTTGTCAAGGCAATGTTAAATTAATAATGAGAATTACAAAAAAAAAAGTTACCACCCCTAATTCTATAAATTGTGCATAAATTGAATTTAAGCAGAACATTTCGTGTCACGATTATAATGTCAGAGCATTGCAAAAAAAATAAATTCTAATGGTCCTAAAAAGTAGACGTAAACTCTTTACATAAAATGTAATGTAAACGTAACATATTATGTCTTATCTTCTGTTTCATCACAAATAAAATGATCAGCATAATAATATGAATGGCAAAGGATCATGAATATGAGACTGTCTCTGTATTTGGTAGCTAAAATATTTTTCACTAAAAGTAAAACCATAAAAAAATGTTTTTTGCAACTTGAAATAAAATAAACATTAATTGAAATAGAATTAAACAGACATAATATATATATGGTCACACTTGATTTTAAGGTCCAATTCTCACTGTTAACAAAATATTAACTATGACTTTTGCCTCAATAAACTCCTAATTTGCTGCTTATTAATAGTTAGTAAGGTAGTTGTTAAGTTTATATATATATACATATTTAATTTATTATTTCTGTTTAATTATATTTCATTTCAATTAACGATTATTTTATTTCAAGTATTATAATTTCAATCATGGTCGTATTTATGTCTTTTAATTAAATAATGAGAATAGCAAAATAAAAAACGAAAACAAAATTAACTGACTTTTAATTTGTAAAAATTAATTACATTTTTAAATTTACACATAAACTTATTTTATTTCAGCTAGTTGCCAAGGCAACGTTTCTCGTTTTCATTAAGTTTAAGTACTAAAATGACTACAACTACATAAACTCATGAATAAAAAATAATTAATAATAATTAAAAAATATATATATTATTAAATATTAAATTAAAAATATATATATATTAAAAAAAAAAAAAGTAAAAAACACACAACAAAATTGCTAAAACTTTAACTAAAATTAAAGTGAAAATATAAAAATAAAATCTAAATCTTAACAAAATATGAACAAAACCTAAAATACTATAAATGTTACTAAAATAACCCTATACTCCAAAGAGCATGTCGAGCTTCTATAGAAGTAAAAATCATATGACCATCATTTTATGTCATAATTTTTTAATGTTTATTTGTTTTGAAGTTTTCATTTGTTTCATTCATATATATATATATATATATATATGTATATACAGTTAT
>NW_015558588.1:266611-270363 GCF_001515605.1 Sinocyclocheilus anshuiensis | reverse complement strand
ATACAGTTATATCTTACAGTTGCTGTATTTTTTGCTTAGAATGGTCCCAACTAGATACAAAAACCAGTATAACTTGTTTATTGTAATAAATAATAGACAAGAGGTTATATTTACTGCTAGAACATTGTAGAGAGTCTAAAGTGGTTATAAATCATTCAGACGAAGCCTTTTCTTTTGACACGCAAACGCGTCTGACTCCAGACAAATGCCCTTTAGAAAATTAGACTGCAAACACTGAATCACTGTGGTTTCTATAAAGCGCAGTGTTTTTCTTTTCTTTGAATGCCTTGCTGAATTATATTAGCTACAATCTAAACTATGAAAACATATCTTTAATTTTTATGAATTGATCTAATGATGTGTGCTGATGCTGATTTGTGACAACAGTGTAGTGTAGACAATATAGTATTTAACATGAACTACACTAAAAAAATGGTGTAGGGTTTACTTTGAAACAATTTTTACTCAGAAATTGCTAGTACATTTTTACAAAGAAATGGCAAGTAACTTTGAATTCAACACAATTTTGAAGGTTTTGTGAATGGTTGCTAGGTGGTTGTTAAGGTGTTCTGAGTGGTTGCTTTGTGGTTGCTAAGGTGTTGCTCTGCACTTTTTACATACATTGTTTGCTGTTTTGTGAATGGTTGCTAGGTGGTTGCTAAGGTGTTCTGAGTGGTTGCTAAGGTTTTGCTAAAGGTTTCTAGGTGGTTTCTGATGTTTTGTGAATGGTTGCTAGGTGGTTGCTAAGGTGTTCTGAGTGGTTGCTAAGGTTTTGCTAAAGGTTTCTAGGTGGTTTCTGATGTTTTGTGAATGGTTGCTAGGTGGTTGCTAAGGTGTTCTGAGTGGTTGCTAAGGTTTTGCTAAAGGTTTCTAGGTGGTTTCTGATGTTTTGTGAATGGTTGCTAGGTGGTTGCTAAGGTGTTCTGAGTGGTTGCTAAGGTTTTGTGAATGGTTGCTAGGTGGTTGCTGATGTTTTGTGAATGGTTGCTAGGTGGTTGCTAAGGTGTTCTGAGTGGGTGCTAAGGTTTTGCGAAAGGTTTCTAGGTGGTTGCTGATGTTTTGTGAATGGTTGCTAGGTGGTTGCTAAGGTGTTCTGAGTGGGTGCTAAGGTTTTGCGAAAGGTTTCTAGGTGGTTGCTGATGTTTTGTGAATGGTTGCTAGGTGGTTGCTAAGGTGTTCTGAGTGGGTGCTAAGGTTTTGCGAAAGGTTTCTAGGTGGTTGCTGATGTTTTGTGAATGGTTGCTAGGTGGTTGCTAAGGTGTTCTGAGTGGGTGCTAAGGTTTTGCGAAAGGTTTCTAGGTGGTTGCTGATGTTTTGTGAATGGTTGCTAGGTGGTTGCTAAGGTGTTCTGAGTGGGTGCTAAGGTTTTGCGAAAGGTTTCTAGGTGGTTGCTGATGTTTTGTGAATGGTTGCTAGGTGGTTGCTAAGGTGTTCTGAGTGGGTGCTAAGGTTTTGCGAAAGGTTTCTAGGTGGTTGCTGATGTTTTGTGAATGGTTGCTAGGTGGTTGCTAAGGTGTTCTGAGTGGGTGCTAAGGTTTTGCGAAAGGTTTCTAGGTGGTTGCTGATGTTTTGTGAATGGTTGCTAGGTGGTTGCTAAGGTGTTCTGAGTGGGTGCTAAGGTTTTGCGAAAGGTTTCTAGGTGGTTGCTGATGTTTTGTGAATGGTTGCTAGGTGGTTGCTAAGGTGTTCTGAGTGGGTGCTAAGGTTTTGCGAAAGGTTTCTAGGTGGTTGCTGATGTTTTGTGAATGGTTGCTAGGTGGTTGCTAAGGTGTTGCTAAGATGTTGAAGCATATATTGTGGTTGCTGAACGTTTGTGAATGGTTGCTAGGTGGTTGTCAAGGTGTTGCTCAGCTGTTTTTGCAAACATTGATTGCTAAGGTTTTGTGAATGTTTTCTAGGTGGTTGCTAAGGTTTTCTGGGTGGTTGCTAAGGTGTTGCTAAGATTTTAATGCGTGGATAGTTCGACACACAACTGTTTGACTGATTGTTTGCATGAATTAAACTGAGTGCAGGATGCTGCAGTTATTTAGGGATTGTTTTGAAAACCCCTAAACCAAGTTGGTGCAATAAAAGTATTTCGGACAACATAATAATACAGATCCAGCAACACAGACCAAACACTTTTTTCTTTGCAAACATACTGTAACATTCTTGACGGCAGACAATAAGTGGAAAGTAATTTGAAACGGATGAAAAAAGGAAGTCAGGCAGTTTCCTCTTGTTGGAAAGCATGTTTGTTTCTACACCTTTGTCTGGAAGCACCGCTGTTGCTTCCTGAGAAAAATCAGATCGCTGGAAATGACTGGAGTGAGTGGAAGCTCAGAGTCCACAGACACTACAGTAATAATTTCCAGCGATCATATTTCACTGGGCTTTGTCAGATGGCTGCACTCGCTCTGTGCTTTGAAAGCAGTTTTTCTTTGAGCATGTACTGCAGAAATACCAGCTGAGAGTTGTCATTTTTAACATGCATATTTCTTTCTACTTATTTCTGCACGAACGAGGCCTGTGGAAATATTTCTGAACTTCCACTGGAGCTTAAGAAGGAAAAATCACAAATGACAACTCTCTAAAATCTCAGTTGTTTTACAGCACATGACACCTTAAAGGAATAGCTCACTCAAAAAATGAACATTTGCTGAAAATGTGCTCACTCTCAGGCCACCCAAGATTAGGATGAGTGTGTGTCTTCATCAGATTTGTAGAAATTTAGCATTGCATCAGTGTCTCAGCAATGGATGCTCTGCAGTGAATGGGTGCCGTCAGAATGAGTGTCCAAACAGCTGATAAAAACATCACAATAATCCACAAGTAATCCACACCACTCCAGTCCATCAGTTAACGTCTGGAGAAGACAAAAGCTGAAACAAATCCAGCATTAAGATGTTTTTAACTTCAAACCGTTGAGTCCATAATCCATAATAACGCTTCCTCCAGTGAAGAAGTGTTCTGGTGTGAATCAGGAGAGAAATCGGCACAGATCAAGCAGCGTTTAAACAGCTCTAAACACTTATGTGGCTGGATTTTGATGCGAGAGACAACAGCAGATGCACTTTTTCATTGGAGGAAGCGTTATTATGGATTATGGACTAGTAATTTGGCTAGAAGTGACAGTTAAAATACCTAAATGATGGATTTGTTTCTTACAGACACACATTTTGGGTGAACTTTTTACATTTTAACAATTAAATGTAAGCATTTAGTTTACATAAATATACTCTCAGAAAAAAAAGTTACAAAAGCTGTCACTGGGGCGGTACCTTTCAAATTGGTTCCTTAAAGGTAGATATTTTGTACCTTTTGTACAGCTTTTGTACCTTTTTAAATCCACACACATATGTGTTTAGAGCTGTTTAAACGGTGCTTGATCTGTGCAGATTTCTCTCCTGATTCACATCAGAACACTTTTTCACTGGAGGAAGCGTTATTATGGATTATTACTATTTTGAATTAGCCTTTATTTTTATATTTTCAGTTTTCATTTCCCCCAATTTTAGTAATTAATTTTAGTTTATTTTAGTCATTTTTATTAGTTATTTTTTATATTTCTATTTAGCTTAAATTTCTGTTTATTTCCATTGTAGTTTTAGCAATTTTAGTATTTCAACTTAAATTTATTTTAGTTAAATGCCAATGCAGCATTACAAATTTTTTTTGTTGTGTTTAAATAACTTTTTTTTTATTCCAGTTTAATATTTATTTTATAAAATATTATATATATATATATATATATATATATATATATATATATC
>NW_015558588.1:263776-266315 GCF_001515605.1 Sinocyclocheilus anshuiensis | reverse complement strand
AATTTTTTATTTTATTTCAGTTTTAGTTTGTTATTTTAGTACTTCAAGCATATTTATTTCAGCCATCATTTTTAAGTTCTTCATATAATATTTATATTTTATTTCAGCTTTATTTGAATTAATTAAAATGGTTTTAGGTAACAATAACATCACTAATTAGAGCACAACAGTCATTTCCTGAAGTTTAAATCCCACTCACAGTCGCCATAAAGAACTTTATATTATGTATTATGGACTTGTATTTTAGCAGCGGTTTGAAGTTAAAAGCATCTTAATGCTGGATTTGTTTCAGCTTTTGTCTTCTCCAGACGTTAACTGATGGACTGGAGTGCTGTGGATTACTTGTGGATTATTGTGATGTTTTTATCAGCTGTTTGGACTCTCATTCTGACGGCACCCATTCACTGCAGAGCATCCACTGCTGAGACACTGATGCAATGCTATACATTTCTACAAATCTGATGAAGAAACAAACTCAGCTACATCTCGGATGATCTGAGAGTTAGGACGTTTTCAGGAAATGTCAATTTTTGGATGAACTACTCCTTTAACTAAAGTCTGCTAGATTTTTCTCTTGAAAAGTTAGAATAATATAGTTATAAAAGTTTCAAAAGAGATCTTAATGTTAAACTGTGTTCAAATTGGAAATAAGATCTGATCTGAGACACATTATACAACTAAGCACCTTTCATTTTACTGTAAATCTGTTCATCTCTGAGATGTCAGTGTTTCGTACGCTTAATGGATCCCATTTTGAAATTTCTCTAATGCGTGCTAACAATACTTTCTATGGCTCTTCACACCTGAACATGTATTGCATACATGATTTAGTGGTTCGGATAAAAGCTTCTATTTTTGTGCAGGCCGAGGCACTTTGAAACACAACTGAAAACTCTGTGGCCTAAAAAACTTAAAAGGTGCTGTAAGTGATGTTCACCGGTCCATTCAGAGTCATGTGGGATTTCTCCAACTTCATATTATAATGGCCTTTCTTTGCTAAATGCTCTGAAGATGACGCATTGTATAGGAAAAAATGGGAATGCTAGTGTTAGCTTTACAATTGTGCAATTGTCCACAACACCTCCTGAGGGTATAAATGATGCTAGAATTTCTTACTAGTGTATTATTATGAACAGTGAGGATCGTTTATTGTGTTTTGCACATCTACAAATGCTGCTAAACAGGTTTAATCATCATGTATTGTAGAAACCTTGACTTGGTAATGTTAATAGTTGACCCAAAAATGAAAATTTGCTGAAAGTGTGCTCATCCTCAGGCCATCCAAGATTAGGATGAGTTTGTTTCTTCATCAGATTTGTAGAAATGTAGCATTGCATCACTGTCTCAGCAATGGATGCTCTGCAGTGAATGGGTGCCGTCAGAATGAGAGTCCAAACAGCTGATAGAAACATCACAATAATCCACAAGTAATCCACACCACTCCAGTCCATCAGTTAACATCTGGAGAAGACAAAAGCTGAAACAAATCCAGCATTAAGACATTTTTAACTTCAAACCATTGCTTTCAGCTAAAATATGAGTCCATAATATAAAATTCTTTATGGCGACTGTGAGTGGGATTTTGACTTCAGGAAATGACTGTTGTGCTCTAATTAGTGATGTTATTGTTATCTAAAACCATTTTCGTTAATTGAAATAAAAGCTGAAATAAAATAAATTATAAATATTATATGAAGAACTTAAACTTAAAAAACTTAAAATGAAAATTAGAAATGCCAACTGAAATAAGTATTTTTACTTTTAAGTACTAAAATGACTAAAACTAAAACTGAAATAAAAATAAATATGATATAAGAAATATATATATATATATACCCCTCACATTTTTGTAAATATTTTATTATATCTTTTCATGTGACAACACTGAAGAAATGACACTTTGCTACAATGTAAAGTAGTGAGTGTACATCTTGTATAACAGTGTAAATTTGCTGTCCCCTCAAAATAACTCAACACACAGCCATTAATGTCTAAACCGCTGGCCACAAACGTGAGTACACCCCTAAGTGAAAATGTCCAAATTGGGCCCAAAGTGTCAATATTTTGTGTGGCCACCATTGTTTTCCAGCACTGCCTTAAGCCTCTTGGGCAATATAATAAAATATTTACAAAAATGTGAGGGGTGTACTCACTTCTGTGAGATACTGTATATATTCATATATATATATATATATAACAAAATAAAACAAAATAAAAATATTACATTTAAAAAACTTTAAAACTAAAAAATAAGTTTTAGTACTAAAATTTGTAAAACTAAAATGGAAATAAAAATAAATTTATGTTAAATAGAAATATTAAAAAACAACAACTAATAAAAATGACAAAATCACATAAGAACATTGGGGAAGAAAACAAAAACTGAAAATATAAAAATGAAAATGTAGAATATAAAAATAAAGGCTAATTCAAAATAGTAATAATCCATAATAACGCTTCCTCCAGTGAAGAAGTGTTCTGGTGTGAATCAGGAGAGAAATCTGCACAGATCAAGCACCGTTTAAACAGCTCTAAACAC
>NW_015558588.1:261626-263145 GCF_001515605.1 Sinocyclocheilus anshuiensis | reverse complement strand
TTAATGTCTTGTGAAGTGAAAAGCTGCATGTTGTAATGAACAAATCCATCATTAAGATGTTTTTAACTTTGTTGTGAGCCCTCTATCCATAATATTGCTTTCTCCCGAAAAGTGTTCTGGTGTGAATCAGGAGAGAAATCTGCACAGATCAAGCACCGTTTAAACAGCTCTAAACACATATGTGTGTGGATTTTGATGTGAGAGACAACAGATGATGCACTTTTTCACTTGAGGAAGCGTTATTATGGATTATGAACTCATATTGGAGTTAAAAGCATCTTAATGCTGGATTTGTTTCAGCTTTTGTCTTCTCCAGACGTTAACTGATGGACCGGAGTGGTGTGGATTACTTGTGGATTATTGTGATGTTTTTATCAGCTGTTTGGACTCTCATTCTGACGGCACCCATTCACTGCAGAGCATCCATTGCTGAGACACTGATGCAATGCTACATTTCTCCAAATCTGATGAAGAAACAAACTCACCTACATCTCAGATGGCCTGAGAGTGTCTGAATTTTCAGCAAATTTTCATTTTTGAGTGAACTATTCCTTTAATGTTGATGCAAACGCTCCGACCTGCTCGTTCTCCAGTTTAGGTTAAATTAGAATCAGCTTGTCGTTTTGCAGAGTGCATAATCCTGCACCGTGTGATTCGCCGCTCATAATTAATTCTGCATGCATACTTCCAAATAAGCACACCCACATGCACAAAAATGCAGGACAAAAAGGCCTGCTTATGTCAAATTCTGCATTTTGCATTATTGCTCGACTTGAAATGACTGCATCACTGCAATATTCATCACTGTTCCCCAGTAACCTTGTGCATAATCTGCTGTGTTTTTCCGATTTCCCAAAGTGAAGTATTTCGGGTTAAAATCCCAAAGATAAACAGAGATGTATAATCTGAGAAAATGTATCAGGGATTAAATGTCATACAGTAAATCAGATCTCCGGCAGAGAATATGATTTCCATCTATTTTTAGCGTCGTGCACATTACACATGCTCTCTTTGGTCTCTTGTCATCGTTTGAACTCACCGACCTCATTTCCTAACCTTACAAACGAAACGCTCAAATGTTGTATTTTACAGGCATGTGCTGCTTCATTTACTGGCCAGACCAATGAATCAGCTGATTGTTCTATTAAATATATCCTTAAGGAAATGAAGAAATGTTTAATATTCTGCACTGTTTCTAGGTCGCTAAACAATTAGGCAAATTAGTGTCATATTGTGAGCATGTGAACTACTTTGTACAGACGGTCAGTCAGATTTTCTTGATTTTAAAGGTGACATATCATGAAAATCTGACTTTTCCAGGTTTTAAGTGCTATAATCAGGTCCCCGGTGCATCTACCAACCAATGAAACGTGAAAAAGATTAACCTAGTAACTGTGTTTTGGGAAGCCTTTTTCTGCAAGCGTCTGAGAAAACGAGTGCGTCTGATTTCGCTCCCTTGGTGACGTGGCAAAGGGATCTCATTATAATATTACCGCCCCTTAATCTGTAAGTTTACACC
>NW_015558588.1:251642-258522 GCF_001515605.1 Sinocyclocheilus anshuiensis | reverse complement strand
TCATGAAAATCTGACTTTTCCAGGTTTTAAGTGCTATAATCAGGTCCCCGGTGCATCTACCAACCAATGAAACGTGAAAAAGATTAACCTAGTAACTGTGTTTTGGGAAGCCTTTTTCTGCAAGCGTCTGAGAAAACGAGTGCGTCTGATTTCGCTCCCTTGGTGACGTGGCAAAGGGATCTCATTATAATATTACCGCCCCTTAATCTGTAAGTTTACACCCACGATGCCATTATTGTGTTTTCGCAAGTGACAACGGTGTACCAGCTCTAATGCCATGGAGAAAGTTTGAGCAAAACATGCTAACTGTTCTGTGTTTGGCTGCACAGACGAGCACATAACACTGTTTAGAGTCCCAGCATCAGAGGAGACAACAGAGCAATGCATTTATTGATTTATTTACTGTATATTGCTGCTGCCACACAGATCTAAAATAAACATGCGATTTATTTCCCAGCTGTTTACCTTCACAGACATAACCCACTGTTTTTGTAACTCATGTGTTTTTAACATGAGAACTTAGTTTAGTACTCACATGCTGTGACAGCCGCTTTCTGTGCGTGTGCTTCGGCTGTGTGCGCTCAGAAAACCGTATATCAGAAGTTTAAACTCGTATGGTTTAAAACGCATTATTTCAGTGCGATAAACATGATAATCAGAACCAAAACAGATGTTTTTAGCAGGCACAAGCTGTAAAGGCGCAGCTCTATTCTGGAAAAGGGGGCGGGGAGCAGCAGCTCATTTGCATTTAAAGTGACAGGCACGAAAACAGCGTGTTTCTGCTTCCACTCAAAATAGGCATTTTCAAAATGATATAATAAATGATCTGTGGAGAATTTTGAGCTGAAACTTCACATTCTGGGGACACCAGAGACTTATATTACATATTGTAAAAAGGGGCATAATATGTCACCTTTAAATCAAAAACATGATTTATTATACTATTATAGGTTTTATTAATATTTTAATTAGATTTTATTTTTATATTTTCTGTTTTAATTTTAATTTCAGTTGAAGTTTTAGTAATTTTGTTGTTTTTGTCATTCGTTATTATTATTTAAAATGTCTATATAGTTTTTATTATGTTTTAGTTTATTTCGTTTTTGTTATTTTAGTAATTCAACTCAATGAAAATTAGACGTAGTTGAAATAAAGTATGTTTTTTAATATTTTATTTCAGTTAATGTTTATCTTATTTCAAGTATAATGCATTATTTTTTGTAGAGTGAGTTTTTGATTTTATTTTTATATTTTCAGTTTTCATTTTAGCCAAAGCTTTAGCAATTTTGTTTTTTTAATTATGTCTATATAGTTTTTCAGTTCTAGTTTTTAGTTTTAGTTATTTTATTACTAAATGGAAATGAGAAATGTTGCCTTGGCAACTAGCTGAAAATAATGAAGTTTTTAAAAAATATCAGTTAATGTTTATTTTATTTCAAGTAATTAAATTGTTTTGTTTTAGATTTTATTTTTAGATTAAGTTGTCATTTTAATTTTAGTTAAAGTTTTAGTAATTTTGTTGTGTTTTGTAATTATTATTTTTTTATGTCTATATTGTTTTTAAGTTTTAGTTTTTAATTTTAGTTTTAGTTATTTTAGTACTTTAAACTAAAATGAGAAATGTTGCCTTGGCAACTAGCTGAAATAAAATAAGTTTAAGATTTTTTATATTTTATTTTATTTCAGTAAATTTTTATCTTATTTCAAGCAATTATTATTATTTTTTTAAGTTTTATATTTTTCAGTTTTAATTTGAATTTTAGTTAAAGTTTAATGAGAAATGTTGCTTTGGCAGCTAGCTGAAATAAAAACAATTTATTTTATTTTATTTATATCAGTTAATGTTTATCTTATTTTAAGTATGAACATATTAGTAACACTTTACAATAAGGTTGCATTTGTTAACATTAGTTAACATGAACTAACAAAGAAAAACAATTCTAAAACTTAATTTATTCATCTTAGTTCATGTAAATTTCCATGTTTACTAATACATTATTAAAATCAAAATGTGTTTCTGTTAATATTATTTAATGGACCTGAGCTAATGTGAACAGTTATATTTTCATGAACTAATGTTAGCATAGATTAATAAATACTGTGACAAAACAATTGCTCATTATTGGTTAATTTTAGTTAATGCATTAACTAACAGGGACCTTATTGTAAAAGTGTTAGCAAAATATTGAATATATTGTTTTACATATTTATCACAAAATACAAATGTTTTTATTTCTATTCGTCACTGTTAAGCTGGAAAACATGTTTTTGTAACAGTAATTCGTTCAAACTTTCATTAAAGTTAAGCAAATTTTGTTGCGTTTTATTAATTAAATGTAAATTAAATTTAAAAATTAAATTTTATTTTTTAAGTTTTACTTCAACTAAATGAAAATGAGAAATGTTGCCTTGGCAACTAGCTAAAATAAAATACTTTTCTTTATATAATATTATTAACTAACTGCAACTAATGGGACCTTATTGTAAAATGTTAGCAACTTATTTAATATAGTTTTAGATAACGATAATAAGCCAGCCATTTCATGTTCATTTTCGCTCATAAAATCATCTGATAATATTATTTTTAACTCTAACATTTTATATTAAATTAGAAAAATGCAAAATAAAAGCCTTTCCACTATTAGTCTGTTGATGTGAAGCAGAAACACAAGCTGAAATGCGGTTGGAGCTCATCAAATGGACTTGATCTGCTTTTCTAAAGCCAAATCTGTGGCGGACGCTTTATGCCCCCTCCCCAGGCCCGCGGGCTCGCGGACACACGACGTTTATCATGCTTAACAACAGATCAGAGCATCAAACGCCGGAGCAGAAACCACCCGCTTCTCTAAACTCAATAATGGATGTAGGATGCTTGCTAGATGATTCAGTTTGGCTGTTTCCCCCTCAGTGAGTTAAACTGGGCTGATATGATATTTCTGTTGTTTTTCCGCAGCAAATGTTGGATTTCAACCTCAGCAATCTGATCAAGAGGAACAGTGAGCTGGAGAACCTGATGGCCAAGCTGATCCAGACGTGTCAGCATGTGGAGGTAAAGCAGACATTCAGTCCTTCTGCAGCATTGCTTCAGCTCTTTCAGATTATATGAGTTCATTATATCCACTTTAATGTTTGTTTTACATATTTATGACATGTATATCATATAGTTCACACAAAATGAAAGTTCTGTCAGTTACTCACCCTCATTTTAAACCCTTGTGACTTTCTTTTTTTTATGTAACCAATATGAATGGGGACGGATGCTGTCAAACTGCCATAAAACATCATAAATTGTTCATATGTGACCCTGGACCACAAAACCAGTCATAAGGGTACATTTCTCGAAATTGAGATTTATACATCATCTGAAAGTTGAATAAACAAGATTTCCATTGATGCATGGTTTGTTAGGATCGGACAATATTTGGCTGAGATACAACTATTTGAAAATCTGGAATCTGAGGGTGCAAAAAAAATCGAAATATTGAGAAAATCATCTTTAAAGTTGTCCAAATGAAGTTCTTAGCAATGCATATTACTAATCAAAAATGAAGTTTTGATATATTTACGGTAGGAAATTTACAAAATATCTTCATGGAACATGATCTTTACTTAATATCCTAATGATTTTTGGCATAAAAGAAAAATCTATAATTTTGACCCATACAATGTATTGTTGGCTATTGCTACAAATATCCCCCAGCGACTTGAGGGTCACAAATATATATATTTATTTCTATTCGTCACTTGTAAGCTGGAAAACATGTTTTTGTAACAGTAATTCGTTCAAACTTTTATTAAAGTTAAACTAATTTTGTTGTGTTTTATTAGTTAAATTTTTGTTTTAAAGTTTATTTTTGTACTTCAACTAAATGAAAATGAGAAATGTTGCCTTGGCAACTAGCTAAAATAAAGTACTTTTCTTCTTATTTTCTTTTCTTTTATTTCTGTTAATTTTTTATCTTTTTTCAAGTAATGAAAATGTTTTATAGTTGTAGTTTTAGATTTTATTTTTATATTTTCAGTTTTCATTTTCATTTTAGTAATTTATTTATTGGTGATTTTATTATTATTATTTTTTAATGATGTAAATATAGTTTTTAAGTTTTAGTTATTTTAGTACTTCAACTAAATGAAAATGAAAAATGTTGCTTTTGCAGCTAGCTAAAATAAGTTTTTTTTTTATATATATATTTTATTTCAGTTAATGTTTACCTTATTTCAAGTAATTACTTTTTTTATGTATAGTTTTAGATTTAGATTTTATTTTTATATTTCCAGTTTTCATTTTAATTTTAGTTAACGTTTTAGTAATATTGTTGTTGTCATAATTTAATTAGATTTTTATATATATATGATGTCTATATAATTTTTAAGTTTGAAAAAAAAAAAAAGTTTAGGTGTATTTTAAATAAATTAAGCCTATTTTTACGACCATTAGGATTTTTTTGGCACTATTTTGACATTATTAGTCAGTTTATAATAAAGTAAATAATTAAAGTAAGTTTAAGTTTATTTAAAGCCAGGCAGATGTTATTCTGCTTATATTATACAGCTATTCTGATTATTATTATTATTAATAAACGACTTTTTTTAATAAAATATTTGTCTTTTATTATAGCACTCTTGTTTTTGTTTAATAAAACCACATGTACTGTGATTTTAAGCATGCAACTTCATGCTGCCAGCCTCCAATTTATTTATTTAATTTGTGTTTTGTGCACATTTGTGTTATTTTTTTAGCTTTTCCATTGTTTGTTGATTGATTTGATCATTTTATCTCAGCACAATGCAGCTCACCAGGAGAGCAAACTGGCAGAAGAGTGCGACACGCTGATAAACATCGTGCAGCAGAGAAGACAAATCATCGGCACCAAGATCAAAGAAGGAAAGGTAATCGAGCATTAAACTGATCAAAAGTGACAGTAAAGACATTTATAATATTACAAAAGATTTCTATTTCAAATAAATGCTGTTCTTTTGAACTTTCTGTTCATTTGTGAATCCTGCTAAATAAAATATATGACAATTTCCACAAAAATATTGTGCAGCACAACTGTTTTCAACATTGATAATAATCAGAAATGTTTCTTGAGCAGCAAACCAGCATAACAAGACTTCTTATCTCATGTCATTTTGATTCTCAAATAAATGTATCTTGATTTAAGAATCTTTTAGACATTTGTTCTGTAAAATAAGACAAAAACAGAGGAAGATATTCATTGTTTACAGCGTGATCCGAAGGTACAGTAAAAGTTATTTCCATATTCTCTAACGGTTGGGAGCAGAGCTATTCGAAAATGTGTTTTTATAGTTTTATTGTTACATTTTCACTTTTCAGTTTAATTTTAGTTAAAATTTTAGTAATTTATGTTTTTTGTAATTTTATTATTATTATTTATTATTTTTTTGTTTGTTTTTTTATGATGTCTATATTTTGGTACTTCAACTAAATTAAAATGAGACATGTAGCTGAAATAAAATTAAAAAAAATAATAAATAAAAATGTAAAGTTTTTTAAATATACATAAAAAATATTTTATTTCAGTTAATGTTTTTTTTTATTTTAAGTAATGATTTTTAAAATAGTTTTAGAGTTTATTTTATATTTTCAGTTTTCAAAAGCCAGACAGCTTTTTTTTTTTTTTTTAACAATACAATTTATTTAAAATTAATAGAAATTAGTTGGAAGTTGTATTTTCAAACTTTGAAGTGTTGCTAATAAAATTCATTGTGTTTCTCCCTAAACACTTAACATTTAGAGACCATACTGATGTATTGTGTTCCCTTCAATTTGGTCCTTAAATGTTCTTTATGTGGTCTTAAAAAGGTCTTAAAGAAGTCTTGAATTGACCTTCATCAAACCTGCAGCAACCCTGTTTTATATCTGATGACTAAAATGGATAATCGTTGGCTTTTTTACACAGTCGAAGAAAAGGAAAGTTCATCAAGACAAACTCTTAATGTTGGCTTGGCAAAGCTGGCCTGTTTGCGTTCTCATACGCGGGTTTGTCTGTTTCTAGGTGGTCCGCTTGAGAAAGCTCGCTCAGCAGATCGCTAACTGCAAGCAGTTCGTGGAGAGATCGTCCTCGCTCATCGCTCAGGCCGACCAGGTTCTGAAAGAGACGGATCACGCTCGATTCCTGCAGACGGCGAAGAGCGTCTCAGAGCGGTGAGCAAACTTCAGTCTACCGTAGAGCAGAACTGGCTGTAATAACAATGAGTTCAGAAGATATGTGACCCTAGAGCACAAAACCAGAAATTGAGATGTGTGCATCATCTGAATAAATAAGCTTTCCATTGATGCATGGTTATATTCATTGTTTACAGCGTGATCCGAAGGTACAGTAAAAGTTATTTCCATATTCTCTAACGGTTGGGAGCAGAGCTATTCGAAAATGTGTTTTTATAGTTTTATTGTTACATTTTCACTTTTCAGTTTAATTTTAGTTAAAATTTTAGTAATTTATGTTTTTTGTAATTTTATTATTATTATTTATTATTTTTTTGTTTGTTTTTTTATGATGTCTATATTTTGGTACTTCAACTAAATTAAAATGAGACATGTAGCTGAAATAAAATTAAAAAAAATAATAAATAAAAATGTAAAGTTTTTTAAATATACATAAAAAATATTTTATTTCAGTTAATGTTTTTTTTTATTTTAAGTAATGATTTTTAAAATAGTTTTAGAGTTTATTTTATATTTTCAGTTTTCATTTTATTTTTAGTAATTTTGTTGTTTTCGTATTTTTTAAAAATGATGTCTATATAGTTTTTTACGTTTTAGCTTTCATTATTTTAGTACCTGAACTAAATGAAAAAAAAAAGTTTATTTATATATATATATATATATATATATATATATATATATATATATATA
>NW_015558588.1:246483-251516 GCF_001515605.1 Sinocyclocheilus anshuiensis | reverse complement strand
GTCGAGATACAACTATTTGAAAATCTGGAATCTGAGGGTGCAAAAAAATCAGAATATTGAGAAAATCATCTTTAACACTAGAGGTTGCTGTATACCTAAAAGCGCCAGCGGGTAAATTTTACCCACGCACATGACAACTGTATTTATGTGACTAAAGAATAGGGCTGCACGATATATCGAAATTATCGAAATATCGCAATATGCATATCGCAAGGGCGTTTCGATATCTGAATCAATTTAATAATAGGCTGCTTAAATCAAAACGTTGCAAAAGGTCAACGTTTTAGTCCGACGCTTATAGCAGAGAATTGCTTGACGTTAAAACGAGTTAAGTGCGATGAGTTGCAGAAAACAACTCTTTGCCGTCTCGTCTTGCTGTCTGTCTGACTCACACCTGAAGCGTTTTAAATGAATATAAACAGCTGAGAAAGAAAGAAATCGGATGTGTATCTTTATACTGGATCCGTGCAGTCGGATTTAAAGGGACAGCAACCTATAAATACGTGCTGATGAATATGTCACTAATGTTAATCAAACAACAAAACAGCTTTAACAAAGATTAATCTAAATTTAATTCATACAGTTAATACTATGCAGTGTTATTTTACACTTAATTATAAAATGTCTGTACCTGAATACTACTGTTTATTTTATCTATGCTTGTAAATTTCTTTTTTTTTCTTTTTCTTTCTTTTTTTTTACTGACTGTTCACTTGCCTTTAATCATGTTTGAACTTTCTCAGACTATAGTTTTTGCTGTGGTATATGAAGAAGTACTTAAAGTGTGTGGAAAGCAAAGTCACAATGATATAAAATTTGTGTCATTCATTTTTTTTGTTTGTATGTTCACACTGATGTTAAAATGGCATTTTCTGATTTGTGACATTACTTTTTGAGTAATGCTAAAACACTGCTGGTCACTTTCAGAAGTTGTAGTGATTCTTTCTTTTCCAAGAAAGAATGTGAAAGAAATTGGTTATATCATTTTTATTTTTATATATTTTAAAATATAATTGAAATTGATTTTACACACTTTAAGCGATATCGTATCGCATATCGAATATCACGTTTTTTAACAAGGTATCGCATATCGCTTTTTTCTTCAATATCGCACAGCCCTACTAAAGAACATATTATTTCACTGTATTATGCTACTGTCTTCACAAAGAAGTGTCTAGAGTCATGAAATGATTATGTCTAGTCATCAACTATATAGCCTAAGCTAAAAAAAAAAGCCTACACTGACAACGGAAATTAAAAGGTAGTAGCCTAAGTATTTGGGAGGTGTAATATTATAATGCAATGTCATCAATATATTAAGATAACCCATGCTATTTAAATTACTAAAATAGCCTATAGACAATAATGAGCAATAATAATTCACCACACTGCATATAGGATGATGCGATGACAATTCAAGCGCACAGCTTCACCTAAATATTCATTAATTTGTTTAGGTATGTCATTTATAATTTGAATAAGAGAACAACACCATTAAACTTTGGGTGATCAAAAAATAGTTTTATTCATTACATCATATAGATCGGATTTTTTTTCTTCTTCAGGAAACAGCCAGACTAGAATAGCAACACAATAGCGAACAATAAACGATATGGCAAGACAAAAATTAAATAATTAAACCAAAGTTTGACCAATTAGAGTAACGTGAGGCTAAAACATGTAAATATGATACTGAGCCGACTCAGGACGCATAACTTACCATCAGACTCTCCATCACTCATGGCATTTAGTGTTTCTAATACCTACTACGGCTGTGCGATTAATCGAAATCGTCATAAAATCGCGATTTGAGCTTGCGCGATTTCTAAATCGCTTTATAGCACGATTTTCCGCACCCCCGACCTCCCGCAGTATGCTATGCGAACCACTTAGAATGCACGCGCTGAATTAAAGTGACAGCGCATTATTCGCAGTAAAAATTAACATGGATTGACACGGAAATTTAGTAATTACACCATAAATGCATATAATTAAAGTCTACTGTTTCACAGTCAACACATGGCTATTTGGCTAGATTTAAAACAAGGAAAAGTGCACTTTTAGATAAACAAGGCTACTTGTATTAAGCTTGTATTACTGTACTGTGATAAAAGAGAATCACAATGCTGAAAAAGCATTTTCAGAAACAACGTTTGGATTTGAAATCAAAATAATGGATAAATGTTGTGTTTGTGGTAAACAGCCGCGGATCAGGAGCGGACTGCAAACGCGTCCTGTGCGAAAGCACAATGAGTCTGTGCTGCTTCTGCACCGCATACACATACTGTATACGCACTGCAGACGGAGTACGTGTGAACTTGGCGAAACAAATCTAGTTCAACATCTGAGTTCAACGCCACAAAGAGCTCTATGACCAATGCATGGCAAAAAAAAAATCCCTGGACACAAGCTTTTTTTTTCTCTTTTTTCTGCCATATGTCTATTCTAGAGACATTTTGTTACACCTTTACTTAGTGATTATTTTGCCTTATGTCTGTTCTAGAGACATGTTACAGCTTTTTGAAAAAGCTCTAATTGGTTTTCTTTTAGAAATATGTTTCAAATTCACACTGAATGCATTAATGACTGTAAAGCATGTCTGTGTGTGTCAAAATCATGATTAAAATCAAAATCGCAAAATTGATCAAAGAAATCGCGATTGTTTTTTTTGTCCATATCGCACAGCCCTAATACCTACCTTCCATAAATCGCCTTTTTTTTAGTCATTTTGACTTTATTTATGAAACTGATAACCGCTAAATCAGTGAGTGAAAGGCGTTGCCTAGAAATGTACAATGTTAAAACATAAGTGGCAAGAAAATGACAGCACGAAAATACATGCATTATAGTCTATAGCTAGGCGGGTAAATTTGACCTGCTGGCGCTTATAGGTATAAATGCCGTTTTTTGATCTGGTTTTATCTAAATAATTTTTAACAACATTGGATTGTAAATTACATAATTTTAGTAAAAGTCAATGACTGGGAGACTTGAATGTTTTATTTTAAATCTGTTATGTACATTTGAAAAATTTACCCCGTGGCGGTTCTAGTGTTAAAGTTGTCCAAATGAAGCTCTTAGCAATGCATATTACTAATCAAAAATTAAGTTTTGATATATTTACGGTAGGACATTTACAAAATATCTTCATGGAACATGATCTTTACTTAATATCCTAATGATTTTTGGCATAAAAGAAAAATTGATAATTTTGACCCATACAATGTATTGTTGGCTATTGCTACAAATATACCCCAGCGACTTAACACTGCTTTTGTGCTCCAGGGTCACGTATATTGTAGTGGAAGCTGAGAAGTAAATGAGTTTGTGCATGTGATGATTGAAATCTTACAGAGTGTCGATGGCGACGGCGTCCTCACAGGTCCTGATCCCAGAGATCAACCTGAACGACGCGTTTGACGCCTTCACGCTGGACTTCTCCAGAGAGAAGAAGATGCTGGAGGGTCTGGATTACCTGATGGGTCAGTTCACCGCTTCAGACGGGTTTTCAGCATGCATTAAAGCTTAAACAGAACTATTTCAGTCATGACTTTGTAATGTTGTTGAAAGAAGTCTCTTCTGCTCTCTAATGCTGCGTTAATTTGATTAAAAACACAGTACAAATTGTGAAATATTTTTACAATGTAAAACACCTGTTTTCTATGTGAATATCTGTTAAACTGTAATTTATTTCTGTGATCAAAGCTGAATTTTCAGCATCATTACTCCAGTCTTCAGTGTCACATGATCTTCAGAAATCATTCTAATATGCTGATTTGCTGCTCGAGAATCTTGTGAATAATGTAACTGCGATACATTATTTTTCAAAAGTTTGGGGTCAGTAAAAAAGTTATACTTTTATTCAGTAATAATGCATTAAATTGATCAAAAGTGACACTAAAGGCATTTATAATGTTACAAAAGATTTCTATTTCAAATAAATGCTGCTCTTCTGAACTTTCTGTTCATCTGTGAATCCTGAAAAATTAAATGTGTCACAGTTTCCACAAAAATATTGTGCAGCACGACTGTTTTCAACATTGATAATAATCAGAAATGTTTCTTGAGCAGCAAATCAGCATATTAGAATGATTTCTGAAGATCATGTGACACTGAAGACTGGAGTAATGATGCTGAAAATTCAGCTGCGCATCACAGAAATAAATTACAGCTTAAAATATATTGACACAAAAAACAGTTATATTGAATTATAATAATATTTCACAATTTTTTACTGTTTTTTAAAATCAAATAAATGCAGCCTTGGTGAGCAGAAGAGACTTTTTTCAAAAACATTAATAAAATCTTAATTATTCCAAACTGTTGCTCAGTAAATATGTAATCGTTGTATTTTGTCCTGAAAATAAGACAAAATGTAATTAAAATGATAACTGCAAGAACTATATATATATAAATGTGGATGGCGTTACTATTATTAGCATAAGTGATTTTGTGCAGCAACAGTGAGCTGTTGGCAGAGAAATAACGCAGACTGTGTGTTTGATGACTCCCTCGAGCCTCAGAAGGAAGGACCTCGCAGAGATGAAAAACATATTTACTTCAGTCCCTTCTGCTCCTGTGAGAAGCACTGAAATCTGACATCTACTGCATCTACTTCACACACCACGCTTCGTCAAGATTGGCCTCGATCTTGAATTTTAAAAACATCGTTACTGCGTTTTGTCTGATTTTTGGCCCAGATGAACTCCATAAAGAGTAAAATGTTGGTTTTCACAATCATTACAGAGTTACGGCCTTTAAAGGCAACCGTGTTGGTGAAAGAAATGGACGTCTGGCTGTATCTTTAAATGCTTTGTCGTATTTGAAATTATTCAGAAACCCTTATTCTGAGGGTTTCTGAGATGTTTGGTAACAGCGCCACTTGATGGCAAAAAAAAAAACACACACACTGAGTTGCATTGAAAAATTCATGCATTGGCAGCTGTTGAAGTTCAGTCAGTGTGATGTGTTGATTTAAACCAATTCAATTTTGTGATGTCCATCAGCATTTGGCCCCATTAAAAAAAAAAATA
>NW_015558588.1:232709-244034 GCF_001515605.1 Sinocyclocheilus anshuiensis | reverse complement strand
TATATAATTTTATTTCAGTTGACGTCAATTTTATTTCAAGAAACATTTGTTTATGGTTCTAGTTTTCGTTTCAGTTTTAGATTTAGTTATCTATAATAACACTGAATTTATTTATTTATTTTTTAAATGTATTTTGCTAGTACTGACATCCAGTGTAATGCCACAGACATTTGTTTACATGGGACTGTGGGTCTGCACAACAGCTGCACATTTGCAATGCATTAGCACTGGCGTCTGCATGCGGAAAGTGTGTTTCTGGCCTTTTGCATGCAGTATATCTGTATACGTGTGACCTGACCTGACACAATGACTGAAATGTTTTCCGTCACAGCTCCGAACGCTCCCACTATCCGTGAGGAGCTTTGCACAGCGTCTCACGACACCATCACAGTCCACTGGACATCCGAGGACGAGTTCAGCGTGGTTTCATATGAGCTCCAGTACACCATCTCCACCGGCCAGACGAACGTCGTCAGTAAGTGATCGACCCCAAACGCACTCCAGATGACCGTATCTGTGCATAATGCTAATATCTAATATTATATATTAATATGTAATATCATCTAATATTTTTATTTAATTTCCTTTCAGCTTATTATATTGTTTTTTATTTTATTTAACTTTATTTCAATTCATTAATTCAATTTTTAGTCGTTTTTTTCTTTATGTTTGGTGACTTTGACCTCATAATAATTATTATTTATGGATGGATGAATAAATATTTAGCCGTTATTTATTTTTATTTCAGTGTTAGTTCTAGAAATTTTTGAACTGAAATAACTGAAAACATTGTTATTTGGCAACATGTTTTTAAAGTTGAGGTTTTTCATAAGATATTTTTATTTAATTTTATTTCAGGTAATTAATTAAATAAAGTTTTAATAATATTATTAGGTTTTTTTTCTTTATGTTTAGCGACTTTGACTTAAAATTATTTAGGATTTTCTGGATGGATGAAATAATATTTAGCTTTTATTTATTTTTATTTCAGCTTTAGTTTGATTCATTTTATTATTTCAACTTGAAACATATTTCAGTTCATGTTTTTTTTTTTAAGTTTAGGTTTTTCATCAAATATTTTTATTTTATTTTATATTTTATTATATAAGTTTTATGTTTTTTATCGGATATTTTTATTTATTTATTATTTTTTACTTTATTTTATTTCAGCCTTATTTCAGCTTTATTTCAATTAATTAATTAATTTAATAAATTTTTAATACTTTTAGTAGTTTTTATTTTCTTTATGTTTAGTGACTTATTTCGACCTAAAATTATTTAGGATTTACTAGATGGCTAAATGAATATTTAACCTTTATTTATTTTTATTAAATTTTTATCTTTATTAATTTTAGTACTTAAACTTAAAACATATTTCAGTTCATGTTTTTTTAAGTTTAGATTTTTCATACTTTATTTTATATTATTTTTAGCTTTATTTCAGCGTTATTTTAATCAATGAATTAAATTCATTTGAAATTATTTTAATATTTTTTTCTTTGTGTTCAGTGACTTTGACCTCATAGTAAAATTATTTTGGATTTCCTGGATTTAACTTTTATTCATTTTTTATTTCAGTTTTAGTTTGATTAACTTTAGTACTTCAACTTAAAGCATATTTCAGTTCTTGTTTTTTTTTAGTTTAGTTTTACATTGAAAATGTATTATTTTTATTATTTTATTTTTAATTTTAGCTTTATTTCAGCTTTATACCATTTCCACCGGCCAGACTAACGTCGTCAGTAAGTAAACCGCGCCGAAACTCGCTCCAGATGACCGTCTGTGAAATACAGGCCGACCGTATCCGTCTGTAACGTCATTATGTGAAAAACGAGAAATCGAATCAACCCACGCTGTGATTTAATTACGAACCCATCACTTATAAAGCGCTGCAGGGGTCAGGATGGTATTACGGCACGAAAGCAAACACAATCCAGCCAGAAATCCCTGAAAATGTGTGGATTAGAGCAGATTATACTGCAGGACTGAGTCTAGATCAGACGGCGAGAGCTTTCTGAGTCAATCAGGTTACAGTGTACTTAAAGCACAGTTCAGAGCTGCTGTCAGGCAGACCTGAGGACGAACACAGAGCCAGAGCAGCAGAAAACACTGCAAACGAGTCATGCATTTCAATGCAATACCATCAGATCCTGTGACTGCAAGAATGAATGCAAAATCAACCGCTTGCCGCATTATTTGCAATTTATTTGCAACTTGCTTTTTTGTTATATTTTCAAATTTTTTCTGCAGAAATGTTAAACTGAGGGGGGATTATTAGCTAATCCAAATATGCAATTAACACACAGTGCTGAATATAATATATATTGGGGAGAATATTTATAACGCTTGATTTCACCAGCAGATTTAAATTAAATCTTTTAAATAAAAAAGCAAACAAAAAAAACAATAGACAATAATGTAACAAATTGTCAAAACTGTCTAAAAAAAAATTCTGCATCAAACAAAATTCTGTATTTTCAGGAAGCAAGAATTATAAGTATTTCTATACTGGTGTCACTGTATTTTTGCGCAGTTGAATTCATTAATTATGCACAAAATATTTGCAGGTAATTGTATTCTTACTGTCACTAATGCTAATTCAGAAATGCATAATGATTATTGCTGGGTTTTCACAGCAAAACAACACGAGAGAAAACGTTTTTGAGAAAAGCTGCAGCATATTTAGTCATTGTGGTTTGCAAAACAATCAAAAACAAATTTAATGAAGAAGCAAGTGGAGCTTGTTTCTTAATTTTAGTATTTCAACTTAAAACACATTTCAGTGCATTTTTTCATAAATGTTTATTTTATTTTAATTTAGCTTTATATCAGTTAATTAATTCAATTAATTTGGATGGATTCCTTCATTCATCCAAGCATTGTGGCCTGGATGGATAAATTAATATTTAGCTTTTATTTATTTTTACTTCAGTTTTAGTTTGATTAATTGTATTATTTCAACTTAAAACATATTTCAGTTCATGTTGTTTAAGTTAAGGGTTTTCATTGAATATTATTATAATTATTCTTCATTTTATTTCAGCTTTATTTCAATCAATTAATTAAATTCATTTTCAATAGTTTATTATGTTTAATGACTTTGACCTCATAGTAAAATTATTTAGGATTTCCTGGATGGATAAATGAATATTTAGCTTTTATATATTTTTATTTCAGTTTTAGTTTGATTAATTGTATTATTTTAAAACATATTTCAGTTCATGATGTTAAAGTTTAGGCTTTTCATCCATTTTTTTTTTTTATTAAAAAAACAAACAAAGCAAATATTACAAAAAACAATTATTTAATTTAATTAAATTTTTTTAATTTTATTTAATTTTTTATTTATTTTTATTTTATTTTACACCAGGAATTCACAAGACTTTTAGGTCTGAAATTATTTTACTTTTCAAGCTTCATTTTAGTACAATTATTATTATTATAATTATTATTATTTTATTCATTCTGAAATAATTTTTCTTTTCAAAAATGGCACATGCAGAATCATTTTTAAGCTGGATATATACCCCTGTTGTGCGCATGGTCACAGTAAAAGAGCATTTCAGCATATTGTCCGTCTCCAGTAGAAATGTACAGACTGTTTTGGGTGTTGTGCGTGACGTTTCAGGTCTGTGTAACTCGATGGACAGCTGGATGATCGTGCCCAACATCAAGCAGAATCACTACACGGTTCACGGCCTGCAGAGCGGAACCAAGTACATCTTCATTGTGAAGGCCATGAATCAGGCTGGGAGCCGCAGCAGCCCGCCGGACAAACTCAAGACCAACAGTGAGACTGCAGCACTTACACGTGTCAATGACAATATACTGCAACGGAGATTTATTTTAGAATTAGTTATTTTAAAATTATTTATGTATTTGATAGGAATTAACTTTTATTTTTATATTTTACGTTTTCATTTTTATATTCATTTATGTTTTCAATTTGATTAATATTGTTATGGGCATTTGTCATTTGTATTAGTTTTTTTTAGTATTTAGGTTTAATTTATTTTTACTTTAGTTTTATACATTTTAGTACTTCCACTTAAACATATTTCAATTCAATTAGTTGCCGTGGAAACATTTCTCATGTTCAGTTTTTTAAGTTTAGGTTTTTCGTCTAATATTTATTTTTTATTTTATTTTTATATTTATTTATATATTTATTTTATATTTTTAAAGCTTAATTTTATTTCAGCTTTATTTTAATTAATTAATTTAATTAATGTTGTAATAGTTTTAGTAGTTTTTTCTTTGTTTAGTGACTTTGATCTTTAATATATTTTTTATTTCCGTTTTAGTTTGAACAATTTTAGTACTTCAATGTAAACATATTTCAATTCAGTTAGTTGCCATGGCAACATTTCTAATAAGTTTAGGTTTGTCATTTAATATTTAATTTATGTTTCAGCTTTATTTTATTTCAGCTTTGTTTTTATGTTTAGTGTATTTGACCTTATAGTAAAATTACTTAGGATTTCATAGATGGATCAACGAATATTTAGCTTTAATTTATTTTTATTTCAGTTTTAGTTTTATTAATTTTATTACTTCAACTTAAACATAATTAAATTCAGTTAGTTGCTGTGGAAACATTTATCATATTAAGTTTTTTAAGTTTAGGTTTTTCGTCTAATATTTATTTTTTATTTTATTTCAGCTTTATTTCAATTAATTAATTCAATTAATTTTTTTAATAGTTTTAGTAGTTATTTCTTTGTTTAGTGACTTTGACCTTTAATATATTTTTTTTATTTCCGTTTTAGTTTTATCAATTTTAGTACTTCAACTTAAACATATTTCAGTTCAGTGAGTTACCATGGCAATATTTCTAATTTTCATTTATTTGAATGTGATTGTTTGTGAATGGCAGGTCAGCCGTTTAAGCTCGACCCAAAGTCGGCCCACAGGAAGCTGAAGGTGTCACATGACAATCTGACGGTGGAGCGGGACGAAGCCTCGTCGATGAAGAGCCACGCTCAGGACCGCTTCGGCAGCACGGGGAACTACGGCGTGACGGGGAACGTGTTCATCGACAGCGGCAGGCATTACTGGGAGGTTCTGATCGGAGGAAGCACATGGTAAACACACACAGCGCCACTGTAAACATATTAGCATTGCTTCCTTGTCTTATTCAAACTTAGTGATATGATGATGTTTTGTCACATGACAATATATTGGAAAAGAGCCAGAGTTATTTTAGTATTATTTAGATATTATTATATTATTTATTACTATTTTGAATTAGCTTTTATGCCTATAATTTTTATATTTTCAGTTTTCTTTTATTTCTTCATTTTTTTAATTTTAGGAAATTATATGTGCTTTTGTCATTTTGTTTAGTTTTTGCTTTTTATATTTAAGTTTAAAATTATGTTTTTACTTCAGTTTTAGTCATTTTAGTTATTAATATTTTAATATGTATATTTTATTTTTTTTTTATTTCAGTTTTAGTAATTTTATACTTCAACTTAAACTAATTTATTTCAGTTAATTGGCAAGTCAACGTTTCTAATGTTCTAATTTTAAGTTCTTCATCTAATGTTTATATTTTGTTTTATTAATATTTATATTATATTATATTTTATTTTATTTCATCTTATTTTATCTATATTTCAGTTTTACTTATAGTAATTTTAGAACTTCAATTTAAACTTATTTATATCTGTTAGTTGCCAAGACAGCATTTCAAATTGTGTTTTTAAGTTTAAGCTCTTCATCTAATATTTTATTTTATTTTTCATCATATTTAATTAATTTTTATTTTACGTATAGTAATTTTAGTACTTAAATTTAAACTTATTTATTTCAGTTAGTTGCCAAGACAGCATTTCAAATTTTTATGTTTTTAAGTTTAAGCTCTTCATTTAATTTAATTTAATTTAATTTAATTTAATTTAAATTTAATTAATTTAATTTAGTTTACTTTTGTTTTGTTTTGTTTTGTTTTGTTTAATTTATTTTTATTTTACTTTTAGTAATTTTAGTACTTCAAGTTTTTAGTTCTTCATCTAATATTTCTATTTTATTTAATTTCACCTTTATTTCAAATAATGAAAATTGTTTTAATTAACAATAACAACACTGAATAGAGCACAGCAGTCCGTTCCTGAAGTTAAAATCCCATTCAGTCTCCGCAAAAAGTTTATTTTTAATGATAATATATTAATAATAATATTGTCTACACCTTTAATGATAACATATAAACCTTATAAGTTTACTTATGCTTGTATAAATCTGAACATTTTGCAGTAAATTTAAAATACATTTTTATACTAAATAATCATCGACTAGAAGTATCATAAATCAAAATAAGATTTTCAACACTGACAATAATCAGAAATGTTTCTTGAGCAGCAAATCAGCATATTATTATGATTTCTGAAGATCATGTGACACTGAAGACTGGAGTAATGATGCTGAAAATACAGCTTTGATCACAGGAATAAATTACAGTTTAACACATATTCACACAGAAAACAGTTATTTTAAATTATAATAATATTTCACAATTTTTACTGTATTTTTTATCAAATAAATGCAGCCTTGGTAAGCAGAAGAGACTTAAAAACATTAAAATATCTGAATTGTTCTAAACTTTTGACCGGTAGAGTGTATAAATAAACTTGTGTATGTAAATGTATTTCGTCTAGGTTTGCTATCGGGATCGCCTACAAATCGGCTCCCAAGCACGGCTGGGTGGGTAAGGACTCGGCATCATGGGTACTGAGCCGCTGCAACACCTCGTGGGCCGTGCGTCACAACAGTAAGGAGTTTCCCATCGAGCCGTCTCCTCACATGCGGCGTCTGGGAGTCCTGCTCGACTACGACTCCGGCTCTCTGGCGTTTTACGACGCCGCGGGAACGCAGCACCTGTACACCTTCGACATCGCCTTCTCGCAGCCCATCTGTCCCGTCTTCAGCGTGTGGAACAAGTGCTTGACCGTCCTCACGGGGCTCCCCATCCCGGACCACTTAGAGATCAGCGACCCGCGCGACTGAACGCACCTCCAGCGTGCAGTTCAGCACAGAATGAAAATGAACTGAAAATGCACTCACCCTCAGGACATCCAAGATTAGGATGAGTTTGTGTCTTCATCAGATTTGCTCCTGATTCACACCAGAACACTTCTTCACTGGAGGAAGCGTTATTATGGATTATTACTATTTTGAATTAGCCTTTATTTTTATATTTTCAGTTTTCGTTCCCCCCAATTTTAGTAATTTTCTTATGTGCTCTTGTCATTTTTATTAGTTGTTGTTTTTTATATTTCTTTTTAGCTTAAATTTATTTTTATTTCCATTTTAGTTTTAGTAATTTAGTACTTCCACTTAAACTTATTTATTTCAGTTAGTTACCAAGGCTGCATTTTTTATTTTAATTTTTAATAATAAAAACAAAATCAAATTTTTTTTTAAGTTTAATATTTTTGTTTTTTTGAATATTAATATTTAATTTTGATTTCACCATATTTAGTTTCTTTTTATTTTAGTACTTTAAATTAAACACTTATTTTCAGTCAGCATTTCCAATTTTCTCTTTTTTTGTTTGTTTTATTTTATTAATATTAATATTTGATTTTTATTTCACCATATTTAGTACTTCCACTTAAACTTATTTATTTCAGTTAGTTACCAAGGCTGCATTTTAAATTTTAATTTTAATTTTTAATAGTAAAAAAAAAAAATCTAGTTTTTTTTTTTAAGTTTAATATTTTTGTTTTTTTAATATTAATATTTAATTTTGATTTCACCATATTTTGTTTATTTTTATTTTAGTAAACACTTATTTCAGTCAGCATTTCCAATTTTCTCTTTTTTTGTTTAATGTTTCATTTTATTAATATTAATATTTTATTTTTATTTCACCATATTTAGTTTATTTTTATTTTAGTACTTTAAATCAAACATACTTATTTTCAGTCAGCATTTCCAAATTTTTTAACTTAAAAGTTTAATTTCTTCATATAATACATATATTTTATTTTATTCAAGCTTTTTTTTAATTAATGAAAATGGTTTTAAGTAACAGCAACAGTTATTTTTCTGAAGTTGAAATCCCATTCACAGTCTCCATAAAGAATTTTAGATTATGGACTCAGCAGTTTGAAGTTAAAGCATCTTAATGATGGATTTGTTTCAGCTTTTGTCTTCTCCAGATGTTAACTGATGGACTGGAGTGCTGTGGATTACTTGTGGATTATTGTGATGTTTTTATCAGCTGTTTGGACTCTCATTCTGACGGCACCCATTCACTTCAATGGTGAGCACGTGATGCAATGCTACATTTCTCCAAATCTGATGAAGACACAAACTCACCTACATCTCAGATGGCCTGAGAGTGAGCACATTTTCAACAAATGTTCATTTTCAGGTGAACTATTCCAAAACAACAGCGATGCATCTCTCCTAACAGCAGGTGTAAACCAGGCTCTAGAAACCTGCAGAACTGGACCGAAATTGTATGAAAAGTCCGTAATAATGTTCCCGGTTTCACTAACAGATCGCTTCACCTACATTCCATAATTAAGCACCTTGAATCCTAATAGTTGACGATTATTTATGACTCTTCCGTCTCATGCACCTCGAGTCACTTTATCTACTCATTCTTTAGGGTTTTTTAGTTCGTGTAAGATCGTGTACAAACACCAAATTCATGCATGGAATCAGCAATCACATGATTTACTGTCGTTCGTCCTCAATATTACTATCAAACGCTCCTGTGCTCTTCTTCACATCCTGGAACATTTGCTGTGTTCGGAATGGAATACTAGCTTACTACATACTGAGTACTGCACAGAATGCTTACTTCCAGTAGCAGCATACTAGAATGATTTCTGAAGATCATGTGACTCTGAAGACTGGAGGAATGATGCTGAAAATTCAGCGCTGCATCACAGGAATAAATTACAGTTTAACACATATTCACATAGAAAACAGCTGTTTTACATTGTAAAAATATTTCAGAATTTTTACAGTATTTTTGATCAAATAAAAGCAGCCTTGGTGAGTAGTAGAGACTTAATTATCTTAATTATTCCAATGTTTTGACCTGTAGTGCAGCTTTTTCTATGCTCTGTAATTGCATTTTGGCAAATGTTGTAGGTCATCCAGGTATTTTACTGACAGAAAATATGCATAGTGTGCACAGTACGCATACAGTATGCTGCAGAAATAGTGTAGGTAGTGTGCTAGTATGCGATTCCGAACAGAGCCATGTATTGTATGTGCACTTTTTCTATTTACCTGACCTTTACCCTGTAACTTTTTGCAAGAAAACTGTGACGTTTAATTTGATTAATTTAATTTTCAGGATTTTTTGGTCTCCCTGCGCTGACGTGCTCATGGCGTGACATGAAAGGAGAAATGTCAAAGTATGGCTATATCCTGAAATGAATTTATAGTCACGTAAATATTTAACTTTGATGAAATCGATCTGATTCTGGGGATGTTTTCATCGTCACACTGAGGTCTGGGTTGGACCGACCGACCAAAAGCACAAAGGGATGCTAGTTAAATGATTTCTGTCACAATCAGTTAATGAATGAATGAATGGCTTTTGTTAGAAATGTCTTTCAGGTGTTGCAGATTGAGTAGCACCTTCTGCACTTTATGCATGAGTTTGGTTATATATAAAATGTAGTATTAATTATAGTAAGAAATTATATAAATTAAATATTTCATTTGTAAGGATTTTTTTTGTATATTAGAAAATAAAAAAACAAAAATCCTGACAAATGAAATATTTGATATTATATAATTTCTTGTCTAACTATGTGCTATTTACTTTAAATATGAATAATAAATTAAAAGGATATATATATATATAATTTATAAAACCACTCTTTATTATGGTTTTGTTCTCCTTTTAATATATGAGAGAAATGTAATGCAGTCTGGTGGAGTTTGAGTGCATTTATTATCTGGTGCTGTCGTAGAAGTGAAAGCGCTTCACTGATTGGCTGCCTGCGTCTTGATTCCGCCCAACCCGGATGAAGCGTCCGTTTAGGTGACGTCACGTCGGATGTTGTTGGCCGTGATGGCGTCGTCCACAGAGCAGAGTCTCCCGGAGCTCACTGATAAGGAAACTCGGGAGAAAGTGTCACACTGGGACCGTCGCGCGGATCCGATGGCGCCGTTAACGGACAAACAGACGGAGTCGGTCCTCGAGATCCGCGCAGCCGCAGAAGTGGCGCTTCTTCCCGCTGAGGTGAGTGGAGCTGTAGCAGCTGTAGCCTGTGAGCTAACCGCACAAACACGGTCCTCTCGGCTCTGTGAGTCACACTTCTGCTCTGTAGTGCACTAGGAAGTACACTCGGTCTGCTCAGACCCTCGTCTGGCTGGTGAGGGGAGGTTAGTGGCTGTCGATCTGTTAGTATGTGGAGGAGTGCGCCACGTCTGTAATCCATGCAGTATGCTAATGAGTCCGTTCAGCTAAACAAGACTAGCTTTCCACTTTTAGACGGGTTAGTAATGCTTAACCTGCTAGTTTAAGCAGGGGTTCACAAACTTTGTGGCCAGCAGAACCCCAGTGACCTAAATCAGGCTTTCGGTCTGGGGAAAGTTTAGAGAAAAACGGTAAAAATGTCAATAAATAATATATTGTACAATATTAATGAATGAATGAATGGCTTTTGTTAGAAACAGGTGTCAGGTGTTGCAGATTGAGTAGCACCTTCTGCACTTTATGCATGAGTTTGGTTTGATTAATTTTTTTTTTTTTTTTGCCCTTTTCTGGAAAATGCTTCTAAAATCTGTTTCAATGTACAGTGTTACAGTTATATTTTATATTCCAAATAATTTTTTTTTCTGAATTAAAAATAAATTGTGAATAATGTCCTGCCCTGGAATAATAAAATCGCTTGACCCATTATCGGTGTGAATGCTTGCCTCTAAATACTAAATATGACGACTCTCCAAAATATGCAGATATTTGTGTTATGCAATGGAAGAATTCAATACTAAAGAAGGTTAAAAATGAAAATAAAATGCATTACAGTTAAAAAAAAAATAAAGTAGGAATTAGTTAAGCTTTAGAGACTTAAGTCATCAATATTTTCAGCTCTGTCAGGATATCTTGATAGGATATATTAAATATATTTTAAATAGTACATAGACAAAAAATTATAGAATAATATATATATATATATGTGATATGATATGATATAAAATACATAGAACATAGATAATACAAAAATATCCTGACAAATGAAATGTTATATATATAATAATATATTATATATAATATAATTTTGCCTAAATGTGCTATTTAAACTATGCATAATAAATAATATATAAATAATATATACATGTATATATTAT
>NW_015558588.1:230153-232592 GCF_001515605.1 Sinocyclocheilus anshuiensis | reverse complement strand
TATATATATATATAAAATGTAGTATTAATTATAGTAAGAAATTATATAAATTAAATATTTCATTTGTAAGGATTTTTTTTGTATATTAGAAAATAAAAAAACAAAAATCCTGACAAATGAAATATTTGATATTATATAATTTCTTGTCTAACTATGTGCTATTTACTTTAAATATGAATAATAAATTAAAAGGATATATATATATATAATTTATAAAACCACTCTTTATTATGGTTTTGTTCTCCTTTTAATATATGAGAGAAATGTAATGCAGTCTGGTGGAGTTTGAGTGCATTTATTATCTGGTGCTGTCGTAGAAGTGAAAGCGCTTCACTGATTGGCTGCCTGCGTCTTGATTCCGCCCAACCCGGATGAAGCGTCCGTTTAGGTGACGTCACGTCGGATGTTGTTGGCCGTGATGGCGTCGTCCACAGAGCAGAGTCTCCCGGAGCTCACTGATAAGGAAACTCGGGAGAAAGTGTCACACTGGGACCGTCGCGCGGATCCGATGGCGCCGTTAACGGACAAACAGACGGAGTCGGTCCTCGAGATCCGCGCAGCCGCAGAAGTGGCGCTTCTTCCCGCTGAGGTGAGTGGAGCTGTAGCAGCTGTAGCCTGTGAGCTAACCGCACAAACACGGTCCTCTCGGCTCTGTGAGTCACACTTCTGCTCTGTAGTGCACTAGGAAGTACACTCGGTCTGCTCAGACCCTCGTCTGGCTGGTGAGGGGAGGTTAGTGGCTGTCGATCTGTTAGTATGTGGAGGAGTGCGCCACGTCTGTAATCCATGCAGTATGCTAATGAGTCCGTTCAGCTAAACAAGACTAGCTTTCCACTTTTAGACGGGTTAGTAATGCTTAACCTGCTAGTTTAAGCAGGGGTTCACAAACTTTGTGGCCAGCAGAACCCCAGTGACCTAAATCAGGCTTTCGGTCTGGGGAAAGTTTAGAGAAAAACGGTAAAAATGTCAATAAATAATATATTGTACAATATTAAATAATACCTCTAAGTTGAAAAAAAGTAATGTAATAGAAACTAAATCTGGGAAAAAGTTGAAGAAAAACAGAGTAAAAAATGTAAGAATAAATGAATAATAATATGTGTAAAATACTATTTGGAAAATATTTAGTATCCATTTATTATTTTAAATCACATTTATTTATTTATTTAGTTTTTATAATAATAATAATAATAATAATAAATAATCTTTAATTTTTTGTAATTAATTTATTTTAAGCTTATTTTTATTATTATCAAAATATAATAATAAATAAATAAATAAAAACAGTAATAAATGAATGCTAAATATCTTCCAAATAATATTTTACACATATTTTTTCACATTAATTTTTCACTATATATATTATATATTATATTTGGGGCTCTGTGGCATCTAAAAGATTAAAAACACCTGACTAAAATGATTTAACTGAGATATTAAGTAGTGTTTTGAGTTTCTGGGGTCTGGGAAAAAGTTTAGAGACAAACGGGGTAAAAAATAAATAAATAAAACAAATAAGATTAAACTAAATACATAAATATTTTTATTCAAATAATAAATCATTATTAAAAATTAAATAAAAAATACAGCCAACAGTACAGTGCCATACAGAGTAGAAAAAAATTACGCATTTATAATATGAATTTTTCACTGTATAAATTGGCTCTATGCACATGAAAATATATTGTGAAATATATAATCTTTTATATTTTAGGGTCATGCAAGGATCTGTGGCATCTAAAAAACTGAAAACACCTGATCTAAAATTATTTAACAGTTATCGAGTAATGTTAAACTTTAAAAATAAAATACATTTTTACAAAATTGATATGTTTGCTTGTGAAATATTTTCCTTATTACATTGTAATACACCTGTGAATGAAACTGCTGCCATATGTGACCCTGGAGCACAAAACCAGTCATAAGGGTCCATTTTTTGAAATTGATACATCATATATACATCTGAATAAATAGGCTTTCCATTGATGTATGGTTTGTTAGAATATGACACTATTTGGCCGAGAAACTATTTGAAAATCTGGAATCTGAGGGTGCAAAAAAATCAAGATATTGAGAAAATCATCTTTAAAGTTGTCCAAATGAAGTTCTTAGCAATGCATATTAATCCGTGTATCATTCGATCATTCGTTTTTTGATTTAATATTGAAAGTAGAAAAATGAGAAAACTGCTCATTTTTCTTTTTTTTTGTTTTTTCCCAAAAAACGAAAAATGAAAATTCAGCTTAAATTTTCGTTTTTCGTTCATGGGTGGAAAAATGAATAAACAGCTTCAATATTCGATTTCTACATGTGCGCGGGAATTAAACGCCCCTTTCTGCTGATTGGTCAGCCGAAGATCAAACCGTGCCGTCATCAGTTCTTCCGCAGTATCAAGCAGCAGAATAATAGTCCTCCACTGCTGCAGTTGTATGGATTAAT
>NW_015558588.1:227330-227844 GCF_001515605.1 Sinocyclocheilus anshuiensis | reverse complement strand
CATTCGATCATTCGTTTTTTGATTTAATATTGAAAGTAGAAAAATGAGAAAACTGCTCATTTTTCTTTTTTTTTGTTTTTTCCCAAAAAACGAAAAATGAAAATTCAGCTTAAATTTTCGTTTTTCGTTCATGGGTGGAAAAATGAATAAACAGCTTCAATATTCGATTTCTACATGTGCGCGGGAATTAAACGCCCCTTTCTGCTGATTTCTGCTGCGTGATACTGCAGAAGAACTGATGATGGCACGGTTTGATCTTCAGCTGACCAATCAACAGAAAGGGGCGTTTAATTCCCGCCCACATGTAGAAATCGAATATTCAAGCTGTTTATAAATGTTTCCACCCGTGAACGAAAAATGAAAACTTTAGCTGAATTCTCGTTTTTCGTTTTTTGGGGAAAAAAAAAACGAAAAAACGAAAAAGGAGCCACTGTTAAGTTTGATATATTTACGGTAGGAAATTTACAAAATATATTCATGGAACATGATCTTTACTTAATATCCTAATGATTTT
>NW_015558588.1:224604-227276 GCF_001515605.1 Sinocyclocheilus anshuiensis | reverse complement strand
TACAATGTATTTTTGGCTATTGCTACAAATATACCCCAGCGACTTAAGACTGCTTTTGTGCTGCAGGGTCACGTATATTGTAGTCTAATCATAATTCAGTGACATTCAGACATTAGCCTGTCTGTCACATTCTCAGTTGAGGAGTCAGCTGATGCATTGAAACTGTCGTTGTTCCTCACTCGTAACCGTGAGTGAGATAGTGATGCTCCTCTGAATGTTTCCTCAGCTGCCCATCGAGGACATCTGCAGCCTGACATCTCGCTCTCTGCGCTCGGCGTTCACCGCGACTCTGCCCGAGTCCACAGAGGAGGTGCTTCTGCAAGGCTTTCAGACGCTGGAGCTGGAGAACCACAGGATCCAGACGGCTCAGCAGGTGAAGCACGCACACCGTGAAAGAATTCAGGAGAAATACTCTGCTGTTCAGAAGTTTGGGATCAGTTAGATTTGTAATGTGTTTTACAGACGTCTCTAATGCTCAAGGCCGCATTTATTTGATCAGAAATACGGAAAAAACAGTAAAATTGTGAAATATTATTACAATTTAAAATAACGGTTTTCTATTTTAATATACTTTTAAAATGTAATTTATTTCTGTGATGCAAAGCTGAATTTTCAGCATCATTGCTCCAGTCTTCAGTGTCACATGATCCAGGATTATTTGATGAATAAAGTTAAAAAGAACAGCTTTTTTTTTTTTTTATTATTGAAAAAAAAGTCTTTGTTATCACTTTTTATCAATTTAACACATCCTTGCTGAATAGAAGCATTCATTTCTTTCAAAAAGAAAAAACAAATTACTGACCCAAAACTTTTGAACGGTAGCGTATGTTAATACAAAAGATTTCTATTTTGAATAAACGCTGTTCTTTTTAACTTTTTATTCTTCAGATAATCATGAAAAAAAACAAATCAGCATATTAGAATGATTTCTGAAGATCATGTGACACTGAAGACTGGAGTAATGATGCTTAAAATACAGTTTTGATCACAGAAATAAATTACAGTTTAAAGTTTATTAAAATAGAAAACCATTATTTTAAATTGTAAAAATATTTCACTGTTTTTCTGTATTTCTGATCAAATAAATGTAGCCTTGATGAGCAGAAGAGCCTTCTTTCAAAAACATTACAAATCTTACTGATCCCAAACTTTTGAACAGCAGTGTATATTGATGTTATAATAATGATGTGATGCAGAGGTGTTTGAGATGTTTATTAACTATTTTGGTGTTATACTATAAACATGACTAATCAGGTCAAGTCACATGTATTTCTATAGTGCTGTATACAGTACAGATTGTGTCAAAGCAGATATATATACAGGAGAATAACAGAATCAGTGATGCAAACTTCATCAAATATGAGACGAATTTAAATTCTACTGTAAAGCAGCTCTAATAATAGATTACTTTTTTAGACTTTAAGAGATTGCAGACATACTGCTCTTACTATTTCTGCAGTATGCATTGTGTGTAATATACACAGTATGTGAAAGGGAATGACTCATTACTTTATTGATCCACCAAAAATTCAGAATCTTTACTTGCATTTGAATTAAAATGAGGACAAACGTTTTTGTTGCTGCTTACACTTTCACGAAAACACTAAAGTTGGCATAAAAATTAAAATTCACCTTATTTTCTTTTAAATGCATGTTATTAATCTTACTGTAAACAATTCATCATTGCAGATGTTTCATTTTTAACAAAATTTTGACCTTGTGGTTTTTAATCCAAATGAGATCTTCAGATGTTCACATTCATCTGCCTCCGTTTTTAAAAGCCACGCCCACATCTTAACATCCAATCAACAACTGATGCATACAACCAAATGTTTTTCTTTTTCAATAATTCGTTGCACTCGCTCACTACTAACCTTTCATCATGACTTTAAGTGCATACTAACACGTAACCCTTTACAGAATGGTATAGCATGCTATATACTAGAGCTGGGCGATATGGCAAAAAAAAATTATTTTTCAGAACGTTTGACCGATTCTCGGTTTTTAACTAGTCAACTTGAAAATGTAAGTAACTTTTTCTTTATTAACCCTTTAGTCTATTCCAAGTGCACCACACATGATGTAAACGTTAAACAAATCGCTTGTCAAATATCTTTGCAGAAAACATGCATGAACTACAAACTTGTCTTATACATATTATATGTTCAGAAATAATACAAGGAAAATGCTAATTCAAATTCAAAACGACTGAAGGTAAAACAGCAGTGGACTATTATTAACTAGGCTATAAATGTTCTGTAAAAACAGAACAGCAGTTTACTTCACTATATTACAATTAAATCCTAATCTAATCATGACAAACTATATATCGTTGGAAAGGTCTAAGACTCCTAAATAGATATTTTACCACTGTTTTTGTTAAGAATTATGTAGGAAAAGTAATAGATTAATTTATGACAAGAGTGCGCCTCAAAAATCTACATCGTAACAGGAGTTCTGACCTTTGTCACAAAAAGTCTTCTTCGTTGCCTTTTTCTCTATCACACTTTAGAAATCATCAGAAATTATATATCAACTGAAAACTTAAAATCTCAAAACTTATCCTTTGAAACCCATTTTAAAATCAAACGTTGCGTTACCGTGAAAACGGCACATCAAAATCATGTTACAAAATGTTTTCAGTCATGAATTATAAAAATGTAAGTTTGGAT
>NW_015558588.1:219219-224274 GCF_001515605.1 Sinocyclocheilus anshuiensis | reverse complement strand
AATTATGTAGGAAAAGTAATAGATTAATTTATGACAAGAGTGCACCCCAAAAATCTACATCGTAACAGGAGTTCTGACCTTTGTCACAAAAAGTCTTCTTCATTGCCTTTTTCTCCATCACACTTTAGAAATCATCAGAAATTATATATCAATTGAAATCTTTAAATCTCAAAATTCATCCTTTGAAACCCATTTTAAAATCAAACATTGCATTACCATGAAAATGGTACATCAATATCATGTTACAAAATGTTTTCGTTCATGAATTATAAAAATGTAAGTTTGGATCGTGCACTTTCACGTCTATGTTCAACATTTTTAAATTAAGGGGTTAAATTCGAATTAATCGATAAAATTGGAAAATCGCCCAGCCCTACTAAATACTGACATACTAATAGATTACTAACTAGGGATATGCCGGTATCAAATTTTCATGTTGCGATTAATTGCTAATGCTTTTATCACGGTATTCGAAGAGCCCACGATAACAATATCGTGCATATTCATTACCGGGATATACCGCATTACCGAATACCGGCACAAGTCTATTACTAACATACTTCTGCAGTATATAATATGCATATTAACATGCAAGTTCAGACATTTTCTAAAAATGTAAAAAAAAAAAAATAATTTCTGAGATTATATCTGGTTGCATCATAAATGATGAGATTGTCTAACATTGTAGCTGTTGAGCAAAGAATAATGGCGATTGCTATACTTAATGTGTATGGAGCGCTGCTTGTACTTCTACATATGAAGCTGTATTTTAACAAAAAATGTCACTTTTAATGAATGGAAGTTTTCAGACTCTTGTTTGTTTTTTGTATCTATTGTACAAAAGATTAATGACATCATCATCATCATCATCATCATCACATGACTAATGACATCATCTGTCTGTCAGTTTTTCTCCTGGTTCTCAAAGCTGCAGGTTCAGATGGATCAGGACGAAGCCTCTAAGTACAGGTGCGTGTTCGTGTCCGATATTATTAAAGGGGTCATAGGATGCTACATGCACTTTTGCGAGTTGTTTGAACTGAAATGTGTGTTGGCAGTGTGTATACACAACCACCCTATAATGATACAAATCCACCCGGTGTTTTTTTTTTATCTGGTTAAATGTTTTCCCCTTTCTCAAATCGAGCTGATCTCAGATGCCTGTCTGTGTGACGTCACACAGACAGGCCCCTCCCGCGATAGTTTGATTGACAGTAGCGTTTCAGCACAGACTGGACTGGTGTCTTACCTTAGCTCCGCCCTGAGTGACTGTCATCAGTCCGCCATTGTTTCACCGCCGGAGCAGATGTACAAGCGATTGAGGTGTTCTGTTGTTGGATGTAATAATGAACAGCAGTCGTCATTTACTCCCGACATCTGAGCCGCTGAAGACACAGTGGATTACATTGTTTCTGAAGGGAATGCGCCCCCGATCTACATAAATGTGTTTATGTTCGCGCGAATCATTCGTGATCCAGCTTCATCTACAGAAGAAGTGAGTATAAGGTTTTTAAATGAATCTTTGCAAATCGCCTTTTCTAATAATGCGCTAATTAGCAAATTTCACGATGAATGCGGCTTAAGTAAACAGTCCCTCAGAGAGCGCCTCGGAAGAGGGGCGGAGTCAGCAAAGCTCATTAACATTTAAAGGAACATGCACTAAAACGGCTTGCTGTGTGAAGAGCTGTTTTTTACACTACCATTGAGAAAGTTTAACCAGACTATGTTACAGACTTTTCATTAAGTCCCTAAAGAATCATATCAACTTGTGGAAAACGGGCATCCGATGACCCCTTTAAGAATTCTAATTTTAACCTGTCAATGGGTGTTTATAACACAGGCCATACTGACATGAGGGCTGATGTTTGATCAGATGAATTGTGTTTTACTGCGCAGGAGGACTCGAGATGCTCTGCAGGGCTATCAGGAGCAGTGCGACGCCATACTGAGCGACGTGAACGCTGCGCTGGAGCATTTGCAGTCTCTGCAGAAGCAGTACCTCTTTGTGTCCACAAAAACAGGAACGCTTCATGAGGCCTGTGAGCAACTGCTGAAGGAGCAGGTCTGGTGTGCCCTCACTCACAAAGCTTCTTAACTGTGCATATTATACACACTATACTATTACGATTCTTTAATGTGTTTGAAAGAAGTCTCTTCTGCTCACTTAAGGCTGCATTTATTTGATATAAAAATACAGTAAAAATTGTGAAATATTATTAAGTGTTTTTGTGTCAATATATATTAAAATGTAATTTATTTCTGTGATCAAAACTGAATTTTCAGCATCATTACTCCAGTCTTCAGTGTCACATGATCTTCAGAAATCATTCTAATATGCTGATTTGCTGCTCAAGAAACATTTCTGATTATTATCAACAATTGAGCTGCCGAATATTTTTATGGAAACCGTGATATATACTATCTTTCAAAAGTTCGGTGAAAAGTATTCAGTTGATCAAAAGTGCCAGTAAAGACATTTATAATGTAACAAAGGATTTCTGTTTCAAATAAATGCTGTTCTTTTGAACTTTCTATTCATCAAAGAATTCTGAAAAATAAAATGTATCACAGTTTCCACAAAAATAACATTGATAATAATCAGAAATGTTTCTCGATCAGCAAATTAGAATGATTTCTGAAGATCATGTGACACTGAAGACTGGAGAAATGATGCTGAAAATACAGCTTTGATCACAGAAATAAATTACATTTTAATATATATTCACATAGAAAACAGTTATTTTAAATTACAATAATATTTCACTATTTTTACAGGTTATTTGATCAAATAAATGCAGGTTTGATGAGCAGAGGAGACTCAAAAGCATTAAAACATCTTAATTTTTTTCCAAACTTTTGACTGGTGGTGTATGTAATGTTCACACGCACAT
The DNA here is from genome assembly GCF_001515605.1 of Sinocyclocheilus anshuiensis. NCBI lineage: Eukaryota > Metazoa > Chordata > Actinopteri > Cypriniformes > Cyprinidae > Sinocyclocheilus > Sinocyclocheilus anshuiensis. Next base: position 221,383 of record NW_015558588.1, on the reverse strand, counting down.
TGATTTGATAAATGATGTATATTTGTCTTCTCTCTCTTCTGTCGACAGTCAGAGCTGGTGGATCTGGCTGAGAGCATTCAAGAGAAACTCTCATATTTTAATGCACTGGAAAACATAAACTCGGTAATGCTTTGCTGCTGTTTCCAGACTGGATTTGTCATGTCTGTTTATTAATCTGTTTTATCCCTCCTGCAGAAACTGAACTCCCCGACACTATCGGTGAACAGCGAGGGATTCATCCCGATGCTTTCCAAATTAGACGAATGCATAGAATACGTTTTATCACATGTGAGCGAAACGATTCGTACAATGTTGCAATATTCTCCTCCTATGTTCCAATAGAATGTTTCAGTCTTCCACACATGCACATTCCTCTTAATGTTCCTTTCTTTCAGCCACATTTTAAAGACTACCCAGTCTATCTCACCAAATTCAAGCAGTGTCTTTCCAAAGCCATGCTCCTCATCAAGAGCCACACGGTCAGCACCCTGCAGAACCTCACGGCTCAGCTGAGCAAAAGGGTACGCTTGGTGTGCAGTATGATTAGATCACACATGATTGTATCGGTTCCTGTTCATTTATTGAATATGACCCGAGCAGGACCTGCTGGGCGCTCCGAACGCAGACAACGCCTTCACGCTCTACTATGTGAAGTTCAGAGCAGCGGCTCCCAAAGTTCAGGTCAGTCTTGTGTGCAAACACTCGTTTGACACCAGATCGGATTGTTTAATTTGGCTCTTCCATAATTCAACAAAAATAATATAATACATTATTTTTATATGATTTTTTTGTTTCAGAGGCTCATTGAACAAGTTGAACAGCGGTCTGACAAAATCCCAGAGTGAGTGATGGAGAATGTTTTGATTTATTATTTTCTGATAATTCTCATTTTTATGCATATACAGTGGAGTCCGAATGTCTGAGACATATATTTATGCGTATATTTAAAATTTGGGAATTTTTTTTTTTTCATTTAAATCATATAAAACAAACAGTCATATTTTAGTAATACTTCTGGATACTGTAATATTATTTTTTTTAATGTTTTAAATCAGTTTTTGCATTTATTTTGTCCTTCTTTATATGTTCCTTGTTTTAGTAATTTTGTGTTTTGGTGTCATATATATATATATATATATATGTATGTATGTGTGTGTGTCAATATAGTTTTCATTTTTATTTAATTTTTATTTTTATTTTTTTTAAGTTAAACAAAATTAAAATCAGATGTTGCTAATGTAGCTAAAATAAAGTTTTTTTTTTAATATTTAAATTTATTTTGGTTATTTATTTGAAGTAAATTTTTTATTTTTATTTTAAATGGTTTTAATTTTAGTTTCAGTTTTAGTTAACTATAATAAACCTGTTTTGGATCTTGTTTCCAATCTTGTCATAAAACCAGGGTGAGTAAAGAAATTAATGTCAGGTTAAAGACAGTTCACCTAAATATGAAAACTCTTTTCATTTACCACTGTATTGTTCTGACCCGAAATGATTTTCTTCACTCCATGAAACACAACAGAAATTTGACAGAATAGTATTTATTTATTTATTTGTTTATTTTTAATTATTTTTTTATTCTTATTCATTTATTTTATTTATTTTTAATTAATCCATTTATTATATTTTTTTGTTTATTTTTGTATTTATTTATTTTAACATTTTGTTTAGTCATAAGTTTTATTTATTTATTTTATGTAATTATTTTGATAGATTTTTATTTATATATTTGACTTTTTATTTTATTTTTATATTTATTCATTTTTAAGTTTATTTATTTATTTTTATTGATTTATTTATAATTATTCCCTTTTTTGTTTTTATTTGTTATTTGTATTTATTAATTTATTTGTTTTCATTTTTTATTCACTTATTTTATTTTTGTATTTATTTTTAATTTTGTTAATTTATAATTTTATTTATGAATTTATTTTCATTTATTTTATTAATTTAGTTTATTTTTGTATTTGTTTATTTTTTATTTAATGTAATTTATATATTTTATTTTTGTATTTATTTATTTGTAATTTAGTTTGTTTATCTATTTGGATTTGTCGTGAATCATGCTGCTTAGAAACAAACTGATGTAATGCGAGTGTTCCTGCCTGTGTGTGTGTGTGTGTGTGTGTGTGTGTGTGTGTGTGTATCAGGTATCAGCAGCTGC
>NW_015558588.1:216578-217605 GCF_001515605.1 Sinocyclocheilus anshuiensis | reverse complement strand
CAGTCTGTGTGTGTGTCAGGTATCAGCAGCTGCTGGATGAGATTCATCAGTGTTATCTGGAGCAGAGGGAAGTTCTGCTCAGTCCCTGTATAAACGCCACCATCACAGATCTCACCAGCCAGAACAACAAGGATCACTGCGCTCTGGTGAGGAAACTGATCGTACAGTAGAAGTATTTACTTCCACACATCATGTGCTGACTTTTGTGATTTTCATAGAAGGGAAATTTGTTTGTTTGCTTGAGCATTTTGCAACTTGGAGGTTTTAGGAAAACAATGCACCTACATAGACATAATTAGTTATTCAATTTGGTATTTTTTGTTTTCCTTAGCTTTATGTTTGTCAAAAGTTGTTGAAAGTTCAGAATGACCGTTTTTGCATGTTTTGTTTTTGTCATGTTTTGACTAAAATTGTGTCACAGACGCTCGCTCTGAGTGTATTTGTGACATACAGCTGCTGTTGTTTCAGGTGCGCAGCGGCTGTGCGTTTATGGTCCATGTGTGTCAAGACGAACACCAGCTTTACAGCGAGTTCTTCTCCAAACCCTCGTCCAAACTGGAGTGAGTAAAGAAACTCATTTCAGATGAAAGCAATCGTTCACACAAACATGAAAACTCTCATCATGTACGGTCGTGTTGCTGTGACCCGCAGTTGTTTTCTTTACTCCATGAAGCACAACATGTTAGACAGAGAAATATTATTTATTTATTTATTTATTTGTTTATTTATTTACAATTAATTCATTAATTTTGAATTTTATTTATTTATTTTTGTTTTATTTTATTTTGTATTTATTCATTTTTATTTTGTTTGTTTAGTTATTCATTTAAATTATTATTATTTTTTTTTTAAAAATTTTCTTGAAGGGGTGGTTGATTGCGATTTTCCTTTTTTAACATTAGTTAGTGTGTAATGTTGCTGTTTGAGCATAAACAATATCTGCAAAGTTACGACGCTGAAAGTTCAATGCAAACAGAGATATCGTCTTTTAAAATTATGGCAGTTTAATGCCTACAAAAACGGCTCG
>NW_015558588.1:216149-216363 GCF_001515605.1 Sinocyclocheilus anshuiensis | reverse complement strand
TGCATCTCTCTCTCTCTCTCTCTCTCTCTCTCTCTCATTCAGATCGTCAGATCAGCTCCAACAAACTGTTCCATACACTTATTTTCACATAGAAATGAGAAGCGTTATACATGGACGTGCGTACGATTGCTGTGCTGTATTAAAGCTTTAATCAGAATAAAACCATATATTAAAAGCTAACAGAAGCAGTAGCATTTACAAACCACAGCGTATC
>NW_015558588.1:205523-214805 GCF_001515605.1 Sinocyclocheilus anshuiensis | reverse complement strand
CTTTCTTTCTTTCTTTCTTTCTTTCTTTCTTTCTTTCTTTCTTTCTTTCTTTCTTTCTTTCTTTCTTTCTTTCTTTCTTTCTTTCTTTCTTTCTTTCTTTCTTTCTTTCTTTCTTTCTTTCTTTCTTTCTTTCTTTCTTTCTTTCTTTCTTTCTTTCTTTCTTTCTTTCTTTCTTTCTTTCTTTCTTTCTTTCTTTCTTTCTTCCCTCCCTCCTTTCTTTCTTTCTCTCTCTCTCTCTCTATCTCTCTCTCTCTCTCTCTCTCTCTCGCTCTCTTTCTTCTTCCCTCCCTTCTTTCTTTCTTTCTTTCTTTCTTTCTTTGTATGGAAAACAGAGACTTAGGAATTAGGCGTGAAAATCTTATTTTCTGTTTTACTGAAGAAAGAAATAGTTTGTTTTCTATTTTTCAACAATAGTCGTCAACGACAAATAGTGTCAGAATCAAGCTGGATCATTTTGCTTTTAAATATGTTTATGTTGTAATTGTAGTGATGTGATTTGATGTATTTGTGACAGTGAGCTTCTGGAGAAGCTCTGCGTGTCTCTGTATGACGTCTTGAGGCCTCTGATCATCCACGTGGTTCATCTGGAGACGCTGTCGGAGCTCTGCAGCATCCTGAAGAACGAGATGCTGGAGGATCACGTCCAAAACAACGGTACCAAACCCTGTGTCCTCCACAGCCATCTGTTTCTAATGAATGGTTTCTTTGTGAAGTGACGTGTGATCGGTGGGTTTGTCTCAGAGGTGCAGCTGACTGCGTTTGACGCCGTGGTGAAGCAGATGCTGGAGGACGTTCAAGAGCGTTTGGTCTACAGGACACACATCTACATCCAGAAAGACATCCTCGGATACAAGCCTGCGCCGGGAGACCTGGCCTACCCCGACAAACTCCAGATGATGGAGGTCAGCAAACTGAGCACTTAACATCTGAACATTTCTTTCAGAAATCTGAAATGTCAGTCGAGCGCTTCCGCTGCTTCCGGTCGTGCGTATGTGCGGTAAAGCAGCGGAGCTTTTATTATGCCACGGTCGACCGCTTCCGCTCCTTCCGTTCGTGCGTATGTGCGGTAAAGCAGCGGAGCTTTTATTATGCCACATTTGTATTTATATTTTTTATATTTTAATTTATTTATATTTATTTTATTATTTTTTTAATTATCATGAATTAAACATTTTTATTTTTTTTTTCATTTTTGTACATTTTTGTACATTTTTTTTAACATTTTTTTTAGTTTATTTTTATTTTTTGTATTTTAATTAATTTATTTTGTATTTTTTCAATAATTTTGTTTATTTTATTTTTTACTTTGTTTTTCTTAATTTTTTATTTTAAAAATTTGTTTATTTTTATTTTTATTATTAAATGTATTTTATTTTTTATTTTTAAATGTATTTTTAAAATTAAATTTTTTTTAAATTTATTTATTTGTATTTTTTACATTCATGTATTTATTTTTATTTATGCAATTGCAAATTTAGTAAGTGTTGTCATTCAGAATGTGTTTTGAAGAGTGAATCCTGCTTCATCTGTTGCAGAAAATCGCTCAGAGTCTGAAAGAGGAGCAGATGAAGCTGACCTCGAGCAGCTCTTTCTCTGACGTGCATCTGGAGGAGTCTGATAATAAGAAGCTCATCAGCTCTGGTGTGTGTTTGTCCTGACACAGTTTCTCTGCTCAATAAAGCGCTGATTATCCTGAGCGTATGCTGTGTTTGTCCTGCAGAGCCGCGCTCACAGAGCACAGTTTCTCCCGCAGATCTTCATGGCATGTGGTATCCCACCGTCAGACGGACGCTTGTGTGTCTCTCCAAACTCTACCGCTGCATAGACGTCAGTGTAACACACCACCATCAATCATCATCACCGCTGCATGATTAATCATTACAATATGCATTAACAATTATGGTCATTTAATAATTAACAATTTATGCATGCAAAAAGACCAATCTGTAGTTCCGCAATGGCGCTGTTTTAATAATGAATATGTATTAAGAATATTCAATGATTTAGGATCAGATTTTTCTTCTTTATCTGATCTTAAATCTAAATCTAAATTAAATCTTAATGCTGATAGAGCACCCAACATCTTTTATTCACCCAAGGATTATTATAGTAAACTAAAATTAAAACCATAAAAAAACATTTGCTTTTTGAAATAAAATAAACGGTAAAGGAAATAAAATAAAATAAAATATAAAATAAATAAATAATAAAAATCTAATTCAGCTAGTTGTCAAGGCAAAATTCAAAACGTTGAAGCACTAAAATAATGAAAATTAAATAATCGAAAACTATGAAATAAAAATTAATACTATATAGACATATTTACAGAAACTAAAGCTAATAAAAATGACAAAAACAACAAAATTATTAACTTTAAAAATGTTATTATAAAAATAAAAGTAATTCAAAGTCAGGGTTATTATAGTTAACTAAAACTAAAACCATTAAAAACATTTGCTTTTTGAAATAAAATAAATATATATATATATATATTTTTTTTTTTTAAATCTAATTCAGCTAGTTGCCAAGGCAAAAATTTTCGTTTAAGTTGAAGCACTAAAGTAACGAAAAATAAATAATCTAAAACTATGAAATAAAAATGAATACTATATAGACATATTTACAAAGACAAAAGCTAATAAAAACGACAAAAACAACAAAATTATTAAAACTTTAAAATGAAAACAGAAAATATCAAAATAAAAGTAATTCAAAGTCAGTGTTATTATAGTTAACTAAAACTGAAACTAGAGCTAAAACCATAAGAAATGTTACTTGACAAAAAATAAAATATAAAATATTTTTTTTTATTTCAGCTAGCTGTCAAGGCAACATTTCTCATTTTTGTTTATTTTAACTTGAAGTACTAAAATAACTAAAACTATCTAAAACTAATAAGTAAAAATAACTATTTAGACATATTTAAACAAAAAGTGATAAAAATGACAAAAACACAACAAAATTACTAAAACTAACTAAAATTACAATGAATATAGAAAATATAGAAATACAATCTAATTCAAAATATTAACAAACTAAAATAGTATATCAATGTTTATAAAGTATCACTGACTCATCCTCATGTATGACTGATTGACTTCTGTGGAACGCAAAAGCTGATTATTATTATTAGAATTGTATTAACTAGCGGTTATCATTCAAATCTGTGTTCGCACTGCCGCTGACACACAGAGAGCAGTTACCATGTTTGGTTAAGAAACAGCTTCACAAACTGTCTTTTCAACTACACAGTATTTTTTCTGTCATACAGTCATTCATATTATCCCAGAAATACTGGGATGAAAGTTTATAATTCAGATACAAACATTGATGTCTATGGTAGCGCGACCAAAATAGAGCAAATCCGCGTTTGAAAGTAACCATGTTTGGCCACTAGGTGGCGAAAAGTGACTTAATAAATTTATAATTGAATGAATCAAGAGAATCGTTCAAAAACGCTGATTCATCCAGTTGGTTTATGAGTGAGTCGTTGAATCATTGAGTCAAACAACTTTTTCATAATTTTAATATTAAATTGGTGTATTAAACAGCATATTAGAATGATTTCTGAAGGATCATGTGACACTGAAGACTGAAGTAATGATACTGAAAATACAGCTTTGATCACAGAAATAAATTACAGTTTAAAGTATATTCAAATAGAAAGCGGTTATTTTAAATAGTAAAATTATTTCACAATTGTTACTGCTTTTGCTGTATTTTGTATGAAATAAATGCAGGCTTGGTGAGCAGAAGAAAATTCTTTAAAAAACATTAAAAATCTTACGGTTCAAAATCTTTTGACTGGTAGTGTATATTAAAATGTTTAATAATTAATTCAAATTAATTAAACACTTTTAAATAGACTGCAGCAATAATATTTTGCCACACATTATTTTGTTTAGTTCAGAATCGTGGGAGAATCGTGATCTCTATTTGAGACAAAAAAATCGTGATTCTCAATTTATCCAGAATCGTGCAGCTCTAAGCGGTTATGATATTTTCAAAACTTCACCTTGTGAAAGACAGAAGATAATGCAGGGGAGTCAAACTCAATTCCTGGAGCGCCGGAGCCCTGCAGAGTTTAGTTCCAACCCTGCTTTAACACACACCATGTAGTTTTCAAATAAGCCTGAAGGACTTGATTGGTTGGATCAGGTGTGTTTAATTAGGGTTGAATCTAAACTCTGCAGGGCCCCGGGCCTCCAGGAACTGAGTTTGACTCCCCTGAGATAGGCTGGTGTATTTTTATTAGTTTTGTTAATAAAAGTTCTATGTTTTATATATAGGCTAAAGTGAGTTTGACGTTGTATTTTGTTGTTGCATTCAAGCAATTGACGCCAGATTGCTGCTAATTCGGAAGGAAAGCGAGGAAAAGAGGGAAAATTCAAACGAACAATTGCTTTACGCCGAATTGCCGCTATTTGAAAGTGAAAGTAAAATGTGCACGCCGCTTTTACAAGCTATTTAAAAGCGAAGGAAAGCGAGGAAAAGAGGGAACGCCCCCGCCCCGTCCCCACGGTGATACCGGTATTATCGGTGTTGTCACGCGTCGATTAACTGGTGGGAATATTTCCTCACCGTGACAACCTTACCCTGAGATGATTAGTGGTTTTGAGTGTCAGAGTGAGTGAATGAGGAGTGTGATTGTTTTGTCTGTGTCCTGTAGAGGGCGGTGTTTCAGGGTCTGTCACAGGAAGCTCTGTCTGCCTGCATCCAGTCTCTCCTCACAGCCTCTGATCTCATTCAGAAGAACAAGGTGAGGCGTTTATGCACCTGAATGCAGGACAGTCAGTCAGAAATAAGAAATTCACTCCGCTATTGTAAATGACCCAGAATATTTTTTTTCTATTTATTTATTTCTGTTTATTCTTTTATTTTTAATTAATAAATTAATTCATTTTGTTTTTATTTTTTTTATTAATATTATTTATGTATCTATTTATTTGTAATTAATTAATTTTGTTTTTATTTATTTTTATTACTATTTATGTATCTATTTATTTGTAATTAATTAATTTTGTTTTTATTTATTTTTATTACTATTTATGTATCTATTTATTTGTAATTAATTAATTTTGTTTTTATTTATTTTTATTACTATTTATGTATCTATTTATTTGTAATTAATTAATTTTGTTTTTATTTATTTTTATTACTATTTATGTATCTATTTATTTGTAATTAATTAATTTTGTTTTTATTTATTTTTATTACTATTTACGTATCTATTTATTTGTTCATTTATACTGAGAAATTAACTCCGCTATTGTAAATGACCTAGAATAATTTTTTATTGCTATTAATTTATTTCGGTTTATTATTTTATTTTTAATTAATTAATTAATTTTGTTTTTATTTTATTTTTTTATTCATATTTATGTATCTATTTATTTGTAATTAATTAATTTTGTTTTTATTTTAAAATCTTCAACCCCAAGGCTGTGCCCAAGTTCTTCCGTCTGAACAGCCATAACGCTATCCTTGAGTTCCTACTGGAGGTAATGTAGCTTTATTTATTTATTCATTCCATTTGGTGGGTCTTTAATGCTCTTCAAAGTCTCCGACCCTCACACCTGACTCCCGATCCATAGTGAATGATTAACGATTCATCATAAGCTAATGCTTTCACACCAGGGTACGCCGGAGATAAGAGAGCACTACATCGACTCGAAGAAAGACGTGGACCGGCACCTGAAGTCCAGCTGTGAGCAGTTCATACAGCAGCAGACGCACATGTTTGTGGGAAACCTGGAGGAGTTTCTCACCAAGGTCAGGATTCACTGGGAAATTCTCACTCCCGCAGAGCATTATGGGTCGGCAACACTGCTGGGTAGTAACCCATTACATGTAATCTGGATTCCAAAAATTAAATACTTGTAATTTTAAAATACTTGTAATCAGACTATGATTACATATTGTTCACATGGTCACAGGCAGGTAAACGGGTATAATATGCATTTTATTTTGATGGAAAGATTTGGTAACACTTTCTATGAAGCCCATTTTTATAACACATTATAAGAGTATTCTCAAGGCATTATAATGAATGCATAATGCATTATAAAAAAAAATAGGGATGCACCGATATGTGAATGCGCCATAGATCAATAAAACGGAATAGCCTCTGCACGGACAATAATTAAATGATTTTAATTAGTAAACCATATTGTTGATGAAAATAATCCGATATGGTGGCCGATATATCGTGCATCCCTAAAAAAAAAACGTATAATATGTTGTTTCATCTCAAAAATAATCATAACAACAATTATAATACATTATAAAACTTTTATGAGTATGATTATTTATAACACGCAATAAACACCATGTTAAACCCACTTAATGTATGATGGATTATAAGTCTCATATCTTGACGTTATTTAAGATCTGTACAGTATGCAATAAATATATTTAAAATCAAATGTGCTATTACACATTCATCTGATTAGAAATCTGATATTTCAGCTGTTTAAGAAAAAATATTATTATTATTATTAATGTTGTTGTTATTATTTATAAGTTTTTTTTGTCTGCTTTAAGTAAAGTAAGAAGTTAATGGCAAGATATGAGATTTATAATACATTATAACTATGGGAAATATAATCCATTGTAAGTGGATGCATTGTGTTCATTGTGTATTATAAATCATTATACTCTTAAAAGCTGTAACCATAAATAAGTAAATATTATAATGCGTTAAAACTGTTGTTATGATTACTCATGAGATGATACAACATATAATACATTATGCATTCATTGTAATGATTTTAGGAATACTCTTATAATGCATTATAAATGCGGGCTTCATAGAAAGTGTTACCAAAGATTTATTTAAATTTTACATTTAAGTTTAAATTTTTTATTTAATTTATTATTAGCTTTTCATTAAACTCACAAACCCCAGTTTGGGAAAGTTTGACGTAATGTTTAATGCACTTCATGTTTTTAGAAAAACATTTTTTTGTCTCTTTGTATTTTCAAATCAATATGGTACAAGATTATCCTACTTAAATGAATGTGATAAACGGGTTTGGTCAAAAAAATTAATTGTATGTATATAAATGTATTTTTATGTTATACATTATTAGGGCTGGGTATCGTTCAAAATTGTTCGATACCGATACCTTGACTTCGATACCGGTTCCTGAACGATACTTTTTTCGATACCAATTTTATGAAATCAAGATTACATTATCTAAAAAAAAAACTTGGCTTAATTTTTTTTAGCTTGTTGATGTTTATACAAACTCAAAGACTCATCTCCTGAGCCACTGCACAAAGAAACAAAATGTAGGCTAACCAACACAATAAATGCAAAATAAGTGCAAATAGTTTTAATAAAGCTCAAATAGTCTTCAGTTTACACATCTGTTAGGCATTTACACTAGTGCGTGTTCGTTTTAAAACGCATAGCTCAGACAGAATCATAATTTCTATTTATTTTCCACTGATTTACTGATGAGCATTAGCAGCTTCCAGCGCTGTCTGCTTGTGTTCTCTCTTCCATGATCGCTGCTCTGACTCAGAGGTAATAACATATTTAATTTCAGCAACATTACATGGCCAAAACACACATTGAACGGCAATCGGAAGTTATTAAAAACACTAGATGGTGGTTTAAAGTGAGTTTTGAGTAAAAGCGGAATATAAATCTTATGTAGCATGATGCTACAGTGTGCGTAAATGGTCACGTAACAGGCGCTTTCGGTCGTGTAACGTTAGTATGAACAGACATCTGCATATGATCGGAACTCCACGCAGCTCACGCGCTACTCTCCATTGGAAATGAATGACTGAATGACCGGCCTGTCGTTTGTCGGCGATAGTGGAAAGCCGGCTTGAAATGCAGTGGAAACGCCAGTATGACGGACGCCAAGGGGGGGGGGGGGGGGGGGGGCATTCGCGGGCTGTGCCCCTCCTTGCTGAACGCGATCGATTTCGAAAGCGAAAGTGAAACCGTCAAAACGGCGCGCATAAGAAAGCGATTGCATGCTTTCGCGAGCGTCTGCAATGCAGATTCTTCCCACCGAATCTGGTGTAACCTGTGTGTGTAAACTAGTAGGTGTGTTCGACTGAATGTATACGCGGACTGACTGTGCAGACCGATCAGTGTATTACAGTACCTCGAGCTATAGAGAGCAGACTGCTCCGTACGCTTTCGAATCTCTCTCGCGGATGTCAAACACATATCGATCTGCGCCGCGCCGCTTCTAGTCAAGCACACCTAGTGCTGCATGCTTACTGGCCCACGGACGCTGATGAGATTAACCCCTTAGGTATCGAAATTTGGTACCGAACGACGAGATGTTTTTCGATACTCGATGGTATCGGTGCCTAAAAAGTATCGAACTCGATACCCAGCCCTATACATTATACAAATTATATTTTTCTTAAGAAATATTCGATTTTTTTAACTTAGTAATACAAACTGTATATATTTTTGATGTTAAAATTGTTTAATGTAAATTAAATTTGCATAAATGAATGCACTAGATACTACCATGATATAAAATCATTATTTATGTTATTGTGTGTGCACATTTTTACACTAACGAGAATTTAGTGTAAAAATGTGCTGAGAATTTTTATTTGTCCTGAAAAGTATGCTTTATTTTCATTATGTAAAATATAATGTTTTTTCTCCTTCAATTTTGCGGTGAAAAAAATCAATTTTGGGGCCGATATTCTTGACAGAGTTTGTGAGATTCATGCAATTAGACCATAATGAGGCAAACATTAAATTGCACAAACTGAGATGTATAGCCAAGCGTGTTCTTCTGAAGTTTGAAGACTATGATTAGTAAGTAATGTAGCACTGGTCGACAGACACATTTATGTCAAATGCAAATATGAACGGTGCATACTGAAGACGTATGTCCAGCTTAATGGCTTTATTTTTAGGATTGTTGAAATATGTCAAGTTAAAATGTGGTTTTATTTATTTAATCTTTTAGTTTTGTCTTAAATAGTGTAATTACCTCAGTTTGATGTTTATAATAACAGGTAGGAGCTTTAAAAACGATGGCTGTTCAAGGAGGACCGACGTACAACTTCTCGCAGCAGCCCTGGGCTCAGCCGGGTGAGTCGCGAATTAAATGTTTCATCAACTTCTAATCATCTGATAATTAGCTCTAATTATCTGTTTGATTGCACTGAATGATCTGCTGCACAGCTAGAAACACTTTTATATTGTTGAAGTGTGAATTTCACTGATCGACGTGTAAAAGGCTAATAGACTGTTAATTCATATATTGATATTAATGCGAACAAAGAAAGAAG
>NW_015558588.1:203939-205513 GCF_001515605.1 Sinocyclocheilus anshuiensis | reverse complement strand
TATTATATATATATATATAATAAATCATATATTATATATATAATATTATAAAATTATATTTTATTTTATATTCAATATTTTGTAATGTATTGTATTAATAGAAAATTTTATTTTTGAATTTAATAACAGTGTATATATTTTTGTTGTTAAAATTGTTTATTTAATTTAAATTAGCATAAATTTAATGCACTAGATACTACCATAATATAAATTCTTTATTTGCATTAGAGTAATGTAGTGTGAAAATGTGCAGAAAAATCCGTATGCTTCATTTTCATTATGTAAAATATATTTTTTCTTTCAATTTTGGGGTGAAATATAGCCCGCACATATTCTTGACAGATTCATGCAATTACGCTATAATGAGGCAGAAATTAATTTCAGAAACAGTTGTATGACTGAGTGTGCTGTTTTTTTTTTTTTTTACTTTTTAATGATGATGTATTTTCTGCACTTTTAGCCAAAATTAACGACATTGTGATGGCCACCTATCGGATACTGAAAAACAAGCTGCCCAGCACGCTACAAAGCATGTCTTTATATCTGGCCAATAAGGACACAGAGTTCATCCTGTTCAAGCCCGTCAGGGTGAGCATCGCACCCAACATCTGCCTGTGTTGATTCATTTCAGCTCTTCATATTATTTACAAGTCTGTTTTTCTTAAACCTAATCATAAAATACTAATTATCTAATCAAGTCTGGGTTTTTAATTGACAATTTGCTAAGCTCTGCTCCATTGTACAGAACATCCCATAGAAATGAAGTTGATATTTTCAGCCAGTGTTATTTAATATCATTACTATAATGTCTTAATATTTAATATTAATAGTATTTACTAGTACTTATTAATTAGCATTTATTAATATTAAACATTATTAATAATTAGGGATGCACGATATTGGATTTTTGCCGATATCCAATATGCTGATATTTTTCAGCTCATTTTTGCCGATATCCAATATTTTTTTAAGCTCATTTTGCTGATATCCCGATATTTTTCAGCTAATTTTGCCGATATCCGATATGCCGATATTTTCCAGCTCATTCTGCCGATATCCTGTATGCCGATATTTTTCAGCTAATTTTTGCCGATATCCAATATTTAAGCTAATTTTGTCGATATCCCTATATTTTCCAGCTCATTTTGGCCAATAGCCGATGCCGATACCGATATATTTCCTTTTGTTTGGAAACAACACCCAACTCTCTCCTGTGCAGAGATTATGAACTAATTTTTTATATACTAAAAAAGTAAGTTCTTATATAATCAGAGTACATTGAACGCTTTTTTATAAAGCAATCCTTAACATTTTATTTGAATATTTAACATTTGTAGATGGTCTAAAGCAAAAGAGTTGTACACATTCTGAAAATATTTTAGAGCTCCTTGTATTTAAGTTTTCATAATCCGTTTGAAGAAAAAAAAGCATATTACACATTAATGAATAAATCTGTATATATATATAAATTATTTAATTTACAAGTGTCTTGTTTGTGATTTTTATTCATGTAAGCTATAGCTTCTGACCTTTAAATCAAACTATAATCGTGATTTTATGACATCAATTACTTC
>NW_015558588.1:202257-203370 GCF_001515605.1 Sinocyclocheilus anshuiensis | reverse complement strand
AACCATTACTCCAATGTCTTCGATGGAACATGCCCCTTTAGAAATATGCCGATTTGGTGCTTAGGAAATACTTCTTATTACTATCAAAATCAAACTTAGTTGTCCTGCTTAAAATTTTTGGGGAGACATTTTTTTAGGATTCTTTGATGAAAAAAAAAAAGGTTTTAGCATTTATTTGAAATTTATTTGAAATATAAGTAGGGATGCACGATATTGGATTTTTGCCGATATCCGATGTGCCGATCATTTTCAACTCATTTTGGCCAATAGCCGATGCCGATACCGATATATTTCCTTTTGTTTGGAAACAACACCCAACTCTCTCCTGTGCAGAGATTATGAACTAATTTTTTATATACTAAAAAAGTAAGTTCTTATATAATCAGAGTACATTGAACGCTTTTTTATAAAGCAATCCTTAACATTTTATTTGAATATTTAACATTTGTAGATGGTCTAAAGCAAAAGAGTTGTACACATTCTGAAAATATTTTAGAGCTCCTTGTATTTAAGTTTTCATAATCCGTTTGAAGAAAAAAAAGCATATTACACATTAATGAATAAATCTGTATATATATATAAATTATTTAATTTACAAGTGTCTTGTTTGTGATTTTTATTCATGTAAGCTATAGCTTCTAACCTTTTAGATCAACACAGACTTGTGATTTTCTGACATCCATCCAGCTTTATTTATTCAGAAACACAAGTATGATTCATGTGAGCTACTTGTCTTATATCAGCATCATTTTTCAAATCTGATAATGTTCTGATAATATCATGCATCCCTACAAATCACCATTATAACCAGCAGAGGAGCACTTACTGGCTTATTAGACATTCATTTCTACTTTTTGCTTTATATTTTGAAATTATAAAATCACTATTATAAAATATCAGACCATCCAGAAATCAGATTTTGTCAGAGTTTTGTACTTTTGTGTATGAAGTAAGAAAAGTGCCTTGAAAAACAAACTTTTCTTCAATTTGTGACAAAATCACCCATAATCACACATAAGTTGTTGGACAGTTCCATATAATACTATAGAAGAATAATGGTCATAAAAGTAGAATATATAATTCTCTCTCTCTCTCTCTCTCTATATATATATA
>NW_015558588.1:192991-194573 GCF_001515605.1 Sinocyclocheilus anshuiensis | reverse complement strand
AAATCATATATTATATATATATATATAATAAATCATATATTATATATATAATATTATAAAATTATATTTTATTTTATATTCAATATTTTGTAATGTATTGTATTAATAGAAAATTTTATTTTTGAATTTAATAACAGTGTATATATTTTTGTTGTTAAAATTGTTTATTTCATTTAAATTAGCATAAATTTAATGCACTAGATACTACCATAATATAAATTCTTTATTTGCATTAGAGTAATGTAGTGTGAAAATGTGCAGAAAAATCCGTATGCTTCATTTTCATTATGTAAAATATATTTTTTCTTTCAATTTTGGGGTGAAATATAGCCCGCACATATTCTTGACAGATTCATGCAATTACGCTATAATGAGGCAGAAATTAATTTCAGAAACAGTTGTATGACTGAGTGTGCTGTTTTTTTTTTTTTTTACTTTTTAATGATGATGTATTTTCTGCACTTTTAGCCAAAATTAACGACATTGTGATGGCCACCTATCGGATACTGAAAAACAAGCTGCCCAGCACGCTACAAAGCATGTCTTTATATCTGGCCAATAAGGACACAGAGTTCATCCTGTTCAAGCCCGTCAGGGTGAGCATCGCACCCAACATCTGCCTGTGTTGATTCATTTCAGCTCTTCATATTATTTACAAGTCTGTTTTTCTTAAACCTAATCATAAAATACTAATTATCTAATCAAGTCTGGGTTTTTAATTGACAATTTGCTAAGCTCTGCTCCATTGTACAGAACATCCCATAGAAATGAAGTTGATATTTTCAGCCAGTGTTATTTAATATCATTACTATAATGTCTTAATATTTAATATTAATAGTATTTACTAGTACTTATTAATTAGCATTTATTAATATTAAACATTATTAATAATTAGGGATGCACGATATTGGATTTTTGCCGATATCCAATATGCTGATATTTTTCAGCTCATTTTTGCCGATATCCAATATTTTTTTAAGCTCATTTTGCTGATATCCCGATATTTTTCTGCCGATATCGCCGATATCCGATATGCCGATATTTTCCAGCTCATTCTGCCGATATCCTGTATGCCGATATAATTTTTGCAATTTTTGCCGATATCCAATATTTAAGCTAATTTTGTCGATATCCCTATATTTTCCAGCTCATTTTGGCCAATAGCCGATGCCGATACCGATATATTTCCTTTTGTTTGGAAACAACACCCAACTCTCTCCTGTGCAGAGATTATGAACTAATTTTTTATATACTAAAAAAGTAAGTTCTTATATAATCAGAGTACATTGAACGCTTTTTTATAAAGCAATCCTTAACATTTTATTTGAATATTTAACATTTGTAGATGGTCTAAAGCAAAAGAGTTGTACACATTCTGAAAATATTTTAGAGCTCCTTGTATTTAAGTTTTCATAATCCGTTTGAAGAAAAAAAAGCATATTACACATTAATGAATAAATCTGTATATATATATAAATTATTTAATTTACAAGTGTCTTGTTTGTGATTTTTATTCATGTAAGCTATAGCTTCTGACCTTTAAATCAAACTATAATCGTGATTTTATGACATCAATTACTTC
>NW_015558588.1:190174-192963 GCF_001515605.1 Sinocyclocheilus anshuiensis | reverse complement strand
CCCCCCCCCCCCCAAGTAAATAAAAGGCCTTACCGGACAGGCATTAGGACCCGGGGGAGGCTGTTGCTGCTGCTGCTGCACACGCTAGTAACTGTCGACTCTTTCGCACACCGGACACATCATTCTGTACTCACATTCTCAGATTAAATGCTCAAAACAGTGAATCTAATCATCATTCAGGAAAAAGTTAGCTTCAAGAATGACCACACTGCTGACGTGATCTAATCGCTAGCACACCCTGAGCACATGTGAGTTACTCATCTTATCGGAATGGCATATCGGCATAATTTTTCATAATAGGCTGATGCCAATATTTGCATTTTAAGCCATTATCGGCCGATTTCGATAGCGTTCCGATAATATTGTGCATCCCTATTAATAATATTAATATTTTTAATTTGTTTTAAAAACTAAAATAATTTTAACATGAACTTTTTAGTAAGTTTGTTGTGTGATTTAGTTGTTTTCTTATTTTTATTTCAGTTTTAGTAATTTTAGTACTTCAGATAAAAAAAATATTAGAAATGTATTTATTTTTTAGAAAGTTATTTTTTTATCTTCTATTTTAGTTGTTTTAATGTTTATTTCACCTAATTAATTTTTTTTGTATTTTTAGTTTTAGTCGTAATTACCGATAACAACACTGTTTTCAGCGTGAAATTCAGTTTAAATCCGAAAACACACCGATCGTTCATAGACTTCCTTGAGAATAGAGTGAAAACTCAAAACGTTTGTCTTACAGAATTGGTCAGTAACTTTTTAAGGCAGGGCTAAGCAAAGGGTCAGTTTCCCATAATGCAATGCTCACGCAGCAGGATAATGACAAGAAAAGCTGCACTGAATCTGATCAATCACATGCCGTTTCAGAACAACATCCAGCAGGTGTTCCAGAGACTGCATGCCTTACTGCAGGAGGAGTACAGCGGCGAGGACCTGCAGATCATCGCCTGTCCTTCCATGGAGCAGGTGCTTATCCAGCCCAGCTAACACACACTAAGAACGTTATGAAAACGTTATTTCTGAATATTGTTCAAAACATTCTGTTACATGTTTTTTCTTGGTTATGTGAACCTTAGAGAAAACATTAAAGGCAGGGTAGGTGATTTGGTTCAAAAACATTTTTTGTTATGCTTGTTGAAAGTCTCAATACAATCACATCCCGATAGCAATCACTAAGCTAAGTGGTCTAAATATATTTATATGTATTTATATTGTCTAGGGCTGAAACGATTAGTCAACTTTATTGACAACAAAAAAATTGCAGATAGAGATTATTGTTGTCAAGTAGCCGTTTGATCTCATATCAGTCCCTCCAGAATTTCGTGAATTTTTTTTGTGATTTTGCAATCAAAATGTCTGATTTTGTGGGGGTAATTTTCAAAAATGTGCTTTTTTTTTTTTTTAAACTGATGATTTCGTTTTTTTGTGAAACCTTGATTTTTGCAATTATTTTGCGGTGAAATGGCGAATAATGAGGGTTGCAAAAAAATGCGACACGTTGCTGATTTTGCATTGGATTCAGCGATCGCCGAATCGCGAAAAACTGGAGGGTCTGTCATATGACCTAATGTAAGAGCCTGCAGTAAACGCGGTTTGACCAGTGTGGCGCTGTAGCGCAAGACTGTAATTCAGCTCTCCCGGATGAAATTCAAGAGAAGACAAGGGGCTTAAGAGAGTCTGAGTGTAAATGCAACAGAACCAGACGCTGCTGAGAGCGGCGTTTAGATGAATATGTAAATATGTGCTGCGCGATTTCCTTCTCCATAACGAAATAAACACAACAAAAATGAGAGCGGTGAGAAAACAGCAGTTAAGAAAGCATCTGATCATAGCGATGTGGATATTTTTAAACCAACTCCAGCACTCCAGTCACGTCTAGTCACAACCCTCTACATTGCGAGTAAATCACTCGCATATGCGACTAAATCTTCACTCTGGGCTACTAAATGATGTCTAATATTAGCCAATTGCTAATAAATTCTCAGATTTTACTCGCCAGTGTGAGTTGGAGGCTAAGTATAAGTTTAGCTCAGATATATTTTCTCTCGCCGAACACTCTCTGACTGAGCGCATCAGTTTCACTCTTCGTCAAGCGATCTGTGCTGTTTTTCAGTTCATCTCAATGGATGTGCAACGCACCTGTATTTAACGTACTGTAAACTCTAGTGTGAAGCGCACGACTCGCCGTCGCTTTGTTTCACACACGCAGCGAGAGAGAGAGGGAGAGAGAGAATTGACGCGCTACCTATGCACGCTACATGTAAACGATATTCTTTGTTGTATTTTGCTGTCAAAATAACGGAGTTCCTTTGGAATTCTTCAGCCTTTAAGAACTGCCGGGTTTTCCGGTAGTGAGCGGAACTAATGCGCAAACGGCAATTTCATTGGCTGGCGCTCACCTATAATCGTCCCTGTTTTGATTTCAGCAAATCAGTTCGAGCGAACGCACACAACCTGATTAATATTCATGAATCCAGTAGCTCATTAATCCTTGGTGCGTTTTATATTGTTCTTATTAGTAGAATTCGTATCATTATTATCTTATTATTTTTGTTAGTTTTTTCCCAATTTTTTTTTTACAGAAACACTGAATGACCAAAAAAGCACCACCACCAGTCCGAAGTTCAGTTAAAATGACTAATATGCATTCATACATGGTTATCAAGTTTTAATTCTAATTACAAAAGTTCTATCATTAAATAATATTGATTATCATATTATAATGCTTGACTGACTGATGTTAAGAGTGTACTTTCAGATATTTATAAAACTGTGCCATTTCACAAACA
>NW_015558588.1:163875-190005 GCF_001515605.1 Sinocyclocheilus anshuiensis | reverse complement strand
AGTCTGGCGAGTAAACAAAAAAATGTACTAGCCAATGGCGATTCAATTGCCAAGGTGTTCGTAGAGGGCTGAGTCACATCACGTTCGTTTATACAATAGATTGATTTAAAGCACGCAGCTTTGCAGTATTAAACATGTCGATTTCAGTTAGAATTACAGCTTGAATTTCTCTTATTGAGCAGCTCTCCAGTGTGGAGCTAGCTAATGATAGAAACGTTTTATTAGTGAATGCATGAGTAAATAAATCATATTATTACATTAAAGTGATCATTTGGTTTGCATAGATTGAAGCTTGATCTAGCTCAGGACTGTTTTGATTACTATAACCCTATAAGGCGTTTTAAGAGAAATAATGTTTTGAATAAAATAATTTATCCAAACATAAACCGGATGAATCACTTACCTTTATTTTGTTCCATGTAAAAAAGAATTGTAATTGTACAATAGTAATATAATTGTTTAACACTTTCAGAATCTGAAGTTATGACCTTGTTTTATTCATTAGTTAGAATATGTGAAACCCAATATTTTAACTAATTGTAAAAGCAGAATAATAGAACAAAGCCTACTATTAATTGGTGAAATAATCGGCGATTAATCGTTGTAATAATCGCTAGATTCATCAATTATCAAAATAATCATTTGCTGCAGCCCTAATATCGTCTTTGGAAGGCGTAGGACCATAAAATGTTCGTCCAAACCTCTGCGCTAGTGTTAATTTAGTTAACGAAAAGTATGACGAAAAATGTTCATTGACGAGCTTTTTTCCCATGACTAAGGCGAGACGATGACGAGACGACAATAAGGTCAGTAAACGATAACTGTGACTATATCAACATGCAATATCGTTCGAAGAAAAAAGACGGGACTAAAATTTATTTTAAAGGTGCTTTTAATATAGTCTTGTTTAAGGCTTCACTGCAAATGTTCAGCCTCTGTAAATATCTGAAGACACGCTTAATGTGTTGAAGGTTGTGGAGGTTGATTTGTGGCGTTTCTTTGGAGTGAATTGTACAATCCCAGTTCATTAATCCTGTATGTGTTGTAAACTGTACTGTGGCAAAAGAAGTTTTAAATGTTTTAGCCAGCAGGGGGAGTAATACTGCCACCTCAAAGTTTGACATGATTCAAGCCTTGTTTTCAGTTATAGACCTTCTTTTAACCACTAACCACACAATTCTTCAAAAAAACATATTTTGTGGACTACTCAGTTATCCTCGAATCATGTTTGTAACATTCTCAATTTGTCATGGTTAATTTTTTTTTATTGCTTTAACATTTTTTTTTAATTATATCTTTAAATTGTGAATTATAAGGTAGTTTTTGATAGAACTTGTTTTAAATATTAATTACTTGGTAGGTTTATATAGAACTAGTTTGTATTGCTTTAATGTTTACTTGTTAAATTATGAATTAGGTTTTTGTAGAACTAGTTTTTATGGCCTTAAAGGTGCTGTATGTAGGATTGACACCGAGTGGTTGAACTAGGTATTGCAGTCCAAATTCAAAATATTGGAGTGGATTTTTTTCACCCGGTCCCTTGATGCACACGCAGGTTGCCAGATTGACTACACCAACAACCATCTTTCAAACGGATCGCCAATGTTTATTCTGCTATTATTATACCGTTGTTGATCATAAACATTTTTTGGGATTGATGTCGAGGGTTTTTAGGATGGGCAGAAAGTTATATTTCCTGCTCTGACCCCTTTTGTTTGCCAGCTTCCATGACTGAAATGAAAAGCGCTGTGTTTCCCACCAACTGGCAACCCGGTGTGCCGAAATACAATTAGGTAAACTGGCAGTGGGCGGGTTTCACAAACCAAAACAGAGACCGACATTCCGGCCCGGAATGCACATTTTCAAAGGAGAATAACTGACTGTAGCATTGTTTTTCAGATAAACAAATATGTTAACTTAGCATGTTTCTTAAATATCTGCAAACATATTATGGTATTTTTATGCTTTAATAGAGTCAAAAACTTACATACAGCACCTTTAAGAAATAAAAACTATACCAAAATTTATTTTAATTTTCATAGAAAAAAAAAGGACAAAATATTGTTGGACGGCTGTACGCGCCTCTACTACTCGAGCTTTCATGTGTACGGTTGCCAGATATCAAGAGTGCAAATCCCCAAATCAGAGCTTCTCTGTTAAAAAGATAAATTTTCTGCCCAGTGTTTTGCTTATTTTTGTCAATCTGGCAACCTCGTACTTTATTACGGAAGTGTCGACGATGATCTGAAAACACCACAAACAAATAAGCTGGAGTTCAGTCTGTGTTCCATCATGAGATCTCAACTGTTTTGTTTGTGTTTTTTGAGCAGCAAATCAGCATATTAGAATGATTTCTGAAGATCATGTGACACTGAAGACTGGAGTAATGATGCTGAAAATTCAGCTTTGATCACAGAAATAAATTACATTTTATAATATATTCACATAGAAAACAGCTATTTTAAATAGTAAAAATATTTCACAATATTACACAATAAAATTTTTGACTGGTAGTGTAACTTTGAGAGAATATGATATATAAAGAATGTTTCTGTGGTAATGTTTTGAGAACGTTATTAAACATTAAGGGAATGTTCCATTTTAGCATTTTGCAGACAGTAAGTTTAGAAAATGTTAGACAAACGTCCAACTAAAATGTTTCAGAAAAATGTTCCACGAACAATGTATTAATAACGTTTTTGTGCAAAAGTTTAGAGAACATTATTGAAGACCAGATAACTTTGAACGAATGTTCTGCTAAAATTACTGGGAAAATGTTTGTTCATAACCGAGAGAAAATTATTAATAATCATAATGTTTTTGTGCTAATGTTTAGAGAACGTTATCAAAGACCAGATAACTTTGGACAAACTTTCTACTAACATTACTGAAAACATGTTCATAACTTTGAGAGAAAATGATGTATAAATAATGTTATTGTTTTGAGGATGTTATGAAAGAAAGATTTAAACGAACGTTCCGTTAACGTTACTGAAGAACGTTTGTTTAGAACTTTGAGAGAATCTTTCTAGAACATTCTGAGAGCGTTCTCTTTTAGCTGGCAGGGCCTTAAATATCCATTTTATAATCAAAGATGAAATAAGTACATTTGTGCAATAGAAGTTGAATCTTTCTTTGTCTCCTGCCGTCCAGATAAATCTGCTGCTGTCTGTGAAATAGCGCTGGACTCAGTGTACGATGAAGTTCAGACCACGTTACCCTTGGGGAGAAAGAGCCGGAAAACCTTCCTGCGAGGGCAGAAGATTCTGGAGATAAACCCGTCTTTATAATCAAAGACTGTCCCATTCTGAGGCCTGAACACACTAAAGCCGCTCCGCTGCAGTGCTCGAGCTGCTTCTTCTGATTCGCTTTGATACTAAATCAAGTTGTACAGATCTAAATTCTATGAGGACGGGAAACTGCGTCTGTGCTGATGGAGTGAGTTCAGTCACGGTTAGCAAACATTATCCGCTAGGGGGCGCTGTGTGTGTGTTTGAGGCAGATTTCTCAAGGGTAAAAGAGCAGAACTAGATTGATATGAGAGCAAGTAACTGTGCAGGTAAAGGAAATTATGTGCATAACACATTTATTATTTTTAAATAAATATTTCACTGAGAAATGTGAATTCTGGTATTATTTAGTCACTCTCGTGTCATTTAAAGAGATAGTTCACCCCAAAATTACAGTTCTGCCATCATTTGCTCACTCTCATGTGGTTCCAAACCTGAATGCAAAAGCTGAACATACAATGGAAGTCAATGGGAACTGAAACGGTTTTGTCTTCTGCAGAAGAAAGAAAGTCAAACAGGTTTAGAACAACATCAGGGGTGAATAAATGATGACGAATTGGATTATTCTTTTAAAACCTGCATGCTATCATTTTTTTTTCTTCTGATAAACACCAAAGAGGAGTCTTCATGCTGCTCTTTTACATGCATGTTTATAGTCCGTCAAGCTCCAAAAAAGCACCATAAAAACCCCATACAACGTCCATATGACTGACCATAAGCTGTAATATCTTTGTAAACGTCCATGCAGGTTTGGAGTGACATGAGGGTGAGTAAATAGCATAATTATCATGTTAGGCTGAATTATTTCTTGAAGCTCCCCTGTATGCATCAGACTAATGCATTTCCTCATTTTCTTCCTTCATTCTGGTAGCTTCAGTTGCATTTTGGGGGTTTAGTTCATCTTCTGTCAAATACATCCTTACTTTTCAAGCTTTTTATACATGCATCTATAAGTTTTATATAGCATTGACTTCCTGTTTGACACAAATTACCCTTTTCTGTTTTGTACTGTTGAATTAATGCAAACTGAGCTGAACTGAAGCTGGAGATTTATTGCACGTTTTGCCTGACGTGCGGGCGATTTATTCTCATAGTTTTTCTAAATAAATGCACACAAGGATTCACAAATTCTCCAAGTGCAATTTGAAGAAAGGCATGAAGCTTTACAACGTGGAAATGGTATTTAGCCCATTAAACATTAAGACCTTTATAAAAAAAAAAATTGCTCTTTTTTTTATTTTATATCCATTTTTTTGAATGGTGCAGCTTTAGGGCTAACATAAATCTTCATTTTCCGGTGCATTATGGGAACGGCATTTCCCTTGCTTCAGTAAGAGCTCAACTCTCTGCCCTTCAACCTCACAGCCGAAGAGAAGCAGCAAAAAGAACTTCGACACTTTCTGAACGCCTTTCATTTCTACCGTTTAACTGCAATAATGCCTTATAGTACCTGATGCTGATTTATGTATCTAATAATTCTGTAAAGCAGAGCTCATTAAACGTGCGTGAAGAGCAAACAGGATAGAAAACGTAAAATATTTTGTTAAAAATGTGCATGTTTCTGCATTCAGTTTGAGTAATAGTCTTCATGCTGATGTGAATCCATCAGATAATATATATTTACAGCAGAAGGCAGCATTATATAGATATTTCTTTGGGATTTTATTAGTAGTCATGTTTACTGTTATTGCTCATAATAGTATTAGAGATGTGATGAAACACTAAGTATTAAAGACATGAACGATTCAGCCAATCATATGCTCAAAGTAGGAAAATGTTTCCATGCAATTACAGTACAACTGTCTTAAATGTTTTGTTGAACCAACTTAAAGGGATAGTTCATCCAAAAATGAAAATTTGATGTTTATCTGCTTACCCCCAGGGCATCCAAGTTGTGCCAGAAACCGAACAGTATTTATATCATATTTTACCTCTAATACACCACTATGTCCAACTGTCTTTGGGCTCGCGCACGGCATCCGGTGCGTGAGGTGTGTACGCGCTCTGACTGCAACGGTTGGAGTTAAAAATCTTCTTTTGTGTTCTACTGAAGAAACAAAGTCACCTACATCTTGGATGCCCTGGGGGTAAGCAGATAAACATCCCTTTAATAGATTAATAATAATACATTTTAAGGCGCCTTTCAAATCACTCAAGGTCACCGTACATCATGAACAATAAATAAAACAACAATAAATAGCAATATCAATGAACCATAAAAAGAAAAGGAGCAGTTTAAAAAAAAACTATTAAAGATTTGAGTGTAGACAGTAATCATGTAGGATAAGCTATTCTGAATAAGTGAGTTTTGAGTTTAGCTTTGAATTGGGATAACGAATCTAAGTTGCGGATGTTAGCTGGGAGAGAATTCCAAAGGCGAGGAGCAGCACGGCTAAAGGCTCTATGACCCATGGTGGTTAAACGAGCCGTGGGTGTATGGAGAAGACCCAGTGAGGAAGAACGAAGGGTTCGAGAAGGGGTGTAGGGCTGAATAAGATCTGAGAGGTAAGTTGGAGCGAGGTTATGGAGCTTTATACGTGAGAAGAAGAATTTTAAATTCAATGCGAAATTTGATGGGAAGCCAATGAAGCTGTTTAAGAGATGGAGTAATGTGTTGTATAGATGGAGTCCGGGTTATGATACGAGCAGCTGAATTCTGAATCAACTGGAGTTTATGGAGAAGCTTGTGTGGTAAACCAAATGAAAGATAATTACAGTAGTTGATGCGAGAGGTGACAAGTGAGTGAACTAGAATGGCAGTACTGTGTGGAGTGAGAGATGAACGAAGGTGAGCAATATTACGGAGATGAAAGTAACAAGACCGGGTTATACTATTAATGTGAGCTTCAAATGAAAGAGTGCTGTCAAAGATGACCCCCAAGTTCTTAACCTGGCGAGAAGGAGAAACGGAGGAACCATCAATGGATAAAGAAAAACTACAGGACCTAGAGAGAATAGAGTTAGTGCCTACAAGGAGTACTTCAGTCTTATTGCCATTAAGTTTAAGAAAACTGGTGGAGAACCAGGTTTCTATTTCGTGAAGACAGTTAATAAGGCAGATAGGTGGAAGAATGGAATCAGGCTTAGTAGATACATAAAGTTGTGTATCATCAGCGTAACAGTGAAATTTAATACCAAATTTAGAAAAGATATTACCAAGTGGGAGAAGATAGATTAGGAACAACAGAGGACCTAGGACAGAACCTTGGGGGACGCCACAGCTAACAGAAAATGTTATGAAGTAAACCAGGCGAGAGGAATACCAGAGATACCAATAGCAGATAAACGGTTTAACAAAATATTGTGTGAAATGGTATCAAAAGCTGAACTCAAATCAAGCAAAACGAGAATGGATAAGGACCCACCATCAGCAGCCATTAAAAGATCATTTGTTACTCTCACCGAGGCAGTTTCGGTTCTATGCTTGGGACGAAATCCTGACTGAAAACACTCATATAAGTTATTATTACTAAGGTGAGCTTGGACTTGTGCTGCAACTGCTTTTTCAAGAATTTTCGAAATAAAAGGAAGATTTGAAATGGGACAGAATTATCTAAATTGTTAGGGTCTGCACCAGGTTTTTTAAGAATTGGGGTTATAGAAGCTATTTTAAAAGACTGACCTTCCTCTGTCAGATAATACGTAAAAATGGCATGTTAAAAACTGTTACGTTCATTATCATATAGGGAGGATATAGTCCCAACACAAAATAATGAAGGTAACTTAAATTATACAAATTTAAGTTAATTTTATTAATGTTTTGAATTGGTTTTTAATTTTTATATTTTCCTTTTTCATTTTAAGTTAAAGTTTTAGTACATCAAGTATGTCTGTATATTTTTTATTAGTTATTTTAGTACATCAAGTTAAGCTATACGATTTGTAACATTTCATGTAATATTTTGTTTTAATTTCTTATGGTTTTAGTTTTATTTTTAGTTTCAGTTAACTATAATAACCCTTGTCTTGAGGAGAAAGTGATAAAATGCACATTGTCATTTAGTTTAATAATTTTCAATATTTAATTTTATTTCAGTTAACATTTATTGTATTTCAAGGAACATTTTTTTATGGTTTTAGCTTTAGTTAATTGTAATAACACTAGAGAAAGTGATCAGATGCACCATTTTTCCACCTGCTGGACTATAAAACAGGTAAAAACTCAAAAGCCCACAGACACAAATTGAAAGAGGAACCCAAGCCACATCTACAGACCAGAAGCTCGAAGGACGAGAAGAAAGGTTCGGAAACTGAGTTATGAACAGACAAACACCACGCTCAGTTTCTCCAGAAATGAATCCAGTTCTTACAGAGTTCAGCCTCTGATTGCTGATGGAAGCAGCTGTGTGCTGTTTGTTTTGACACTGGCTCAGCTTCTTCAGGTCTGTGATGTGGGCAGATGTTCATGCGTCACCTGGGCTCCTTGTAACAGCTGTTGCTCCTGCATGCGCTCGCAATGAACGAGCCTTTGACACGCCTGAACCTGAGAGCAGATCTCCCACCACATCCTTACTGGAAATCAGCCTGGTGTTTCATGCATGGAGGGGAAAACACTGGAAATCATCTGCTGACCAACCGTAGGAGTTCCAGATAAGCTCAAGTTTATTTGCGGGAATACACTGCCTCTCTGCCCATAGTTCCACAGAATCACAACAGATACTCTTTTCTTCATTCCATGGTATATATAAAATGCCAATCTCCATGCTTACTCCAAATCACAAACACGTGACACATCAGTACAGACATCACCGACAAGAACAGGATCACCCAAATATGTCTTAGGCAGAGCCACATACAAAGAATGCTTCTCGTCTTCTGTCGCAGAGATATTCAAAGCTAACTTACAATTAGGGGTGTGATGAGACAAAATTTTTATACAGCATTTTTAAGAAATCCTCAGTGATGAAATACATGACTGGAAATATAGTCTGCAGGTGCGTTTTGAAATGTTTTAACTAAGCATCTTGTAATGAATGTCATTTTAGTTCTGCTAAGTATGAATGATCATATGCAGTAAAACAACAATATACAAGCACTGTAAAGAATTCTTAGTTTTATTATGTGCAAAGAATAAGTGCAAACTACGGATGCACGATACCATTTTTTCAGATCCGATACCGATACTGATCCGATACCAGCACAGAGGATCATTCATTGTCTCACTGACCATTTCCACTCCGTAATATATGTAATATAATATACTCTTTTCACATGTTTTGCTTTTGGATTTATATTTAGACATTATAAAATCACTATTATAACATTTAAAAATCACTTTTTTGTCAAAGCATTGTTTTGCACTGAAGTATGAAGTAGCAAGAGTTTTCAAAAAACTCATCAGATCTACTTAAATCGCACAAATGTCCCAGTTTGAATTCAAAACGGCAATTTTTGGCTAAAGGAGGCTAGTCTGTGTCCTTAACAATCTTCTCAGTTTCTCTCAAATGTAAATCAAACGTCCATTCACAAACATATCGCGACTTCATTTTTGGAGCAACAGAGATACTCAGGAATGAACTGATAGTAAGTTTAATCACTTATTTGCCCCAGAACATTCCCTCCTTTATTCATTTTGGTCATGTGACTCTGTCTGTGACAGTAATGTGTCGAAGGGTGAGCGGTTTATATGTACTCCGTTTATAATAATTAATTTTGTAACTCATTAAAAATGCTAAAAAAAACGTTGAATAAAAATGTTTCATTACATTATTTTTAACAACTAAGTGTTTGATTATTTATAACGTTTTATTAGAAGATTTTCACAGAATGATTTCGGCAAAATTATGCCCCCTATGTGCGGCGCCCCTATGCACTGCATTTACTGCATACCCCATTTTTGTGCCAAGAGCACAGATTAATTGCATTATATTTTGATTACTCCATTACTGCTATCTGCTATCATAAAATACACTGACTTGTATGTTTAAAATTCTACATACAACACAATTGTTGTCTGTTTGGCGGCGCTCGTTCACTGAACTCTGAAGTTTAGCGCAGAATAGTAGTTTAGCAGTTATTTTAAAGCCCTTCATATAAAGAATGTCTCATGTTTAGGACAAATTGGATTATGCACTTTCCCCGCAGCAGCTTACTCTGCGTCCTGGAGTCTGGAGTGAATGTTGAATGTGAACCGATGGAGCTTCTCAAGGCCAGAGGAACAGGTTGGAAGGACGTGAACGTGTGGCTGAAGGTCTGCATGAACCTTCAAAGCGCTGAGATTCACCCTTCAGACGATATAGATCAACAGCCCCGCAGCTGTAACTCAGTCAGGGTCTGGACATTCACAAGATTAGTCTATTCAAAGTCTGATTGGAATAAAAAAAGATGCAATATTATTTCCAGAATCACATTGCGTGCTGACAGTCTCAACTGGGTTTGCTTTAGAACTCAATTTTTACTCATAGTAGCCTACCGAAATGAATGCAAAGCATACCGAAATAAAGTGTAAAAGCGCATGTAAATCTAACAAAATGTCAATCCAACAATCAATCAAAAATCTATTTTACCTACAAACTGTGGACATGCAAAATTATTAACATGAGAAACCGACGATTCCGGGGCTTCATTTATAAAATAAACACAATCGTAAATTCATGGATTTCTTCTTATGCCAAAAGTAAGGCACCAACTGTGATTTATAAAGGCAAATATATAATATATATTTTTTTAGTAAGTCTTTTCTAATTAATGAGCTAATTGCAGTAACAACATAATATTAACATATACTGTGATTTATCTTTACAGTAGTAATAAAAACGATGTTGGATATATTTTAATAGATAACTAGACTATCACAGTAAGTATTTTATTATTGTTTTTGTTGTTGTCAATGCAATTAATTAATTAATTAGATGAGTATGATGTATTTATTTTATTTAGTGTTGTTTTGTTTAATTTTAATTTAATTGTATTATTATTTTTTTTAATTTCACATAAATGTTGTCTAATAATAATATTTACTATCACAGTATGCATTATTATTATTATTATTATTATTATTATGTCACTGCAATTAATTATTTACTTAGTTAAGTAGGATGCATTTATTTTATTTTGTTTTTATTTTTTTTATATTTTGTTTAATTACATTTTATTATTTTGTTTAATTTTAATTAAATCTTTTTATTTTATTTTACATAAATTTGTGTGTGTATATATATATATATATATATATGTGTATATATACACACGTCTATTTATCTTTCCAATAAGTAATACAAAGGATGTTGGATTATTTTAAATTGATAAATACACAGTATGCACTAATATCACAGTATGCTATAATATTATTATTTATATTATTACTATTATTATTATGTCACTGCAATTAGTTAATTAATTAGATAAGTAGGATTTAGGAGCATTGTTTGTGTGTCTGAATGTTTTTGTTTTGTAGTTTTGACTTATGACACATTGACACATTGACTTATGACTAATTTAACTAGTTTCTACCCAGTAACATGAATTTGCACCAAAATCCTGAGAAGTTTTATTGAATGCATGGCCTTTGGCATCAACAACAAAACATCCTTGAAGTGTTTCTTCCTTTTAAAACTCGAAAACTCTAGTTATTCTGCTCTTCCAGCTCTAGCATAATTATATGCTTAGTTGCATTGTATTGTTTGCATTTCTCGTTGTTGTTTCTCACAGACCGGCTGTGTTTCGGTGTCGTGACCCGCGAGTGCAGCAGCGCTGATGTACAGGATGGATGGGATAAATCCATTAGGATGATAGCATGTTGATTGGCCCCTGGAGGTAAAGATGGCTGGCGTATTTGGCTGTCTGTGCTTGTCCTTCATTACAATGGAGATGAATTCACCAGCTCCCACTAAGCAGATTACGACAGTGACATTTCCAGAAGGGAAGCTAATTATGTTAACGGACGGACTTGAACTCGCCTACCTTAACACTTCAACGAATCCAACCACAAATCCAATGCACAAACCATTAAAGCCATGCATTCCTGTGCACGTCACATCTGATGTAGGTCGCATCGTAATATGCGACCTTTGATTATAACTCTGTTTTTTGAATATTCAGCCTATGATTATAATTGCATAATTATGATATTCATCCTCTGAAGGTGACGCTTTTCTGACGCTGCGGGGGTTTTGTGTTCGGTCCGGTGTCAAAGGCCTCATTATTACAGTATAGGGAGGATGAAGATGAGCTTCAGGAGCTCTTTTGTTTCATGAATTGGCGGCTCGGCGAGGGAACCTCGACTCGAAGTGAATTTGCTCACCACGTGATTGAGCGTATTATGAAAAGATACGAAATGTTCCTGAGCTGGCGAGGTTGTGACAAAAGATGAGCGATTTGGATGAAATCTCATTAGCACGTCTTTTCTCTGAGAGAACGAGGGAGAATCGTGGAGCGAGTTTGTGCAGATGGCGTCTTAACCGTGGAGATGGGAAAATGTGGTTTGTGGGTAAAAGTGAGAGTTTGTAGAAGTGCTTACATTTCCACGGTGTGCATTCCTCCTTGAAAATAAAAGGCATTTTTGTAACAAAAAAAAAAAATTAAGGATTTATCACAGAACTTCCTAACTTCTAATTGCCGCACCTTTAGTGTTTCAGCTCATGTTCACTAGCTGCTCATTAAATGCACGATTGATTTGAATGTTCCTGTCTGGCAAAATATACAGTATCCACATCAGTCCTTGTGGTCTACTAAAGCATTTTATTTTATTTTATTACTTTTTATTTTATTTTATTTTATTGTTTTGTTTAGCTTATTTAGCTAAATTTAATTATTTCATATTTCTTATTTTGTTTTGTTTTTTTAATTTAATTTAATTTAATTTAATTTTATTTTATTTTATTATGTTGTATTTTAATTTAATTTTAATTTTATTTTAATTTAGTATAAATATTTAATTTAGTATAAATTTAAATTTAATTTAATTTAATTTAATTTAATTTAATTTAATTTAATTTAATTTAATCAGAGGAAACTGCTTTTACAGATAATTCCCCAAAGACCTGGAACTCCAAACTTTCACCTTTTTCCCCCCACTTTTTTTAATATATATAAATCCTCATTAAATCAAAATGTATTTTTTGGAAAAAAAAATATATATTTTATATAAACATTGTTATTATTTATTATGAATGAAATGGAAAAAAATACAATATTGTTGTTATTTATAATGGATGAATAAATGAATGGAATAAACAAATAAATAAATAATTAAATAACAGTCCAATATTGTTATTATTTATAATGAATAAATGCAATTAATAAAAATACATATAAAAATAAATAACATTCCAAATATTGCTATTATTTATAATGAATGAATGAATGAAATAAAAATAAATTGCTTGTATTCCTCATCGCTTTGGATAAAAGCAACTGCTAAATGAATAAAACGTAATTAAATAAGTATTTTCATTATGTTCAATCAAAATAATGAACCTCTGAAACAACTTTTCCTTTCAGCTGATGTCATCAGTCCCTCCTCCAATCATGTGACTCCATTCTGGTAAGTGACGCCCACTTTTCATGAAAACATGAAAACCTTCATGAAACCTTCTCTACATTGCTGTCATTGATTAGTCTGTTTCACTTAGAAATGAGTCGCATTACACGAGTAAAACGGCTTGTACGGTATTTCAGGTTAAATTGTGAATCTAATAGTCCTTTGCAAATAAATGTCTGTACAGGGCTTTGGTCAATAGCTCTGCACAAAGGGCTCATGAAGGAAGGCAAATCCTTACAAATGAATGGATTAGGACTCTTTAATTGGCCGGCTGGAAGTGAGCAGCGGAGTTTGGCTTTTCCAAATGAAACGCTGCTTGTTTTCACGTCTCATTCTCCTGTATCTCTTCAGACTCGCTCAAGGAGATGCTGTTTTATTGGTGCTGCTTGAGAGTATGTGTGTTTGGATGTGTTTACAGTCCTGTACATGATTTACGGTATCGCCGGGTTCAACCTGCTCTTTACGCTTCGGCTCTGCCCTTGAATGAAAGGAACAGTTCACTCAAAAATTTAAATGAAAATCATTTACACGCCCACATGTCCTTCCAAACCTGGCTTATTGTCTTTCTTCTGTGAGAAACACAACTCTTTCTTGCATATAAGACAAAAAAAGGAATCCATATTATTTTATATGTATATTTTTTTTGTTTTCATTTATATTTTTGATTATTTTTTGATTATTATATTTTCCATTTTATTTTAGTTAAAGTTTTAGTTATTTTGTTGTGTTTTTGTCATTTTTATGATGTTATTAGGATTATTATTATTATTTTTTTTTTACAAAATGTCTTTATAGTTTTTATTAATTTTATTTAATGCAAGGCAATTTTATTTATATAGCACATTTCATACACAATGTTAATTCAAACTGCTTTACATAAAAAAAAAAAAAGATTTAAAATAATCCAATCACAATAAAAGGAAAGAATAAAAAATGATAAAAATTTGTTGTTTTATTGGATCAGGTTAAATTAAATGAAAATGAGAAATGTTGCCTTGGCAAATAGCTGTTTTTTCATTTTAATTTAATTTAATTTAATTATGTTTCGTTTTATTTTTAGATCGTCAGTGTTCATTTAAATTTTAGTTTGCGTTTTATTCATTTTATGTGCTTTTGTCATTTTTTATTAGTTATTGTTTTTTAAATATTTCTATTTAAATATATTTGTATTTTTGTAATTTTAAAACTTATTTTATTTCATTTGCAACATTTCTAATTTTTATTTAAGTTTTTTAAGTTTAAGTCTAACATAAATTGAAATCTAATATTTATATTTTATTTTTATTTCAGCTTTATTTCAGTTAACAAAAATGATTTTTAATAGTTCTAGTTAATAATAACGCCAGTATAAATGGCAAATAAAAATATATAAATATTTTATTTTCTTTCAGCTTTATTGCGATTAACAAAAAATATTTTAATAGTTTGTTAATGATA
Source organism: Sinocyclocheilus anshuiensis (assembly GCF_001515605.1). Classification (NCBI taxonomy): domain Eukaryota; kingdom Metazoa; phylum Chordata; class Actinopteri; order Cypriniformes; family Cyprinidae; genus Sinocyclocheilus; species Sinocyclocheilus anshuiensis. The sequence goes on along the minus strand of NW_015558588.1, from coordinate 175,797 downwards.
ACAACACTGGTGTAAATCGCAACAACAACAACAGTAGATAATGTATTGTCAGTGACTTTTTCTGTGTAAAATTAACGTTTTTTTCCTGTTTGATGTAAGGAGTTCTGATATAGTGTGATCAGTCACATGACATTTACGGCTCAGTTGATTGGCTCAAAATAATGTGTCTGGAACTGTGTATCCAAAAGCAAAGATGGCAGCATGTTTAAATAATAATGCAAAATAAAAATTTTCATGCAGGGTAAGAAATATTTGTTACAGTAATTTTCCCTATTCAGTCTTCATTAGTGTGCCAAAAGTCACTGGGTTTGGGCCAAGGAATAAAAACAAGACTAGAAAACTAACAGAAGCTCTAAATGAAGGTCACTGAGAAGACCATTAAAGCTACAGAATCTAGCAGCAGCAGTCTGAACCTGATGTGAGTGTTTGTTTGGGATGATGACTGATGCTGTAGTCAGTTCACCCGCACAGCTGTCTGCCTGCCTGCTGCGCTTCATCTATTCCCGCTCCATCTGAGCTGGGCTGGTTGCCATGGCGATGACCCTGTCATCACGTCCCTTCACCTGGGTAAACTAGTGAGTCAGGAGCAGCTCTGCTGGAGAACGAGAGACAAAAGACAACATATGGAGCCGCTCCTCCGACAACACCACAGCAGAAATCACCCGGGCATTCAGATACAGGCATAATCTGGATAGATAGATGGATGGATGGATGGATGGATGGATAGATGGACAGATGGATAGATAGATTGATGTAGAAATAGATGGATGGATGGAGATATAGATTAATAGATGGACAGATGGATAGATAGATTGATGTAGAAATAGATGGATGGATGAAGATATAGATTAATGGATGGATGGAGATATAGATGGATGGATGGATGTATAAATAGTTAAATGGATAGACAGGTTGATGTAGAGATGGATGGATGGATGGCTGGATGGAGATGTAGATTGATAGATGGACAGATGGATAGATAGATTGATGCAGATATAGATGGATGGATGAAGATATAGATTAATGGATGGATGGAGATATAGACTGGAGATATACTGTATATCCATATGGATAAATAATTGGATAGATTGATGTAGATGTAGATGGATGGATGGATGGATGGATGGATGTATAAATAGTTAAATAGTTAGATGGATAGACAGATTGATGTAGAGATGGATGGATGGATGGATGGAGATACAGATTGATAGATGGACAGATAGATAGATAGATAGATAGATAGATAGATAGATAGATAGATAGATAGATAGATATACTGGATAGTTGGTTAGATGTTAGATTGATTTAGATATGGATGGATGGAGATATAGATTAATGGAAGGATGGATAGATGGATGGAGATATGGACTGATAGATGGATTGATGGATAGAGATATAGACTTATAGATGGATGGATAGATAAATAGTTGGATAGATAGATTGATATAGAGATGGATGGATAAATAGTTGGATAGATAGATTGATGTAGAAATGGATGGATGGAGATATAGATTAATAGATGGACAGATGAATAGTTGGTTAGATGGTTAGATAGATTGATGTAGATATAGATGGATGGATGGAGATATAGACTAAGATGGATGGATGGATGGAGATATAGACTGATAGATGTATCTATGTATGTATGGATGGATGGATAAATAGTTGGATAGATAGATTGATATAGAGATGGATGAATAGTTAGATGGATAGACAGATTGATGTAGAGATGGATGGGTAAAAGATAGATAGATAGATAGATAGATAGATAGATAGATAGATGAATGGATAGACAATTAGTTAGATGGATAGATGGACTGATGTAGATATAGATGGATGTATGTATAAATGGATAGATAGATGGATGGATAGACAGATTGATGTCTGGATGGATGGATAGATGGATAGATAAATTGATTTACAGACAGACAGACAGACAGATAGATAGATAGATAGATAGATAGATAGATAGATAGATTGATATAGAGATGTCTAGATAAATAGTTGGATAGATAGATTGATGTAAAAATGGATGGATGGAGATATAGATTAATAGATGGACAGATGGATCTATAGATTGATATGGATGGAGATATAGATGGACAGATGGATAGTTGGTTAGATGGTTAGATAGATAGATGTAGATATAGATGGATGGATGGAGATATAGACTACGATGGATGGATGGATGGAGATATAGACTGATAGATGTATTTATGTAGGTATGGATGGATAAATAGCTGGATAGATAGATTGATATAGAGATGGATGGATGGATGAATAGTTAGATGGATAGACAGATTGATGTAGAGATGGATGGGTAAAAAGATAGATAGATAGATAGATAGATAGATGAATGGATAGACAATTAGTTAGATGGATAGATGGACTGATGTAGATATAGATGGATGGATGTATAAATGGATAGATAGATTGATGGATAGACAGATTGATGTCTAGATGGATGGATTGATGGATAGATAAATTGATTTACAGATAGATAGATAGATAGATAGATAGATAGATAGATCGATAGATAGTGAACAGTCCTTGCATTCATCTCATTCAAGTGTCTGGCAGTGAGTGGATTCTGGCGGAGCTCCAGTGAACATCTGGAAGGACATCGATATGTCAGGAGAAATGAGCAGCAATGATGTGTGTGTGAATGTGCTGCATATTTACAGACAGATAGATAGATAGATAGATAGATAGATAGATAGATAGATAGATAGATCGATCGATAGATAGTGAACAGTCCTTGCATTCATCTCATTCATGTGTCTGGCAGTGAGTGGATTCTGGCGGAGCTCCAGTGAACATCTGGAAGGACATCGATATGTCAGGAGAAATGAGCAGCAATGATGTGTGTGTGAATGTGCTGCATGCACATGCCGTCACAGACTCTAGATTACAGTGGAAACTCAGTGTCGTGACCCGCAGGCGTCTGAATGACACACTGAATCTGAGATCCTGCCAAGACGCGTGATTTATGTGCTGCAGTACCTGCTTGTAAAAGAGCCATGACTGAACTCTAGCTTATATATACACACCTAACTCATTCAGATACAGGCATAATCTGTGCAGACAGACAGACAGATAGATAGATAGATAGATAGATAGATGGATGGGTTGATAGATTCATATAGATAGATTGATGTAGATTTAGATGGATGGATGGATGAATAGTTGGTTAGATGGATAGATAGATTGATGTAGAAATAGATATGGATGGATGGAGATATAGTTCGATAGATGGATGGATAGTCAATTAGATGGATAGATAGATTGATGTAGAAATAGATGGATGGATGGAGATATAGATTAATAGATGGACAAATTGATAGATAGATTGATGTAAAAATAGTTGGATGGATGAAGATATAGAGAAATAGATGGATGGATGGAGATATAGATTAATAGATGGACAAATGGATAGATAGATTGATGTAGAAATAGATGGATGGATGGAGATATAGATTAATAGATGGACAAATGGATAGATAGATTGATGTAGAAATGGATGGATGGAGATATAGACTGATGGATGGATGGATAGTCAATTAGATGGATAGATAGATTGATGTAGAAATGGATGGATGGATGGAGATATAGATTAATAGATGGACAAATGGATAGATAGATTGATGTAGAAATAGATGGATGGATGAAGATATAGATTAATGGATGGATGGAGATATAGATGGATGGATGGATGGATGTATAAATAGTTAAATAGTTAAATGGATAGACAGGTTGATGTAGAGATGGATGGATGGATGGAGATGTAGATTGATAGATGGACAGATGGATAGATAGATTGATGCAGATATAGATGGATGGATGGAGATATAGATTAATGGATGGATGGAGATATAGACTGGAGATATATATCCATATGGATAAATAATTGGATAGACAGATTGATGTAGAGATGGATGGATGGAGATATAGATTGATAGATGGACAGATATATAGATAGATAGATAGATAGATAGATTGGATAGTTGGTTAGATGTTAGATTGATTTAGATATGGATGGATGGAAATATAGATTAATGGAAGGATGGATAGATGGATGGAGATATGGACTGATAGATGGATTGATGGATAGAGATATAGACTTCTAGATGGATGGATGGATAAATAGTTGGATAGATAGATTGATATAGAGATGGATGGATAGATGGATGGATAAATAGTTGGATAGATAGATTGATGTAAAAATGGATGGATGGAGATATAGATTAATAGATGGACAGATGGATCTATAGATTGATATGGATGGAGATATAGATGGACAGATGGATAGTTGGTTAGATGGTTAGATAGATAGATGTAGATATAGATGGATGGATGGAGATATAGACTACGATGGATGGATGGATGGAGATATAGACTGATAGATGTATGTATGTATGTATGGATGGATAAATAGTTGGATAGATAGATTGATATAGAGATGGATGGATAGATGGATGGATAAATAGTTGGATAGATAGATTGATGTAAAAATGGATGGATGGAGATATAGATTAATAGATGGACAGATGGATCTATAGATTGATATGGATGGAGATATAGATGGACAGATGGATAGTTGGTTAGATGGTTAGATAGATAGATGTAGATATAGATGGATGGATGGAGATATAGACTACGATGGATGGATGGATGGAGATATAGACTGATAGATGTATGTATGTATGTATGGATGGATAAATAGTTGGATAGATAGATTGATATAGAGATGGATGGATGGATGAATAGTTAGATGGATAGACAGATTGATGTAGAGATGGATGGGTAAAAAGATAGATAGATAGATAGATAGATAGATAGATAGATAGATAGATAGATAGATAGATAGTGAACAGTCCTTGCATTCATCTCATTCATGTGGCAGTGAGTGGATTCTGGCGGAGCTCCAGTGAACATCTGGAAGGACATCGATATGTCAGGAGAAATGAGCAGCAATGATGTGTGTGTGAATGTGCTGCATGCACATGCCGTCACAGACTCTAGATTACAGTGGAAACTCAGTGTCGTGACCCGCAGGCGTCTGAATGACACACTGAATCTGAGATCCTGCCAAGACGCGTGATTTATGTGCTGCAGTACCTGCTTGTAAAAGAGCCATGACTGAACTCTAGCTTATATATACACACCTAACTCACACCTACAACACACAAAGAGCTGCAGGTAAGACACTAGGAGTGGATCTGTCTAATATCTCATGCAAAACTTTTGAAATGACACTCTTTCTGATTTCTCTCAGTCTTTTCACATGGAGGGGCCCGTCATTGTCCTGCTATTGCTGTGTTTTAATAGTTCACTCGGGTTCATTAGTGCTCAGACAACAGACAAACCTCCTGATGATGCAAAGAATATCTCATGGAAACCACTGAACGCCACAGCAAACAAAACCCCGATGTGTTCTGGACCAGCACGGATCAAAGACGCCTTCAAGTACATCAACAGCATTGTCTCATGTTTCGTATTCCTGTTCGGGATGGTTGGAAACCTGACTCTCCTGAGAATAATCAAAGAACACAAATGCATGAGAAATGGACCCTATATTCTCATCGGCAGTCTGGCTTTAGGCGACATTTTGCACGTCTTGATTGGCATACCCATCAATGTTTATAAGGTAACTTTGCTGAATTGTTTTGTACATTTAAAACACTCAAAATAGGATGATATAAATCATTTGTTGTGTTTTGCAGCTCCTGGCGGTGGACTGGCCATTTGGTGTCCTGCTCTGTAAACTGGTGCCGTTTATTCAGAAAACCTCCGTTGGGATAACGGTACTGAGCCTGTGCGCTCTGAGCATAGACAGGTAAGAGTGTTTAGTTTAGATATGTTTACTTTATACAGCCATGTTTGCAACATTGGGGGGACAAAAAAATTTGATAGATTTGCTGTTACAAATGTAACGGTCCTTTTATTTAAAGGAACTAAAGAGAATTTAAAAGGAATAAAGAAAAAGAAAGATAGACTACATAATTATATGACTAAATGGCTCTGTTAAAGTTTCTTGTCTCTCACATTCAAATATAGGCTATTTTCTATGAAAGCCAATTTCTATAGAAGCTCGTTTCCACCATGGAATAAAAAAATAAAGGTAATTGCGACTTTTTATATCACAATTCTGACTTTTTTTCTCGCAATTGCAAGTTCTCACCGTTCAGACTTTTCTTCTCAGAATTGCATGTTTATATTTCACAATTTTACGCTTATACCTCGCAATTCTGAGAATCTCCAAAAAATCTCAGAATTGCAAGAAAAAAAGTCTGAATTGTGAGATTCAAGAAAAAGTTGCAATTACTGTAATTAATTAATTCTTCATTTTTTCCCTCCATGGTGGAAGCAAGATTCCATAATTTTCAATTCGAAACTTTGAAATTTGACCAAAAAACTACTGAATATTACTTATATTTCTGGCATAAAACAGCTGTCAAATATTAATTGTTTAGCTACTTAGATCTTATCTCACACTTTTACCATTAAAACTGAAGTGCCACGCTGGAATTCGTCTTCTGTGAACAAGAAAAAAAGCCCTGCCTCCTTTGATTTGATTGGCCATCTCAAATATTTTGACATTGATGAGCACTGTTAGGCCGCTGAAGTAGACCAGCTTATTAAATCATGAAAACATTTTGTAAACCTAACAACATAGAGAGCAGTGCATAATGGAGTGCAGCAGAGCTGCATCAATGGGATCAAATAATGTCCTTATCTGATTATTTAAAACTAAAGGAGAAATGTTTGTTGTTCTGAAGGTACAGAGTCGTTGCATCCAGGAGTCATATCAAAGGTCTTGGTTTTCCCAAATGGACTGCTATCAAACTGTCTTTAATATGGACAATATCAACATTGCTGGCTGTTCCGGAGGCCGTCGCGTTTGATTTGATTACGATGGATTACAGAGGCGAGCATCTTCGGATATGCCTCCTTCATCCTGTACAATCCACTCCATTCATGCAGGTAAACTGAAAAATACTGGAATTGCATGTTTATATTTCACAATTTTACGCTTATACCTCGCAATTCTGAGAATCTCCAAAAAATCTCAGAATTGCAAGAAAAAAAGTCTGAATTGTGAGATTCAAGAAAAAGTTGCAATTACTGTAATTAATTAATTCTTCATTTTTTCCCTCCATGGTGGAAGCAAGATTCCATAATTTTCAATTCGAAACTTTGAAATTTGACCAAAAAACTACTGAATATTACTTATATTTCTGGCATAAAACAGCTGTCAAATATTAATTGTTTAGCTACTTAGATCTTATCTCACACTTTTACCATTAAAACTGAAGTGCCACGCTGGAATTCGTGCTAGTCTTCTGTGAAAAAAAGCCCTGCCTCCTTTGATTTGATTGGCCATCTCAAATATTTTGACATTGATGAGCACTGTTAGGCCGCTGAAGTAGACCAGCTTATTAAATCATGAAAACATTTTGTAAACCTAACAACATAGAGAGCAGTGCATAATGGAGTGCAGCAGAGCTGCATCAATGGGATCAAATAATGTCCTTATCTGATTATTTAAAACTAAAGGAGAAATGTTTGTTGTTCTGAAGGTACAGAGTCGTTGCATCCAGGAGTCATATCAAAGGTCTTGGTTTTCCCAAATGGACTGCTATCAAACTGTCTTTAATATGGACAATATCAACATTGCTGGCTGTTCCGGAGGCCGTCGCGTTTGATTTGATTACGATGGATTACAGAGGCGAGCATCTTCGGATATGCCTCCTTCATCCTGTACAATCCACTCCATTCATGCAGGTAAACTGAAAAATACTGCAACAAAAGAGTAGAGAAATATACGGAGACGGAGGCCCTTTAGGGGACGTGTGATGGGAGGAAAAATGCGTTTTGCCTTCCCCCAAGAAACTTTGGACCAGAATTACTAAACAAGGCAATTTAGCGCAATCCCATGAAAGTGGCAATGGGAGTGTAAAATTATGCAGATGATTTACTGACAATACACGAATTAAAGAACACAAAGGCAGCCAGATAATTTCCATAATGATCAACGCAATCAAAGAGCAGCACAAGTTAGCGTAGGGTCCCAAACGTTCCCGTGAAAAACTTTGTGTTCACTCGTAAAACTCTGCACTTGCTTGCGAAACTTTCATTCACTTGTAAAACTTTTGTGTTCTCTCGTTAAAGTATTAGGTTCCCAAGAAACTTTGTGTTTACTTGTAAAACTTTTGCGTTCTCTCACAAAACATTTGTGTTCTCTCACAAAACTATAGCGTTCCTCCAAGAAACTTTGTGTTCGCTTGTAAATCTTTGCATTTGCTCATGATACTTTGTTTCCTCATAATATTTTCGCATTCTCTCGCAAAAGTATAATTATCCCTGAGAAATTTTGCGTTCGCTCGTAAAACTTTGCATTCACTTGTAAAAACGTTTGCACTCTCTCGATAAAGTATTATGTTCCCAAGAAACTTTGCGTTTACTTGTAAAACGTGTGTTCTCTCGCTAAAGTATTACGCTCATCCAAGAAACTGTGCATTTGCTCGCAATACTTTGTTTGCTCATAAAACTTTCACGTTCTCAGCAAAAGTATTACGTTCCCGAGAAACTTTGCATTTATTTATAAACTTTTGTGTTCTTCTGCAAAAGTATTACATTCCCGAGAAACTTTGCATTCTCACAAAACTTTGCATTTGCTCACAAAATTTTGTGTTCGTTCATAAAACTTTGCATTTGCATGCAAAACATTGCTTTCGTTTGTAAAACTTTTGTGTTCTTTTGCTAAAGTATTACGTTCTCCCGAGAAACTTTACATTCTCTCACAAAACACTTGCATTATCTCGCAAAACTATAGCATTCCTTCGATAAACTTTGTTTGCTCACAAAACTTTGCATTGGTTTGCGATACTTTGCTTTTGCTCGTAAAACTTTTGAGTGTTCTTGCTAAAGTATTATGTTCCTTGAGAAACTTTGCATTTACTTGTAAAACTTTTGTGTTCTCTTGAAAAAGTTTTACATTCCCCTGAGAAACGTAGCATTCGCTCACAAAACTTTGCATTTGTTCACGAAACTTTGCATTTGCTCGTAAAACTTGTGTGTGCTCTCGCCAAAGTATTATGTTCCTGAGAAACTTTGTGTTTACTTGTAAAACTTTTGCATTCTCTCACTAAAGTATAATGTTCCCCTCGAGAAACTTTACATTCTCTCACAAAACTATATCGTTCCTCCAATGTTCGCTCACAAAACTTTGCATATGCTTGGGAAACTTTGTTTGCGTTTGTAAAACTTTGTGTTTGTGTTCTCTCGCTAAAGTATTGCATTCCCCCGAGAAACTTTACGTTCTCTCACAAAACACTTGCATTATCTCGCAAAACTATAGCATTCCTTCGATAAAATTTGTTTGTTCACGAAACTTTACATTTGTTTGCGAAACTTTGCATTTGTTCGTAAAACTTTTGAGTGTTCTTGCAAAAGTTTTACATTCCCCTGAGAAGCTTGGCATTCGCTCACAAAACTTTGCATTTGTTCATGAAACTTTGCATTCGCTCGTAAAACGTTTGTGTGCTCTCGCTAAAGTATTACGTTCCCCCAAGAAACTTTGTTCTCTCACAAAACACTTGCATTATCTCGCAAAATTATAGCGTTCCTCCAATGTTCGCTTACAAAACTTTGCATTTGTTTGCAAAACTTTGCATTCGCTTGTAAAACGTTTGTGTGCTCTCGCTAAAGTATTATGTTCCTTGAGAAGCTTTGCATTTACTTGTAAAACCTTTGCATTCTCTCACTAAAGTATAATGTTCCCCGAGAAACTTTACATTCTCTTGCAAAACTATATCGTTCCTACAATGTTCGCTTACAAAACTTTGCATATGCTTGGGAAACTTTGTTTTCGTTTGTAAAACTTTGTGTTTGTGTTCTCTCGCTAAAGTATTGCATTCTCCCTAGAAACTTTACGTTCTCTCACAAAACACTTGCATTATCTCGCAAAACTATTGCATTCCTTCGATAAAATCTGTTCGCTCACAAAACTTTACATTTGTTTGAGAAACTTTGCATTCGCTCGTAAAACTTTTGTGTGCTCTCGCTAAAGTATTACGTTCCCCCAAGAAACTTTGTTCTCTCACAAAACACTTGCATTATCTCGCAAAATTATAGCGTTCCTCCAATGTTCGCTCACAAAACTTTGCATTTGTTTGCAAAACTTTGCATTCGCTCGTAAAACGTTTGTGTGCTCTCGCTAAAGTATTATGTTCCTTGAGAAGCTTTGCATTTACTTGTAAAACCTTTGCATTCTCTCACTAAAGTATAATGTTCCCCGAGAAACTTTACATTCTCTTGCAAAACTATATCGTTCCTCCAATGTTCGCTCACAAAACTTTGCATATGCTTGGGAAACTTTGTTTGCGTTTGTAAAACTTTGTGTTTGTGTTCTCTCGCTAAAGTATTGCATTCCCCCGAGAAACTTTACGTTCTCTCACAAAACACTTGCATTATCTCGCAAAACTATAGCATTCCTTCGATAAAATTTGTTTGTTCACGAAACTTTACATTTGTTTGCGAAACTTTGCATTTGTTCGTAAAACTTTTGAGTGTTCTTGCAAAAGTTTTACATTCCCCTGAGAAGCTTGGCATTCGCTCACAAAACTTTGCATTTGTTCATGAAACTTTGCATTCGCTCGTAAAACGTTTGTGTGCTCTCGCTAAAGTATTACGTTCCCCCAAGAAACTTTGTTCTCTCACAAAACACTTGCATTATCTCGCAAAATTATAGCGTTCCTCCAATGTTCGCTCACAAAACTTTGCATTTGTTTTCAAAACTTTGCATTCGCTCGTAAAACGTTTGTGTGCTCTCGCTAAAGTATTATGTTCCTTGAGAAGCTTTGCATTTACTTGTAAAACCTTTGCATTCTCTCACTAAAGTATAATGTTCCCCTCGAGAAACTTTACATTCTCTCACAAAACTATATCGTTCCTCCAATGTTCGCTCACAAAACTTTGCATATGCTTGGGAAACTTTGTTTTCGTTTGTAAAACTTTGTGTTTGTGTTCTCTCGCTAAAGTATTGCATTCTCCCTAGAAACTTTACGTTCTCTCACAAAACACTTGCATTATCTCGCAAAACTATTGCATTCCTTCGATAAAATCTGTTCGCTCACAAAACTTTACATTTGTTTGAGAAACTTTGCATTCGCTCGTAAAACTTTTGTGTGCTCTCGCTAAAGTATTACGTTCCCCCAAGAAACTTTGTTCTCTCACAAAACACTTGCATTATCTCGCAAAATTATAGCGTTCCTCCAATGTTCGCTTACAAAACTTTGCATTTGTTTTCAAAACTTTGCATTCGCTTGTAAAACGTTTGTGTGCTCTCGCTAAAGTATTATGTTCCTTGAGAAGCTTTGCATTTACTTGTAAAACCTTTGCATTCTCTCACTAAAGTATAATGTTCCCCCGAGAAACTTTACATCCTCTCGCAAAACTATATCGTTCCTACAATGTTCGCTCACAAAACTTTGCATTTGCTTGTAAACTTTGCATTAGCTCACCATATTTTGCATCTGCTTGTAAAACTTTTGCATTCTCTCGATAAAGTATTATGTTCCCCCAAGAAACTTTGCATTCTCTTATGTTCAAAAGTATTACTGTCTCTGAGAAACTTTGTGTTCACTTGGAAAACTGGGAGGAAAAACGTCTCGGTTACGTATGTAACCCTCGTTCCCTGAAGGAGGGAACGGAGACGTCACGTCGGCTGACCGACGAAATTGGGATCTCGCTTAGAGAGACCAATCCACTTCGAGTGTAAACTAAACGAGCCAATGCACATTGGCATGCGATTATTGCATCCAGCTGCTGCTGATCACAGCGTGAGTATAAGTAGGCAGCAGATGCAACGCATATTCAGGTTTTCGCTGAGGAGCCGAGCCGGTGACCCGGCCGCTCAGC
>NW_015558588.1:162157-163458 GCF_001515605.1 Sinocyclocheilus anshuiensis | reverse complement strand
GGTCTCTCTAAGCGAGATCCCAATTTCGTCGGTCAGCCGACGTGACGTCGGGAGTGACCGACTGAAAGGGAACTATATTTAGGTGGTTTTGCAAGCAAAAGCAACATTTTTCAGGGGAACGCAGAAGTTTTTGTGAGGGAACACAACAGCACTGAAATACAATTTTTCCTCCCATCTAATTTTTATTTCACCATCACCACATCCCTTTAGTTGCTCTGTAATAATATGTTATAGGAATATTTCACCAAAAAATTAACTTTATATACCCAGCAGAAGAATTTCTGAAGGATTTTCACACAGCTCTTTTCTGTAGAACAATTTCGGGAAAGATTCCCCTTTTTGTGTTCCTCAAAGAATGGATTTGAAGTGAATAAATAACAAGAATTACCATTTTTGGGTCCACTGTTTCTTTAGTCAGAGATACTACATGCAATAAAATCATAAATACAAATAATCAAGCCATGCATATTGCATGTCATTGAAAGTAATAATTCCCTATGATGTCTGTCAGGAACTTTTGATATAGATGGCAGTGGCTGCAGTGAAAGTCTGATTTCCTCATCAAACAGCTACTGGTTTGAGCTCAGATCTGCTCGAGAGTCTAATGATGACATACTTCCTTTGAAATAAAGTCAAGTTCATCAGGAACTCTCTTTTTTCTCATTCTAGTTTTATAAAATGGCCAAAGACTGGTGGCTCTTTGGGTTTTATTTCATCGTGCCGCTGGCGTGCACCGCCGTCTTTTACTCGCTGATGACTTGGAGGATCTTAAGCGGAAGCGTTAAGTTGGACAAACACATAAAGCAGGTACATCTGGACCTGGGATTTGGAAAGCTGTTCCAGTTCATCTGAATCACATAATACCATCATAGAAACAAAACTGACTCAAGGGATTATAAGATATCTGATATTCACTAACCATAGAGACACTGCTGTCTGTCAGCCCATGTAATATATTAATATGAGTTATATACTGTACAGTAGTATTAGTTATACAGTATATACAGTAGTATTTATTAATATTTTCTTGCATTTTTTTTTGTAGGTTTTGTGGTTTTCATTTTATTTTTACTTTAAGTTTTTTTTAGTATTTGTTTGTGCTTTTCTCATTTTTATTAGTTTTTTTTTTATATTTATATTTTTATATTTATATTTACCTTTATTTTATTTCAGTTTTAGTTTCAGTAATTTTAGTACTTCAACTTAATATATTTCAGTTCAGTTCAACATTTCTAAATTTCCAGTTTAAGTCCAATATAAATTTTAAACTAATATATATCTATCTATCTATATCTATCTAT
>NW_015558588.1:153871-162129 GCF_001515605.1 Sinocyclocheilus anshuiensis | reverse complement strand
CGCCAAAAAAAAAAAAAAAAATTATTTTATTTATTTTGATTTTAAGCCGTTTTAGTTAACAATAACAACACTGATACTGTAGAAGACAAATATCATTTGACTGATCAGTATGTGATGAATCCTCTCTTCTGACCGACAGAGACATGAAGTGGCCTGGACGGTTTTCTGTCTGGTTCTTGTGTTTGCAATTTGCTGGTTTCCTCTTCACCTCAGCAGGATCCTCAAGTTAACCATCTATGATGAACACGATCCCAACAGATGCAAATTACTGAGGTAAGACTCGTTATTAATATTATAATACATGCATATACATAAACACATATGAGCTCTATGTATGTAAACTGGTGAACTGCCTTATAAGTGATATCACATCTCTTATATATTTTTTATGTTTTAGCACGTTTCTTGTTCTCGACTACATCGGCCTCAACATGGCGTCTGTGAACTCGTGCATCAACCCAATGGCTCTGTATGTGGTCAGCAAAAGATTCAAAAACTACTTCAAGGTAACATGTGTTTCTCACTTCCTTGCTGCTGTTCCACATGTCACTTTACCTTCTCAAGTATTTCTGTAATATTTATTTCTCAATATTTTATTAAAGTGCATATTCCGAAGCATTTGGGACTGTAGCTAATAAATATTTTAATTGTTTTTATTATTTTTTATTCATTATATATATATATATATAAAATGATAATTATATATTTATAAAATGATATTGTCCTCTTGAATTCAACAGTTAAATGCTGTCAGTCACCCTAATTGAGTTCAGTTATGTTAATTGATTTTTTAATTTATTATTATTTATAAAATATATTTATATATTTGCATTTTTATATATTTATTTGGTAGTTATATCATTTATGTATTTATAACATGATATTGTCTTCTTATGTAGCTTCAATTTGAGTACTTTTTGTTAGTTAAATATTTTTTTATAAACGAGTATCTTAACTAAATCACTTTCAATGATAGATAGCTTTGACAGTATCTTTCTCAGCACTGGTTATTGTTGCGTTGCTCTGTCAATAAGATTACATTGAGAAAGCCTGTTAGTTTGTGCAGGTAAATAAACTGTATTCTTATTCATTGACAGCACATGATACAAAATTAAAAAAAAAAGCAAAACAGAATTAATTAGCATTTTTATTGGCATCACTGAAAGCGATTAAACAAGGATCACATCTTTAGATTAGTGGAGGCAGACTTTGTTTACAGATGAATTATGAATAAGCATTACGTATCGCAGGAAATTGGAAGTGACAGTAGGTGAACTGCGGATTCTTTTTATTTTATTCTCCCTGACCACAGTTTGACTTTACATAAAAAGTGACCTTGCGCAACAGAAAGCCATTAAACAAGGATCACATCTTTAGATTAGTGGAGGCAGATTTTCGCACACACTTTGTTTACAGATGAATTATGAATAAGTATTACGTATCGCGGGAAATTGGATGTGACAGCAGGTGAACTGCGCATTCTTTTCATTTTATTCTCCCTGACAGAGTGAAAAGTTTGAGTTTGACTTTACATAAAAGTGACCTTGCGCACAACATTTACATAAATCATGTATAATGCCTCATGTTAATCTGCTAATGCGCGTCATTTGCATAATGTTTAGCGAGTGCTGCATTTCATGTTATTCTGCCTGCATTGATTTCTCTGTTCGTTTCTATTACGGCTCATGTTAATATCGGTTTTACCATAATCCGGTGAACGAGAGTCCTGGTTAACACCTGCTCTGTGCTTCCTCTGACAGGCCACTCTCGTCGGTTGTTGTCGTTCATCCGAACCCGGATGACAGACAGACAGACAGACCGACAGACGGACGGACAGACGGACAGACAGACGGACGGATAGACAGACGGACAGACAGACCGACGGACGGACAGACGGACCGACGGACGGACAGACAGACCGACAGACAGACAGACTGACCGACCGACAGACAGCCAGACAAACACAGACAGACGGACGGACAGACAGACGGACGGACGGACGGACAGACGGATGGACAGACGGACGGACGGACAGACAGACGGACGGACGGACGGACAGACGGATGGACAGACGGACGGACGGACAGACAGACGGACGGACGGACGGACAGACGGATGGACAGACGGACGGACGGACAGACAGACGGACGGACGGACGGACAGACGGATGGACAGACGGACGGACGGACAGACAGACGGACGGACGGACGGACAGACGGATGGACAGACGGACGGACGGACAGACAGACGGACGGACGGACGGACAGACGGATGGACAGACGGACGGACGGACAGACAGACGGACGGACGGACGGACAGACGGATGGACAGACGGACGGACAGACGGACGGACAGACGGACGGATAGACAGACGGAAGACAGACAGACAGATAGACGGACGGACAGACAGACAGACAGACAGACAGACAGACAGACGGACAGACGGACCGACAGTAAATGCTGAATTGCAATATATAGTGTAAGTGTGATTTACTAGGCAAACAAATTTAGCAAACAATTATTATTTTATAGCTAGTCGTATATTACCACGCAACAGATGTATATGTGTAAAATGATTTGAAATCAACAACAAAAGATACACTAATGTTCAAATTTGTTAATGTTTTTGAAGAAATAATCTTCTGCTCACCAAGGCTGCATTTATTAGGTCAAAAATACAGAAAAATCTGTAATATTGTGAAAATTCTAATATGCTGATTTGCTGCTCAAGAAACATTTCTGATTATTATCAATGTTGTGCTGCTTCATGTTTTTGTGGAAACTGTGATACATTTTATTTTTCAGGATTCTCTGCTGAATAAAAATTTAAAAAGAACAGCGTTTGAAACATGTCTTTTGTGATATTATAAATGTCTTTAGTGTCACTTTTGATCAACTTAATGCATCCCTGCTGAATAAAAAAATATTAATACTTTTTTTTTAAATCCTGCTGACCCCAAACTTTTTTCATTTCTCAGCTGTTTGTGACCTGAGACTCATTTTAGGTCAGTATGAAGCATGTCTGCTAGTTGTATTATAAAGTGCAGTCATCGAGACAAGCCGTTACCTCACTAGCGTACCTTACCACGCTCTTCAGCGAACAAACTCTGTTTATTATTGTGCAGAAGACACTGCCATCATAACATTAGCTGTTGGCAGGTGAGCCACACATGATCCAGTCTCTCCAACACTCCCTCAGGGTTTGTTGACTCAATCCCAGCCATTACACAAAGTGCTGTTTTTCTTTTCCAGCACACATATATAGCGGTCGACACAGGTCATGAATCATCGCTCAAATGATCCAGGTGTTAGCCTGGATAAAACCGTGTAATTGGCCAGCCTTTGGCAGATAAATATAGATATAAGCAAATGTCAGCCACGAGAGCGCGTATATGTATCCGAATAATGAAGTCTCCATTCAGAAGTACACTTTTGATTAGCTGCTATATGTCCAAAACGTGACGGAAGTGATTAAAGCCCAGTGCACGCTCATCCCGAAGACAACGTGCTTTTCATCCGTCACTCAACAATGGAAATGCAGTAAATTGGCGACTCCGGTGGGTTTTCCTTCACACCGCTGAGTGACTGATTGATGACTAGCCTATTTGTAATGCATTTTTACATGTGTTGTGCATTGGGACACTTTACGGTAGACTTAAGGAGGAGACAGAGCGGCTATGACAGAATGAGGCCAGGAAGGAAAGGGTAGAAATAGTGAAAACACCTGATAGGCCTGTCAAAAGCGCAAGACAAGCCGAGATTGGAATATTTCCAACCGCTGCCTGCCTTTGACCCACATGTCTCTCAAATATTAGGATCGTTTTGGCAAATACTGTCAGCTAAATCTGGCTCTGTTCTGTCTGCATGTGAACAAGTGGATGATGAAATGGGAGTAGACGTGCAGAGAGAAGCGCTTGTGATGTACTGCTTATTATTGGCTTGCTATTGGTTCAGGGGAAGTGCATGAGAAATCCCAGCATAATTTAGTATGGTGCATATCCATTGGAGATTGTCCTCTGTATAGAAAAACATTAAAGGCCTTGGCAATATAGCTTGAAAAATTCTTATAATCTCTCTCTCTCTCTCTCTCTCTCTCTCCTCTCTCTCTCTCTCTCTCTCTCTATATATATATATACAGTATATGTAGAAGTATTCAAGGACTTTTAATTTGAAAAGGGATTTGAAAAATGGTGACCGGAAGTAGGGTGAGTGGAACTAATGCGACCATGAGAGAAGTTGGGAGTGTAAAAGATAAGCGGGGAGTAAAAAAAAATCTGAAACTTATATATATATATATATATATTTCTCATTGGTGTTGTATGTTATTATGTTCCGGAGCCTCAATCCTTAGCAGTCACTGCTACAAACGAGAAAAGCCTAATCATCAAGGCAAGCAAAACATAATTAAATGAATATTTACTGGAATCAGTTGAGCTAAGTGTGAGGACCTAGATCCTATATATATATATTTAGAATAAAAACAGTATTTTTCAAGGGCGTAGAATTTAGCAGGGACGCTAGGAATAGCAATAATTTTGATCACACAATTAAATATGTGTGTATGTAACCACTATTGTTGAAATTTAGGACGCATCTGAAATAGGTCATTGATATTACCCGAGAAGTTAAAGAAATACACTAGAAAACTGCACGCTTTCAAGGATACACATTTAATACGTGTGGAGTAAGAATATATAAGGGAGCAGAAGTATTTAAAACATACAAGCACAGTTCAAATGAATGATAAAGTTTACCCTCTTTAACTTAATGTTGTTCTGCTGTTTTGTGTTCATCGGCTTCTCCCATATAGACTCATACAATCAAATACAACAATCATTTCTCAAATGTTTATTACAATATATACTGATAAATTGAGCATTAATTTCAATGGTATGAGAGACTGGATGCTTTCAACTGATTTCCTCTTGAACTGTCTCCAACTGAACTGCAGTGCTCAAACCTTTTCAATGTGTGTATGTACACATTGAAATAGTTTGTGTATGTGTGTATATATATATATATAATGTATGTATGTATGCATGTATGTACAGTATGTATGTATGCATGTATTTATGTATGGATGGATGGTGTATATGTTGATTCAGCAACATAATTTGATTAAACATAATGATTTTTATAGAGTATTTTATTGAGTAATGGTTTTATCACTAAAATCTATCACCATATGCAAATGTATTCGATATAAAAAGCAAAATACCATTAAAAAAAAAACTGTTACTCAAACATCTGCATCTGCATATAGATACGGTTTAATGCATATTGTTTTCATGTCTCATGATATCCAGTCAGAGTCAGGCTGTAGTTGGCTGGTTTTCTTCTCCTCAGTATCTTGTTCTATCTGGAGCCGCTGAAGGGTTCAGTTCTTGCTGAAGGGCAAACTGCAGCGGCCAGATAATTTCTCCAGGTGGGAATTGATGCTGAATCTTTCTGTTAATGGCTCTGAGCTCCTGCCAGTGAGTCACTTATACCACAACGCTGAGGACATGCTGTCACACCAGCTTCTGGAGTCCTGGAGGAGAGTTTTCCCTTCGGTGGCTCGTTTCCAAGAGCGGCTGTTTAGTCAGATTGGTAAGAGTAAACTCTATTTACATATTTGCATTTAGCAGACACTTTTATCCAAAGTGACATACATTAGTTCATGCATTCACTGGGAATCGAACCCATGATGTTGAGCTACAGTAAAGCATGGCGCTAAAAGACTATTTTACATATTTTTGCATATATATGAGTTCCTGTGGCTCAGTGGTAGAGCATTGCGTTAGCAGCGCAGAAGGTCGTGTGTTCAATTCCCAGGGAACACTCACACTGGTAAAAAATGTATAGCCTGAATGCACTGTAAGTTGCTTTGGATAAAAGCGTCTGCTAAATGCATAAATAAAAAAATAAATAAATATTGCATTGGTTCTTGAGTACAATATACAGTGTAAAAACTCTTGACAGCTTCAAACACGTGCATGCAGAACCCTGTTTGTGTTTCTGACATGTCACGTTTCCTTGTCTCTCCACTGCCGGTTGCTGACAGAATATATTCAGAACACTGTTTTAGCCTTCAAGGCAGCTTGGGTCCATGTTACGAACAGTCGGTTATCAAACCGTACACCCCAGTGACCGCGGTCATGTCGTCTCGCTCAGCCATCTCTCGCACAGCAATTGTGGCTGGAATCTGCAGACTAATGGATAATAAATCTATGAATTATGGATGGGAAGAGAAAACTTTCCAAGAATAGTTCACATGCGTTAGTGTCCGATTACTGTAAGCATTAGAGGCACAAACATCATGATGTTCTTAAAGAGAACTTTTAGATATGTAAACTATAAATTAATTAAATAATAATTTGAAACACATCAAATGCTGATTTTGGCCCGATTCACCTCTTTGTTTTTCTGACCTTTTTGACTTTAGTAACCTGTTCTAGTATACAAATTGCATTTATGTATTTCTTTAATGTTATACATTTTATTTATATTTGTGATGTTTATTTCAAGAAAATAAATAATTATTACAGTTTTTCTCAATTGCTTTGGCTCAATTCTCGAATGAAACTTTTTTTTCCCGAAACAATAAGTTCAGATCTCTGAACAATTAGCTTCTTGTTCACATCAGATTGGAATTTCTTATTGATTTGAGCAAATTGCAAATGCTTTGGCACATGTGTGCAAACAGTAAGTACAATTGTCTGCAGTTTGCACAACAACTAATTGCATATGGCTTGTTGATCAAAACTGATGAGCCGACTGAAATAAAAATTAATTAAAACTACTGGAAATGTTTTTTTATGTTTTATGTTTTTTTTAATACAAAAATAATTGAAATGTCAAAAGCAGTACATAACAACATAACAAAAAATGACACCAAATTAAAATAATGAAAGTTAATTCAAAATATTAACAAAACCTATACATATTCTTAAACTAAAATTGCTTTGAGGTTGACATTCAACATTTTCTGAAGGTTAAGCTTCTCTTTTACTAACCATTTGCTGAAAAGGAAGAAACGACTGCGTTTCAGGCCGTCTTTTGTACCGTATTCCTGGAAAGTGCGAAATAATTTTTCACACACGTCTGAAAAGGAATGCCATTAATATTAGTGGTATGAAATGCTTTAATTAAATCCTCTCTGTCTCGGCGGTTCTCGGGTTAATTACACGGTGTAAAGTTAATTAAACAGCGGGGTTAGGAGCGCCGTGAACCCTCTGTGCTCCAGCGTTTGGTAAATGGCTGTTTTATAAGAAGTGACTGCAGTCATTTACCAGTGTGTGTTTTATATAATGTGTAGTTTCCCCAAAAGAGGTGGAGGGGGAAAGTGTTCTCACAAGTTATCAAAATCAAATCTGTCCTATAAATTAATTAGAAATGTTCTTTATAATGATTTGCTGCAAATTAGATGGAAATGAGATAAAATATTCATTGAACTATCTGGGGAATCTGCCCAACAGGCTTCAGTCTGGCTCCAAATGCTGTCCATATGGCAATTATGTGCAGCAGCGTTGCAGAAGTGTTGGTCTGATGCCTGCTGGCAGACGGAGGCAGATCTGCTCGTATCTGATGTGTGTGGAGTGAAAGATAATGAGATTGTTGTAAGTCTTAAGTACAGAACCTGCCCCGGGGTTCACACTTCAGAGCTGCTCCGATCTCTCCTGCTGTTTGCCTTTAAAAACGCATTTACTTCGTCTTCTCCACAAACTTCGAGTGCTGCTTTCAACAGCTGCTCTCTCTGATGCACAAACCGCTTTTGCTCGTAAAGTCTGCTGCAGTTTATTTGGCTTATTTTGGCTGAGAGATGCACGCTTACACCGTCTGAAACGGATTTGTTTGCTGTCAGAATTATCCCTGATTTGAAATCTGTTACTGAAGTGTAATTTTGGTCTTTTCTCCAATTAAAATAACAATTACTGTATGCAGAAAAATCTTAAACAAAACA
This sequence comes from Sinocyclocheilus anshuiensis, assembly GCF_001515605.1. Classification (NCBI taxonomy): domain Eukaryota; kingdom Metazoa; phylum Chordata; class Actinopteri; order Cypriniformes; family Cyprinidae; genus Sinocyclocheilus; species Sinocyclocheilus anshuiensis. The sequence goes on along the minus strand of NW_015558588.1, from coordinate 154,187 downwards.
AAATAGTAGAAATGCGTGTAGACTTGTATTCAAGCACTATTAAACAGTGCTGTTATTGTCAACTAAAACTAAAACCATCACTGTTTTGGCAATGAAAATTTGATAAAAATAAATAAATAATATAGATAGATAGATAGATAGATAGATAGGATATATATATATATATATATATAATGAAAAACATGAACACAAAATAAAAAAAAAATTACAAATGTTGTCTTGACAACTAACTAAAATAAATAATAATACTAAAATTACTACTACAAAAAAAAGAAAAATAGTTGGTATTGGAAATTTATATACAGTATATATATAT
>NW_015558588.1:151875-153577 GCF_001515605.1 Sinocyclocheilus anshuiensis | reverse complement strand
AAACTGAAATATAATAATAATAATAAAAAAAGCTATTTTAAAATATTAATAAATACTAAGATAGTATATAAATAATATTAAAGTAACACTGCTTTGAAATGCTGGCCTGTTTTGACCAGAGATGCAGGTGTTCACTGTCTGATAGTTTGATTGACTCCGCCCACTCCTTCTCCTCCACCAATCAGAACACTGGCTGCTCTCAGCTGCTCTGCTGTAGGAGGGGTTAAAGCTCTTGTGGTTGATCAGTGAGAGCCGCTCTGTCTCTCACATCTTTCCTCCCTGCGGTTGAGTAATATAATATTTCCTCTGATCTCCCACCTCATCTGTGGTCTGCTTTTGTTTCTTGATTAGTTTGGGCTCTATTTTCAGCTCTTTAGTGGGTGTTGTGTCTCCACAGCCCCTTAAAGAAAACCATTTCCTATTGAATTGTGTTTTTCTCTAGTTTATTTTCCCCTTATTGCCAAATTGATCGGAGAGTACCAGTTAGTAGATTATATATAAATATTCAGCAGTTTTACTTTAATATAATTTATATACTATTATAATTTATACTATTATATTATTATATGATATCCGTTTATATTTTTTTAATAATATTTTGATTTAGATTTGATTTTTATATTTTCTGTTTTCATTTCAATTTCAGTTAAAGTAATTTTGTTGTGTGTTTTTGTTGTTTTAATTATTATTATTATTATTATTTTGAATGTCCATATATCAGGGTTATTATAATTAACTAAAAGTAAAACTAAAATTAAAACCATTAAAAACTAAAACAAAAAAATTAACTGAAATAAAATCAAATATAAATAGGACAATATTTTTCATTTTAATTTAGTTTAACTTGATGTCCTAAAATAACTAAAACATAAATAAAAATTTACTCTATATATATATATATACACACACACACACACACACATATATATATATATATATAGTAATTATTAATAACACAACATAATTACTACAATTTTAACTAAAATTAAAATGAAAATGGAAACATTTAATATTCAAAATATTAATAAAAACCATCATAGTATTTCAGTTATGCTAAAATAACATTGGCCTAGTTTTTATTAATTTGTACTGATTAGTTTATTATTTTTTTAATTATTTTAGTCATTCAAGTTAAACTAAATGAAAATGAAAAATGTTATATTAAATAAAATAAGTATAAAGTTTTTTATATTTTATCTCACTTCAGTTAATGTTTATTTTATTTCAAGTAACAAAATATATATATATTTTTTTTTATAATGGTTTTAGTTTTAGTTAAAATAGATATTCAGATATCCAGATATTCAGTTCTGCTCGTGAATATCTACATTCAATTTCAATAGAGCATTTTACTGCATAGAAATTTGCAAAGGCCGCTGTTTTTCCTCAATAGAGAAAGACTGTTCATTATAAATGCAATATAAATGTTTTCAGGAGTCCGCCAGCATATAGATGATCTCAGTGCTAATAGATATGGACTGAAAGCCACACAAGTCCAATTCTGATTTTATGTGGGCTTTTACTGGAGCAGAATTTGTCATAATAAGTGAGTTGCCATAACATCTAAACACGCTGGGAACGCAGATCATAAATATGCTTGAGTGAGTGTCTAGAGCGTAATGTTATTAAGCGGGAGGTAGCCAGCTTTCTCAGCCCTTCACAGTCCCCCAAAAAAGTGATTAAAATGAACATCCATTCAGCA
>NW_015558588.1:138808-151343 GCF_001515605.1 Sinocyclocheilus anshuiensis | reverse complement strand
ATATACACACACACACACACACACATATATATATATATATATAGTAATTATTAATAACACAACATAATTACTACAATTTTAACTAAAATTAAAATGAAAATGGAAACATTTAATATTCAAAATATTAATAAAAACCATCATAGTATTTCAGTTATGCTAAAATAACATTGGCCTAGTTTTTATTAATTTGTACTGATTAGTTTATTATTTTTTTAATTATTTTAGTCATTCAAGTTAAACTAAATGAAAATGAAAAATGTTATATTAAATAAAATAAGTATAAAGTTTTTTATATTTTATCTCACTTCAGTTAATGTTTATTTTATTTCAAGTAACAAAATATATATATATTTTTTTTTATAATGGTTTTAGTTTTAGTTAAAATAGATATTCAGATATCCAGATATTCAGTTCTGCTCGTGAATATCTACATTCAATTTCAATAGAGCATTTTACTGCATAGAAATTTGCAAAGGCCGCTGTTTTTCCTCAATAGAGAAAGACTGTTCATTATAAATGCAATATAAATGTTTTCAGGAGTCCGCCAGCATATAGATGATCTCAGTGCTAATAGATATGGACTGAAAGCCACACAAGTCCAATTCTGATTTTATGTGGGCTTTTACTGGAGCAGAATTTGTCATAATAAGTGAGTTGCCATAACATCTAAACACGCTGGGAACGCAGATCATAAATATGCTTGAGTGAGTGTCTAGAGCGTAATGTTATTAAGCGGGAGGTAGCCAGCTTTCTCAGCCCTTCACAGTCCCCCAAAAAAGTGATTAAAATGAACATCCATTCAGCAGGATTCACGACGCTTTAGGTCCGGTCTCGTCGTAGGGCGCGGAGCACTCCGGATAAACCTTGAAACAGCAGGACAAATCGCACCGGCATGCAAAGATGTCAGCGGCCAGTGAAGCATGAGATTAAAAAGCATTAAACCTGAGTACCACATCATAGCTTTCATAAATTAGCAAAGCAAAAAATAGGTGCAAAACAGGCTGGCATCACGACGAAAGCACTACATCGCCGACTGTCTCTCATGCAATCAGACGCGCTGTAGTTAAAGGCTTCATGTGTGTCGATTCAGACCACAGGTTTGATGGGAGAAATATGCAGAAATAAAAGCATAAATGGGTTCAATGTGCAAAATAAAATGCACCCTATATTGTTTGTTGTTGAGCACAGTCAGTTTTTCCCTAATACTTTAGTAAATTGTTGGCTCTAGTTCTTGTTTCGTGATTTTTAACCCTATAAAGCCTGCTCTATCATATTTGATAGGCCTCTAAATGATCAACATGATCAAAACTTTGCTGATAAACGTGTTGCACACAATCTGATGCATTATTCTTTTTTTTTAAGTAAAAGGCCTTTTAGTGTAATTGTACAAACGTCCAGCTTCAGCTGGAGCTCCTCGTTTCGAATCTTGACTGATTGTTCTCAAGTAAAGGTCAGAATAACTGCAGTAATATTTCCAGATGAACACTTACTGGACTGAAGCAGCTCAGCTTTACTTGATTCTCCATCAATCATGTTTTAGAGTCTCAAATCTGATCCTCAGGATTTTTTGAGGAGCGTTTGTTTCCAGAAGCTTTACTTTCACTGTTCCTCAGCAGAGGAATGATCTTCACAAGCCTCCAGAACATCTCACATCTGAGGAGGAGCCTTTATTTCTTCAGCTCTCAATCAGCACTGGATTGCATCGCATTATATGTTTGGATCTTTGAAATATCATCTTACTAAGACATATTACTGGAGATATAGAGCAACGGCCGATATATATATCATTTTATGTAAGCATCTGCTGTACTGTTATAAAGATCTCATTGATTTATATTACAAGCATCAGAGTTTAATCTTACTTTTTGGCTAATAATAATCAAATGTTTGTGTGTCAATTGTTTCTCTCAAATAGCAACAATATAATAATAATAATAATAATAAATGTAATAATAATTAATATACTTGACAATAATAGTAATAATAAATTATTTGTCACAACTGATTCTCTCAAACAACAAAAATAATAATAATAATAATAATAATAAAATTATTTCTATTTCTTTCTTTCAATTGTTTCTCTCAAACAGCAAATAATAACATATTTAATAATAATTAACATACTTGATAATAATAATAGTAATTATTATTATTATTATTATTATTATTATATTCTTGTCCATATAAATATCAGCATATTTTCTCTCAGTTTGGGCCTCTGAATAAAATTGAGCTGTTTATCCTCCATATTTTCAGCCATGCATGATATAAAACACACATGCAAACTTTTTTACATTTTGTTCCATTCTGTTCAATAAAAAAAAAAGTAGATTTTTCTGGCTATTATTTCATATGTCAGGCTTTACAGGGTTAAACACATCTTTGGATGATTTTGTACTATATGCTATATTCTTCTGTCAGTGTAAAATCTGAGTCCTTCTGCAAACGCTGTAGTTGATTCCTCACACACGACCAGTGCTGGATCTGCTGAGGAGACGCTGGTCAGAGTGCTGTTGTTAATGCAGCACAGGGGAGCTCTGACTTTTGGAAGAAGGCTTTCTGAAGGGTTTCTCTCAGGCGTAGACCCACTTTAGCTCCTGCAATCACGAGGTGTGAACCGTGAGGTGAATTTGACTCTGTAGCAGCACACAGGACACATGCACTTTAGGAAATGTCAGCGAATGCAAAGCTTGAAGTTCCCAGCATGCATTTATACTCTGAAAAGATTTAGTGTAGATTTACTTTTCACTCATTAATTGCTAGTACATTTCATATATGATTACAACGAAAAATAGTAACATACTATCTATACAATCTAAACACTTATTTTAAACTGATGCGGATGCATTTTAATTTGGAAATACTAGATATTGTAATAGGTGAGGGGGTGATTATAGCAATGATATTCATATTTTTAAAATCTATATACTATATAATTTAATCTATTTAATCTATATACTCTCTCTCTCTCTCTCTCTCTCTCAAACTCTCTCACACACACACACACACACACACACACACACACACACACTATTATGTTCAGTATATTACTATAATTTACTAGCAAATTACATATATAATTACAAAGAAAAATAGTAATATTTGAATTACTGAAATAAATGAACTTCTCCACGACATTCTAATTTATTGAGATGCACCTGTATATATAGTAAAAAATTACAACAATCATTGTTTTATTCACAACTTTTAAAAATAATTTTTTACAGTATACAGCAATATTTTAAAATGATGCTGAAAATGTGGATGCATTTTAATTTGGAAATACTAGATATTGTAATAGGTGAAGGGTTATTATAACAATGATATTAATATATTTGTCATCATTTTTGATGATATTCATTCATTTATTCATTCATTCTTTTTATCATTAATCTTTTTTTTTTCTTTTTTTTTTAACTGCTGTATTTATGTATTTAAAGGTAAAATTAATCAGAGATGCTTTTAAAACATCTCACTTTAATCTCTCATAGTTTAATGGTAAATATAATAAAAAATTGCAATTAATTTTAAATCGGCAGCAGTGTCATTTATTTCATTTAAAGTTTTAGTAATTCTGTTTAGCCTTGTTATCATTTTTATCATGATTTTTATATGTCTGTATAGTTTTGCATTTTAGTTTTACTTTGTTAAGTTTTGGTAACTTTTTGTGTTTCTGTCATTTTTATTAGACATTTATGTCTATATGGTTTTTACATTTAATTTAATTTTATATTTTATTTTATTTGTATTTATTATTTAATATTTTCTTTATTATATTTATATTTTCTTTTATTTCAATTAATGCTTCTTTTATCTTCAAGTAATGAACATGTTTTTTTTTTATGGTTTTAGTTTTTAGTTCAACAACAATAACTCTGATCAGCAGCAAAATCATTGCAATTATATGCTGAATATTTAACGTCGCTCATCCCTAACACAACTCAATGCATAAAGATATGAGACGGATTAAAGGACTGTAATCACAGAAATTTCTCATCACTTTGCTGTTACCTAGGCAATATGTAAATGCTAACCGATGGGAATTATGAAAAACACAAGACATCAGTGCGGTTTTATGGTTTACTTGCATAATTAGATTTGATCATCTCTCTTATCTTGTGCAGTAATTTACATTCAGTCTTTAATTCCCTTTTATGCTTCGTTATTACATTTGCTATTTGACCTGCCATCTTTGTTTACCAAAGTGGAAAAGGAATGCATAAATGCATAATTTCAGTGAATTTTTTTTTATATGCCATATTCATATAATGCTCCCAAAAACATTGTAATATATTTAAAAGTATAATTTCAGCATTCTGGAGATATAAATGAGTTCATTTTCTCCTCAGTGTTCCATGGATTCGTCAGCGTTTATAAGATGTGGTATGGTTTCCAGTAATGGCAGCAGTATTTTCCCGGGATATCCATCATCTTGCCCGGCTCATCTGAGATTACTCTGAGATTATTTTTCCCATGCACCACATATGGTGTTAGATTTCATTCTGTTTGTGTGAGGAGACACTGACACACAGCCGCTGCTCTTCAGCCTTTTGACTAAATGTTACAAATTTCTGTTGCATTATTACAGATTATTCTGGCCAAGAACCGCCAACATAGACCAATCACAGCTAGCCTTATTTATATGCATATGTTTTTCTGAAACGGTGTTATTTTAGTATCGTTGAGATACTATTATAGTTTTTATTTAGATTTTGAATCGGTTTTTATTTCAATATTTTACATTTTTTTTATATTTTATTTTTAATTTTAGTAGTTTTGTGTTTTTTGTTATTTTTACTATTTTTCATTTTTATATTATTTCATATATGTATATGGTTTTTAAAATTGTGTTTATTTTTAGTTTATTTAGTTTTATTAATTTTGTTGTGTGTTTTTGTCATTTTTTTCTAATATGTCTGTCACAATTTTACATTTGAGTTTTTAGTTTAATTTATTTACTATTAGTTTTAGTAATTTTGTTGTGTTTTTATCATTTTTAAAAGTATGTCAGAATAGTTCATTTTTGTTTTGTTTTATTTTTTGTGTTTTATTAGTTTTTATTAATTTTTTTGTGTCATTTTTATTAGTTTTTAAATGTCAATATAGTTAATAATTTTGATGTGTTTCTTTAGTTATTTTTTAGTCATGTTTATTCGTTTTTTATTTATTTATTTATTTTATTTTTTTAATATGTCTATGTGGTTTTTAAATTTAAATTTTTAGTTTTATTTAGTTTTAGTAATTTTGTTGTCATTTTTATTATTATTGGTTTTAAAAATGTCTATAATTAGAAATGATGCCTTGGCTACTATAGCCAAAATAAGTTTTTTATATTTTATTTTTATTTCAGTTAACGTTTATTTTATTTCAAGCAATGCACTTTTTTTATGGTTTTAATACAGAAATAGTATTTTCTTGTAAAGCTTAATCCGATATTCCTTATTTTATTTACCACATTTTTAGTGTATTATAACCGTGATCTGAGATAATAATAATAGACTGGCATGAGAAAAAGAGGAGAAAAAATAGTCTATGAAACTGGACGTCTATTCGAAGCCAATGGTTTTGCTTCCAGACCTCATCAGATGTTCTATGATTAGATTTATTTGATCAAAACTAAATAAAATGCTATGCAATCAGAACATAGCCTGCAATAAAGCACAAAGGCATAAACCACCAGCAGCACTGCAGCAGGTCACGGCAAATGTACAAACATGAGAAAATTTGCTTGCAGTTTTTTTGACTTCTTGGAAATATTATTTTCCCCAATACATGGTTTCAAGGCACAAACAAATTGCGCCTCCGAGAGCGTAGCTGCGGCTCTCTGCCCTCACCACTTCTGATGAAAGCCCAGGTGTAGCGGAGAGAAGAGAGGATCTGAAACCAGAGAGAGAGAGAGAAATGCTACCTCTGGCTGTGCTGCGCAGGAATCCGTGTCTGCAGTTGCCCATTAGCACGGGAGCGCCGGTTCTCCGTGTGATTGACAGACACAGCGGGTCATCGCGATGCACAAAGTGCTGTCTGTTCCCGGGGCCTGAAGGGCTCTCTGGGTATGAGTGGCTCCCTGGAGCCACACAAACAAGAAAGCAGGTCTGTATCTCCCTGCACCTATAACATTTTGTCTTTTCTTCGCCACAGGGAGCCTTTTTTATATTTGGCAAACACTTCTGCTGCTGCTTTCTGCAGAGCCGTGGGAATCTGAAGACTTCAAGACCGCAAGGCAGGGATTGTTCTCCCCTCAGTGTTAACAGGTTGTTCTTTTGGTGTACAGTGGTGGATGTTTGCTGCACATGAGTGTGTGTGAAATGATTGCAATGATCAAAAAGAAGCTATTATTAGCTGTTCTCACCTGAGAAGCAAAATTACTTGATATATTAAGTATTTTTACTGCAAAAATGAACTAAAATTTTTGCTTAAGAAACGTATCTGCCAATGAAGTCAGAAAAATAAAATTAATTCAAAGGGAAAACAATGCTATTTGTCGAACCCCATTGGCAGATATTTTATTGTTTTAAGGAAAAATTCACATAATTTTAATACATATATTATGTCATTGTGCGTCTCAAGTATGTTTATATATTTGTAATAGAAAACAAGACAAAAATAGTAATGAAGATTTTTTTTTTGCAGTGTAATTAAACTTGATGTACTAAAATAACTAAAACTGAAATAAAAATGATTTTTTTTGAAAAACTGATTCAAAATATCAATAAAACTATAATAGTATCTCAATATTTCTATGTGTGTCCCTTGCAATATATATATATATTGCAGTGTTGATTTGTTGATCCAAAAATCCAATAAATGAATATCATAATCCATTTTTATTTCCTGATCTATGGTGGTCCTTAAACAAAAAAATGATGTATGTATGTGTGTGTGTGTGTGTGTGTGTGTATGTATGCAATTTTTTGTAAAATATGATTAAAGTAATAAATCATGTAAACACCCCAGTCATATCAGTCTTCTAGAAAAATACAGTCTGGTGAATAAAATACAATAAATAAATAAGAGCTAGACAGAAAGCAAACAGAATACACCTTCAAGCATTTATCTAGTGCTTTTAAATGAACCCTTTATTAATACATAAATGGAATGTATAAATGAAGAATTATGTATTAAAAATACAAGCACTGCTTTTCCCAGCTTTGCAACAAGCTCTTAAATTACCACTAATGCACATGGAAATCAATGAATGCAGTGAGACTGGCCATTTGTTTAGAGCATTATCTCTAAACACTGGGAATAAATGATAATAAAAAAGCTTTGTTGGAAAAGTCAGGACTGTGAGAACGGACCCAACAATGGCTGGCAGGTTTCTGCATTCTTGGAGGGACACACATGACTGCTTCTTTTCTGCATTGGTCATTGCCTCTACAAATCTGTTCTTGGAGCACACCGCCAGAATCAACAAGATGGATGTAGGCACTGAAAATGTGGCTGGACACCCATGATAAGAAGCCCATGGCTCAGAAAGAAGCAAAAAAGAGATGCTGGCCGAAAGCCTGGACCAGTGGCTGGAGCTCATGCCACTTGCTGAAGAAATCACAATCAAATACAGAAGACAAAGAGCCAAGCCAGAGCGAAAAGGTATTTCATCGATGTTTACGCTGCTCTTTTCCATGCAATGAAATAAAGACACACTCAAGTGCCAAAAAAGATAGAAAAACATTAGAAAATAGTATGTATGATGCAATATATTCTGCAATATTTCAAGTGTTTTGTGCATCTTTGCACATTAAAAATTGCAGTGTGAAGATGCATTTGATAGGCTACTTTGATACTAGAAGCTGAGGTGGGTCAGAGCTGGCATCATTTATTCTGGCTTTTATTCTGCATTGCATCTTTACACAATTTTCAGGCAGCATTTCTATTTTCTAATGCTTAATTTGCACTGCACAGGTGGCATAAAAGCACTTCTGATGTGGCATTTAGCTGTCTTTACACAGACTGTTTAAGGCTGCTCAGTGGTGGCATGAATGCATTTACACAAAAATTGCAACTGTATAGTTTAATACTCGAGGCTGAGGTGGGTCAGAGCTGGCATCATTTAATCTGGCTTTTATTCTGCATTGCATCTTTACACAGAATTTTCAGGCAGCATTTCTATTTTCTAATGCTTAATTTGCATTGCACAGGCGGCATAAAAGCACTTCTGAAGTGGCATTTAGCTGTCTTTACACAGACTGTTTAAGGCTGCTCAGTGGTGGCATAAATGCATTTACACAAATTATAACTGTATATTTAAATACTCAAGGCATAGGTGGGTCAGAGCTGGCATCATTTAGTCTGGCTTTTATTCTGCATTACATCTTTACACTGACTTTTGAGCAGGCACAGCTGTGTAAAGAGACTTTAAGATGCAAAGAAATTTTAAAGTAGAAAAAAAAAGTATTATTATTATTTATCAACAAGTCAAGTCTCTTGTGCACTTTGCATGAGCAGTTGCTCTCTAGATCGATCCCTAATGAGGTTTCATGTTAGTTAGGATGCTGTCTCAGAAGGTAGCTGGCTATATCAACAGTAGACAGCAAGGCATCTCACTAGATATTGAAACAGGGTCTAAATAACATAGTGGCAAAACTGAGGCCGCAACTCAGATGCGAATGATTGCATCTTATTTTCCACCCATTGTTTATGTAATCTAACACTTATTTGTGTATGCACATTGCCAGACCATTAGCAGAAGCAATTATCCGTCACCCATTAGTGCTCTTCTTCTTTTCTAGCACAGACAGACATGAATGAGGGTCTGTGATGACACCTCGCACTCCTATAATCACGGTCAGGTAAGAAAACCTGTCTTATATCCTCTCATTTTCTTTTAATGGCCGTGACAGTGGAAGTGCAGAGGTGGAAATGTGTGTCCTCCCGACCGATCCCCCTCCCAGCAAATTTGAGTCACTTCAGGGCACTCAAAGGTGCTCCGTGGGGCTCCTTTAACGTCCACGAGCAGGAGCACGTATCATCAGGAGGTCCTGGATATATTACGCTTGTCACCTTGCTTTAAGCGGGTCTGGCAACCGTGGGTGCTGGATTAATATTATATAGCCTACGGAAAGACTGTCGTATCAGCTATGAAAGCGCGCAGGGCAGATTTCTCATTTTATTCCACACTCTGAACGAGCAGATAACATCCTTGTTGTCTACATTCACGGTTCTATAGAAAAGAAGTTACACAAATGCTACCCTGATAGCACACGTACATCACAGAAACATCTATTTGACGTCTGCAAGGTGTTGTCAGCCCAGGAGAGATCCTCTGTGATGTGCACACCCAGGAACTTGGTGCTGCTCACCCTCTCCACAGTCACACCATTGACGGACAGAGGAGCATGCTGAGTGCGCACTCTCCTGAAGTCAACAACAATCTCCTTCGTCTTCTCCACATTCAGAGAGAGATTGTTGTCACTGCACCACCCGGCCAGGCGGCTCACCTCGCTCCTATAGTTTGTCTCATCTTTGTTGCTAATGAGACCCACTACAGTCGTGTCATCCGTTTAATACTCGAGGCTGAGGTGGGTCAGAGCTGGCATCATTTAATCTGGCTTTTATTCTGCATTGCATCTTTACACAGAATTTTCAGGCAGCATTTCTATTTTCTAATGCTTAATTTGCATTGCACAGGCGGCATAAAAGCACTTCTGAAGTGGCATTTAGCTGTCTTTACACAGACTGTTTAAGGCTGCTCAGTGGTGGCATAAATGCATTTACACAAATTATAACTGTATATTTAAATACTCAAGGCATAGGTGGGTCAGAGCTGGCATCATTTAGTCTGGCTTTTATTCTGCATTACATCTTTACACTGACTTTTGAGCAGGCACAGCTGTGTAAAGAGACTTTAAGATGCAAAGAAATTTTAAAGTAGAAAAAAAAAGTATTATTATTATTTATCAACAAGTCAAGTCTCTTGTGCACTTTGCATGAGCAGTTGCTCTCTAGATCGATCCCTAATGAGGTTTCATGTTAGTTAGGATGCTGTCTCAGAAGGTAGCTGGCTATATCAACAGTAGACAGCAAGGCATCTCACTAGATATTGAAACAGGGTCTAAATAACATAGTGGCAAAACTGAGGCCGCAACTCAGATGCGAATGATTGCATCTTATTTTCCACCCATTGTTTATGTAATCTAACACTTATTTGTGGATGCACATTGCCAGACCATTAGCAGAAGCAATTATCCGTCACCCATTAGTGCTCTTCTTCTTTTCTAGCACAGACAGACATGAATGAGGGTCTGTGATGACACCTCGCACTCCTATAATCACGGTCAGGTAAGAAAACCTGTCTTATATCCTCTCATTTTCTTTTAATGGCCGTGACAGTGGAAGTGCAGAGGTGGAAATGTGTGTCCTCCCGACCGATCCCCCTCCCAGCAAATTTGAGTCACTTCAGGGCACTCAAAGGTGCTCCGTGGGGCTCCTTTAACGTCCACGAGCAGGAGCACGTATCATCAGGAGGTCCTGGATATATTACGCTTGTCACCTTGCTTTAAGCGGGTCTGGCAACCGTGGGTGCTGGATTAATATTATATAGCCTACGGAAAGACTGTCGTATCAGCTATGAAAGCGCGCAGGGCAGATTTCTCATTTTATTCCACACTCTGAACGAGCAGATAACATCCTTGTTGTCTACATTCACGGTTCTATAGAAAAGAAGTTACACAAATGCTACCCTGATAGCACACGTACATCACAGAAACATCTATTTGACGTCTGCAAGATGTATTTTTTAGAGTGTTTGCTCATCTGCAATACGTCTATAGGACGTTTCCTATCAGATGTCAAATAGATGTTTAGAAGATGTCTTTAAGATGTTTATGATTTAGAATGACTGTAAAGCTGACATCTTAAAGACGTCTATCAGATGTTTGTACACAGCAGATGCTTTCCAGATGAAGAGATCTTTAACAGACATCTTGCACACATACGTCTGCAAGATGTCTGTTAAAGATCGCTTCATCTGGAAAGCATCTGCATCTGAAATCATAAACATCTTAAAGACATCTTCTAAACGTCTATTTGACATCTGATAGGAAACGTCCTATAGACATATTGCAGATGAGCAAACACTCTAAAAAATATGTCTTGCAGATGTAAATGCAGACGTCAAATAGACGTCTCCGTGATGTACATGTGCTATCAGGGTGTGGACTCATTCGGGGACTCAAGGACATCATTCACCAATTCATTCAAAACAGTTCTTGAATTAATGTTTTGAACGCATCGGTTGGAAATGATGCATCACTGTAACACTGTGATGCCGCTCGTCAATCTAATTCGAGGACCTGAACTAAAATAGTGATGGAACAAACGAAGCATTTCGAAACTCTGACTCATTTTAAACAATTGCTTGGCAAAATGATTCACTATTTTGAAGCGCTCGCAAATGCCACAGTATGGGCGAAAACGGCGTAATTGCAACATAAATTCACATTTTACAAACCAGTTGCTTTCATGAAAGTGTAATCTAATAAACGTAATTACAAATAATAAAATACCATTAAATATGAAGGTTCTGTAAAATCTGTGTCCTTTTATTAATGTGACAAACAAGGTCAATTAGCAATTAAATATTCTCCTTTCTGTATTATACATGCACAAGTATTAACATTAAGTATTAAATTAATAAACAACGAACCTGGATTATGAATCTGACCGAAGATAGTTAAAACTATTAGACACGTATTCACCATCTTCAACAAATCAATTTAGAGGCGTTCTGAAATTTGGGCCTTTTGAAATGTTTCCAAACCAAGGTTCGAAACACTATGACGTATACAGAAGCCTCGTATGCTGGGATCACGTGACTTGGCGAGTTTGCTACGAATCACTGGTTCGAAACAAATGATTCGCAAATGTTTCGAAGCTTCACGACTTTAAAGGGGTAATATGATGCGATTTCAAATTTTCCTTTCTCTTTGAAGTGTTACAAGCTCGTGGTGCATAAAGAAGATCTGTAAAGTTGCAAAGACTAAAGTCTCAAATCCAAAGAGATATTCTTTATAAAAGTTAAGAGTCAACCACAGCTACCTAAAACGACTCGTTCTAACACGCCCCCACATGTCTACGTCACGATGTGGGAAGATTTGCATAACGCCGCCCAAATGTTCACGCAAAGAAAGAAGGCGTAACTTTTATTCTCGCTGTAGTATTGTTGCTGCCGTCGCCATGTCGTGAAGGCGCTGTGTGTTTCGTTGTGAAAGCGAAACTACTTTGTTTGGCCTTCAAAAACAGGACGATATCTGCTTCGTCATGCCTGGAGCTGATCCGTGCTGGTCGCTGAGGAAATACATCAACTTCGCGCTGTGGATCGCCGGATCGGCTTTCACTGTGGATGAAGCAGAGTCCAGCCCGGGGTTGTCACATGTGTTTGCCGCAAACCCTCCGGACGCTCCTCCGTCGAATCTGCCAGCCGCACCGTTCTCAAGCCCGGCGGCCGTTCCTTACTCTAGCCCACCGTGTGTGACGCTGTGTGTTTCGTTGTGAAAGCTAAACTACTTTGTTTGGTCTTCCAAAAGAGGACACGACT
>NW_015558588.1:93071-138730 GCF_001515605.1 Sinocyclocheilus anshuiensis | reverse complement strand
ATCGAGCCGACGTGCTTGTGAAGCTCAGGAAGTGCGGATTCAGAAAGCCGTTGCCGAGCATCCATACGGTGAATCTCCGCTCTCTACCAAGAACAGTTTCTTTCCCCAGGCAATCTACCTCATGAACAATTAATTACTGTTACTGTTATTAATTACGGAGATTATCCGGTTTGAGTGAACGCCGTGCGAATTGTCTGCCGCTGCTCTCCGGTCCTATTGTTTTATTTATTTATTTTATCATGTTATTATTTTAGTTATCTTATGCTATTTTATAGTGTCTTCAAGTTGGTGAAAACCGAGAATTTCTCTTCTGGCTGAGTTCCCCTCGATTGGTGCAATATTAAATTCAAGCAGTCTACAATCTGAGGCTAAAGCTAACCTGGGAATCTTGCTCCGCTGCTGCCGTCGGAGTGGTGCCTACACCGGGCCTGGTGTAAGGCGTCTTCTGGATTAACATATTGCCGTTTATGTCGTTCTCTGGGTGTCGGCAACGCGGTGTTGTGATTGCTTCATTGGAGTCCTTGCCACAGAATTTTCCTCGGACTGCATCTGGGCTGTAAATTTTGGATAATTATTATGCCACTGAACTCCCTTGGATCTGCCCGGTGAGTGTCTATCTCCATGGGACATCCGACTATGAACTTGTACTCTG
This sequence comes from Sinocyclocheilus anshuiensis, assembly GCF_001515605.1. Taxonomy (NCBI): domain Eukaryota; kingdom Metazoa; phylum Chordata; class Actinopteri; order Cypriniformes; family Cyprinidae; genus Sinocyclocheilus; species Sinocyclocheilus anshuiensis. The sequence continues at coordinate 138,078 of NW_015558588.1, read as the reverse complement.
TCTGCTGTTTATTTCTGACTGTTCTGGGAATTATCGTCACTTGGAATAGTGATTGACACTTCTCTGATGTCTCCTCATTTCTACCGACTATGGCAATTACGTTCACGTCCTCTGAACTTATCCGATTGAATGATCGGTCAGTTATGCTGCCATCAGATACTTTTCTACGATGCGCTGGTCTGGGGATTCTTCGTCGATCACGATATATTCACCGTGGCGCTCGTTCTACACGGCGTACACGGTCGACTATAACTGCAATACCAGGCAATATTCCTGTAATATTGTCTAATGATGAGCGACCGTCGCGGCGACACTGTTTATCCCCATGCGGGACGAACTTGAATCACCTTCGCTCGCTACCAGAGGCGTCGCAGCATGACTTCTCATTACAAGAGTCAAATAAGCTTGAGATGAAAATGGCCTTGCTAAATGCAAGATCAGTATTGAACAAAACATTTTTACTGAATGACTTCTTTTTATCAAATAATTTAGACTTCTTATTTATTACCGAAACCTGGCTTACGGCTGATGATCTAAGCCCTCTATTTGAACTTTCACCTGTGCATTGCAACCATTTTAACTGCCCCAGAACTTCTAGTCGGGGTGGAGGAGTTGCTGTCATTTTTAAGGACCTGTTCAAATGTAAACTTTTGCCCGTTGATGTCTACTCTAGTTTTGAGGTTTTAATGTGCAAGGTGGAGCTTTCCAGTCCTCTACTCTGTGTTTTGATATACAGACCTCCAAAAGCTAACAATGACTTTTTAAAGGAGTTTTCAGATTTTTTATCAGACGTGGTTCCAAGTGCTGATAATCTCTTGATTGTTGGTGATTTTAATATACATCTGTGTTGTCCTTCGAGACCTCTTTCAAGAGATTTTGTTCAACTTTTGGACTTTTTCAATCTCACGCAATACGTCTCAGGTCCCACACACAAGCTGGGTCATACTCTTGATCTTGTTTTATCATCAGGTTTTCCTGTCAGTAATGTAACTGTTAGTGAGGCCGGACTGTCTGACCACTGCCCGGTTTTGTTTTACAGTGTGATTACTTATTCTAGCCCTGTAAACCAGTCTTCTACTTATCTTTCTCTATCTATTAACCCCTTCATGGCCCTGCAGTTCACCGAAGCTTTTATAGCCCTGCCAGCTCACAGTAGTGTCCTGGTAGCACAGGATATAAGTGTTGATGAGTTGACAAATAGTTTTAATTCCTCTTGTTCAGCAATCTTAAATGTAGTTGCTCCTCTCAAATCCAAAAAGACTAAACCAAAAAATCAGCCATGGTTTAATAACAACATCAAAGCTTTAAGGAAGGATTGCAGAAGGGCAGAAAGAAGATGGAAAAAGGATAAGTTACAAATTTCATATCAAGTTTTGCAGAGCAGCTTGTCTAAATTTCAGGAAGCCATCTCACAGTATGTGGAAAATAATGTTTTTTTAACCTTAAACCACATAAACACATTTCATTACACCAAATACACCAAATACTGTTATTTTTAGCAACATCATATGACCCCTTTAAAAGCAAGCAGCTGCGAAATCTACGTGGGGAAATCTTTCACCTTTAAAAAGTGAAAGTGAAAGTGACATGATATGTGGCCAAGTATGGTTACCCATACTAGGAATTAGTGCTCTGCATTTAACCCATCCTAAGTGCACACATACACCGTGAACACACACCCAGAGCAGTGGGCAGCCATTTATGCTGCGGCGCCCGGGGAGCAGTTGGGGGTTCGGTGCCTTGCTCAAGGGCACCTCAGTCATGGTATTGAAGGTGGGAGAGAGCACTGTACATTCACTCCCCCCACCTACAATTCCTGCCGGACCCGAGACTCTAACTCGCAACCTTTGGGAATTTTGAGAATTTACGCGAAATTCTCGATGATCATATTAAAAATACTGGACTTTGCCCACGAAAATTAGCCACGTAAATGTGACTGTGCCATAACTGTTTACAACACGAATTGGCTTTCTAGAAGCTTATATCACATATATCTAGTTATCAGTGTGGGTGTAAACGATGCAAAACGCATATTTGTCAACTAGGATTTTGAATAGGTCACAAACTTGTCACTATAGGATACAGTCAATGCACATCTCAAAATAACTGTTAGTGCATAAAACATATAAAACTTAACCCCTTTGAGAGAGAGAGAAAAAATGTCCTGTCTAAGCATAATGCTAAAATGTCTGAACATTTGCTCAAGGCAGTGTGAGTTTGCTCACTTCTGACATGGACATTCTTAGACACTACATGCCAAAGTCAATTTGATTTCCTGTAGAGCTGCTCATGTTTCCCCACTGAGACAACAGCGGTGTGACTGAAACATGAACTGCTATCACAGAAGAGCATTTTATAAAAGCATCCCGTGATGAGGATTCCTCCTCATTAGTGTGATCGTGCGAAAACTGCGTTATGGGCGCAAAAAGCGTCTTTGAAATGTGTTTCATACATCATTAAATCTAAATCACTCATGCTGCTTTTGGAACTTTGTGGCCTGCCTGTTTGTGGAAAAACAATAAATAATGAATAATAAATAAATAAATGAAGACACAGACCAGACAGCCTTCAAATTACTGAAGTGGATAAGGTTGTTTTTATATTTGAAATATCATATTTTATTTAGAAGACTTTTTCCATCACAGGACTCATGTTAGTTTAAGATGATGAAGATGCAGCGAGAGAGCGACAGAAACTTCTCTCCACAGATATGCCGTGGGGTCCAAAAGAGTGAAAAAAGACTCTATTTTAATACATTTTCATTGCAAATCATGTGTGCAAAACACAATCTGAGTGATGATTGAAAATCTGTATAAAAAAATAACATGAACAATGTCACTCGTTTACTTTAGTTATCTGGCATATTTCTGCTTTATTTTACATTTCTTTGTTTTAAATTTTCTAATATCTCAAATGCTCAATTTTAATAGAAAATACAATTTCCAGATTTTCACTGTGGTCTCGTACTTTTGAACCTCACTTTGTCTGCTTTTCATTTCAAACCTGGAAGGAAAGTTGACATCACAATACACTAAAGCCATTTAAGAATAGCTCAGAAGATGTTTGCTTTTCTCTCTTTTTAAGGTGTAGTACATTTAAATCTTGCAGTACATACCATTTAATATCTCAGTGGGTTAATTCATGGATTAGCCAAATGATTACAAGCAAACCAAGCCTAAGCTTACTGAGTTATTAATGCCTACGCAGAGGATTTTGTGAAATTAGGTTGCAACTCTTAGACACAAGATGATATTAGTTTCATCCAACTCAGTACTTGTTAATTGCCTGGAGGCTGTGGAAATGTGTTTTACAGTTTGCATTTTAAAAAATGCAATGCAAATATTTATTTTCATGTAGTTCTTCATGTAAAACTGAAGCATGTAATTTCTGTGCCACTTGCAATACCGAACAGAATTGCAAAAATAATGACTATTCCAATCAAACAACGTCTTCCATTGGATTCCCATTGCAGTTTTGTTTGGTTCCTCTAGTGGCTCTGAAATAAAACACTTCACATTTAGTTGTATATAATAAAAAAAACATATTTGAATAGTTCTAAAATCATGTCTGCTATTCAAAATTACTTGTATATCAGAACACATTAATGTCTGACATTTGTTCCATAAATGGTTACATTGGAGGTTTACTTTTGTTGAAAATATCTCATTATACCTCATTTTTCAACATTGCAAAACCCATATTTGTCAACTATGATTTTTAATAGGTCATGAACTTAAATCAATGCATGTCTCAAAATATCTTTTATTGCATGTATTTTACAGTTTGCATTTTAAAAAATGCAATACAAATATTTATTTGCATGTAAATCTACATATTCTCAACTATTGCTAGGTAAATGTTTATTTGTATATCCATGTCTGACTTTCAGAGGTTTATTTTTGTTGAAAATACCTCATTATACTTCAGTTGGACCTTAAGGGCAAATCTACTGTGCCTTCAGCTGGTGACCAGCAGAAACACGAGAGCTTATACGAGACCCAGCATGCGAGCCGCCCACCAGCGGCATGGCATGATGACCCTGCAAACCCGCCGACAGCCGTGGTAGTTGTAAGGCCACGGCCAGTAGCCCCCGTGAGGCTCACATACCCGCTCACAATGGGTGTAACTGCGATGACATTCTGTACAACAAATGCCACGATGGTCCAGCATGGGATCGAACACCATGTGCCCCTCTGAGCCCTCCTGATTCCGCTGGAGAGAGAAGAGAAAGCAGAGCATCGTGCAACTATTTCAGTGGGACAGCAATTCTGGTTCACTTGGTGCTTGAGAAACGGTTTTAAAAAATTAGTATTATATACGATTAAATGCTAGTTTTGTTAAGTCAAGTCCGGACTGTAAACTACTGTGCTCTACTGTTCAAACGTTTTTTTTTTATGTTTTTGAAAAAAGTATTTTATTTTCAACAAGGCTGCATTTATTTGATTAAAAATACTGTAAAGTTGTGAAATATTATTACAAAAATACAGGAAAAACAGTAATATTCTGAAATATTATTACAGTTTAAAATAAGTGGTTTATGTTTGAATATATTGTAAAATGTAATTTATTTCTGTGATCTGCAGCTGTATTTTCAGCATCATTTCTTCAGTCTTAAGTGTCACATGATCTTCAGAAATCATTCGAATATGCTGATTTGCTGCTAAAGAAACATTTCTGATTATTATCAATGTAAAAAAAATAAAGAGTTGTGCTGCCAAATATTTTTGTGGAAACTTACATTTTATTTTTCAGAATTATTTGATTAATAGAACGTTCAAAAGAACAGCATTTATTTGAAATATAAATATGTTGTAACATTTTAAATGTCTTTACTGTCACTTTTAATCAATTTAATGCATCCTTAATGAATAATAAAAAAAAATATTATTATTATTTTCATCTTATCCAAACTTTTTTAAGCAGCACAAATGGTTATATTAGATTAAAATTAGGTTAAAAGGGCTATATTAACAGCAAAAACTGTTACAAATGTTCTCCAAACGTTCTGACAAGGTTCTCTCAAAATTACAAACAAAAATTTTCCAGTATGTTAATAGGACGTTCATTCAAAGTTATCTGTTCTTAAATAATGTTCTCAAATGTTTGCACAAAAACATTATTTATACATTGTTCATGTAATTTTAATCAATTTAATGCATCCCTAATGAATAAAAAACATTATTATTATTTTTATCTTACCCAAACCTTTTTAAGCAGCACAAATGGTTATATTAGATTAAAAATAGGTTAAAAAGGGCTATATTAAAAGCAGCAAAAACTGTTACATTAAAATAGAAAAGAGTTATTTTAAATTGTAATAATACTTACATTTACATTTAGACCGTTAGCAGACACTTTTATCCAAAGCGACTTACAAATGAGGACAATGGAAGCAATCAAAATCAACAAAAGAGCAATGATATGCAATATAACAAGTCTCAGTTAGCTTAACGCAGTGCACGTAGCAAGGTTCCCTTTCAAGGGAACTTCGAACCGCATCCTCTAGGGGCCGCTATGGGGAAACCTAGAGGACGCAGTGTCTCGTTCCCTACTCAGGGAACCATGGTTACATACATAACCTGTTAATCAGAAGTCAGAATTATAATTGTATAATAAATAAAAAGAAAACAAATAGATAGAATGCAAAAAGATTAGAGAAGCAAGTGTTAGTTTTTTTTCTTTTTCTTAAGAAAACAAGCAGTTAGTAAATAAATAGAGTGCAAGTCTAAACGGGGCAAGTTATTTTTTACATTAATGCCTTGAATTTTATGCGAGCAGCTATTGGTAGCCAGTGAAAATAGATAAACAGAGGTGTGACGTGCATTAAAAATTAATCTTGCTGCCGCATTCTGGATTAATTGTAAAGGTTTGATAGAACTGGCTGGAAGACCTGCTAAGAGAGCATTGCAATAGTCCAGCCTGGACAGAACAAGAGCTTGAACAAGGAGTTGTGAAGCATGTTCCCAAAGAAAGGGCCAGATCTTCTTGATGTTGAATAAAGCAAATCTGCAGGACCGGGCAGTTTTAACAATAGCCTACTTCACAATATTAAATATTTAAATTTTAATAATACCTCACAATATGTTTTTACTGTATTTTTATCAAATAAATGCAGCCTTGGTGAGCAAAAAATACTTTTTTTTTTTTAATATCAAAAAATCTTAATCATTCCAAACTTTTGGCTGGCAGTCTGTGTATATTTATAGCAGGTTTATGCATTACTTTAATAATGAAGGCATTGCTCACATGATAAGGGTTTTCAGGGTTATAATCGGGCCCTGTCGGCCGCTCATCCTCTCTTGCTGAAGTCGTGGAGTTTCGACGTCTCGTCTGTTGTCGATTTAATCCACCTGTACTCTGCCGTCTCACTCGTGGCACACTTCTCCTCTTCCTCAGTGCTTCAGAAACAGCCAGCAGAGAGCGAGAGTGAAGATAAGCAGCAATAAAGAGCGAGACATTTCTGAGCTTTATATGGTAATCACTGCCTCATTCACAAATGTCACGGTCAGTGTGTAATGATCACAGTTTTGCATTAAATATCCCACCTGGGATCAAGAAAAAGTGTGCATTTGTATCTAAAAAAAAAACATGTGTATGTGCTGTATGAACCCAGCTAGCAGGTTCTCTCAAAATTACAAACAAAAATTTTCCAGTATGTTAATAGGACGTTCATTCAAAGTTATCTGTTCTTAAATAATGTTCTCAAATGTTTGCACAAAAACAGTATCTATACATTGTTCATGGAAAACATTTTCTGAAAGGTTTAAGTTGGACGTTTCTCTAACGTTTTTTAAACTTTACTTCTAACTACTTTTCAAAATTTCAACATTCAAAAAGTAACGTTACAGTAATGTTTGTAAAATGATCAAATGGAACGTTCCCTTAATAACCTTTGCATGTTATTACTTGTTCAGAGAACATTCAAAAGTAACGTTCCCATAATGTTTGTTAAATGACAAAATGTCGTTCACATAACCAAAAACATTCAGAAATAACGTTTTCATAACTTAGTGGGGATGTTAGCAATACATTCTTAAAACATACTTTTTTGTTAGCTGGGTATCTGGTCTTTAAAAATGTTCTGAAAACATTATTTATACATTATTCATGGAATGTTTTATTTCTGAAACATTTTAGTTGGACGTTCATCTAATGTTTTTTAAATGTTACTATTTGTTTCAGAATGTTCAGAGAACATTCAAAAGTAACATTCCCATGATGTTTGCACAATTATAAAATGGAATGTTCCGTATAACCAAGAAAAAACTTTTTAAAACATTTAAAAAACTGGACATTTTGAATGTTCAGAGAACATTATTCAGAAGTAATGTTTTCATAATTAATGGGAAATGTTTTCAGAACGTTTTGCCAATGTTCCCATTAAGTTCTGAAAGTTCTCTGAATGTTCAAAACGTTCAGTTTTTTTAACTGTTTTTAAAAACTTTTTTTTTCTTAGTTAGTAATGGAAACATTCAATTTTTATAATTGTGCAAACATTATGGGAACGTTACTTTGCAATGTTCTCTGAACGTTCTGAAACAAGTAGTAACATTTAAAAAACGTTAGATGAAATTCCAACTGAAACATTTAAAAAACGTTGCATAAAAAAAAAAAAAACATTTTTGTGCTAACATTTTGAGATCATTATTAAAGACCAGATCACTTTGAATGAACGTTTTACATTACTGGAAGAAAATTTGTTCTTAACTTTGAGAGAACCTTGCCAGAACGCTCTGAGAACATTTCCTGTTAGCTGAGATTGGCTTGATGAATGATGTTATACGGCTCATACTAAACTATTAATCGTACAATAAAGATCAACACAGCTTGAACTCCATCACTGCTGTTCATGTGTTGCAGGTTTATTAATGGAAATTAAATGAAACACCTCTGGAGTTTGCAGGAAGATGCCAGTAAATGGGAAGGTCTCCGCAGAATCTCAGTATATCAGGGCTCAGAAAACTGATGTCCTTCAGTGGTTCTTCAGATGCGATCCAGACCAGAGACCCCACGTCAGATTTCACCGCCACAGTGTTGTCCTCCTATCGGTAATAAAACAGAACAGTGGACAGAACACTGAGACCAGAAACTTCCAGGCTAACTCTTTTTTTGATTGGATGGATCAATTAAAATGTAAAATGTATTTTATAAAAAAAAGGTTTGAGCTGCCGTTAATGAAGATGCTTTTTGCACACAAAACCTTAAATGCCTGTTCACACCGAACATGATAATTATAACGAGAAAGATACTTTCAAAAGTCAAAAAAACAAAAATTTAAAAGTAATTGCAGCTGAGTTTCTAAATTGATATCTTGCAATTCTGACTTTTTTCTAAGAATTGCAAGACTTTTCCTTGCAATTCTGAGTTTATATTTCAAACTTCTGACTTTTTTCACGCAGTTGCAAGTTTATATCTCACAATTCATACTTTTCTTCTCAGAGTTATGAGTTAATATCTCACAATTCTGAGTTTTTTTTTTTTTTCAGAATTACGAGAAAAAACGTCAGAATTGTGAGATAAAAAGTCATTATCTTTTATTTAAAAAAATATTATTTTTATTCTTTTTTAAATCCTGTGGCGAAAATGGGCTAGCAGAATGAATAGAATAGAATAGAAGAGTCCACACCACAACTATAACGATAACAACAGAGGAGTGATATAGTTGAAATCCCTTTCACTTTTTTTTCCAGCTGATGAATGACAAAATGTTGAGAGCCAATCAGAATCCATTCTACTTTAAAGAGCTTTAGTATTTAAAGCGACAGACGACCAAAATGCAGCGCGCTTGTAATAAGAGAACGTTATCGTATGTTGGTGTGGACACAAGTTAATCGTTGTCTTTATAGTTATCATTTTCAGTGTAGATGGCTTTTAACACATTGATCCTGACATTGAGCATTAGCTCAGCCAATGACATGAGTTTGGGGGCGGGGCTATCAGTTTGACAGACAGTAGATGGGGGCGTGGCCAGGAAACGGGTATGAAATTCTGTTTAGTGATGCTGATGGTGCCGGAATTACACACTAAGCTGTAAGTAAACATTTTGAGAGGAAAAAATCTGAGGAATTTCTTGAGAAAGTTTATACCTAGGCACAATTACAGCTAATTACCTTTCATTTAGCTTGAGACACGTTTTCCCTCCAATTTAGTCTCATTTATGTATGTGTATTCATGTAGCAGATGCTTTTATCTGAGGTTTGTGAAACATGATGGACATGTAGATTCACTTCTGCAGGACTATTTTTAGATATCATCAATTTCATTCATATTTCATCAAAGTGGAATGCAGATATGGTCAAAATAGCCAATGTATAGTTAATGGGTTTTTAGTAAGCGGTCTAATATGTAGAATGTAGCATGTGGGCATCAGAAAGACTTTAATGGTGATCATGTTGTTCCTCACTTCAGAAAGTTCAGATCTGACTTGTGATTTGATGTAACACTTCTCTTGTCCAGGAAACTTGACTGCTGTAATGCCCTGTACAAGAGTGGAAATAATGGAGTTATTTTATGAACAGCTCTGAAATGAGATGCACACGTTTATTATTATGTGCTACTTACAGCTTTAAAGTCTTGAACTTCCACAATCTTCCCATCTCCAGCATCTGAATCATCTTCTATCTTTATATCGATGTTCCTGCTGTAGTGAGTCCTGGTCGCCTGTCAACACCAATATACCAGGGTTATTACGTTTTTTAAATTAAGTGAGTTTTTGCTTAAAACACGAAAAATATCCGCCAATGGGGTGATTTAAAAAAGTGAAAAGAAGATTATTTTTCTTGTGCCACTGGCAGATATTTGGTCTTGTTTTAAGTATACATTCACTTAATTTCGGTGCAGACAAAAATACTAAGTTAGAAAATAATTTAATAAAATAAATATTAACTCTTAAATTAAATTAAATATAAAAATTCCCATGTACTAAAATAACTAAACCTGAAAGAAAAAGTAATAAAACTATACAGATTAAACAATAACAATGATAAAAATGACAAAATGACAAAATAAATTAAAAAAAAAAACTAATATTAAAATGATTAAATATAAAAACAGTTTATTTCAGTTATTATTTCAATCATTTCTTATTTTACCTTAGTTTAACTTGATATACTAGAATAACTAAAACATAAATAAAATTTTATAAAAACTATATAGAGATTTAAAAAACTGTGTGTGTGTAGTTATAAAAAAAATAAAAAATAAAAAAATATATATATATTTTAAATTTTAAGATTAAAAATAATATTTTAATATTTTAAAAATAAAAAAAATGTCAAAACACACAACAAAATTAATTCTAAAAATAACCAATTTTAAAATGAATAAATGAATATGAATAAAATAAAATAAAATATTTCAGCTAGTTGCTAAGGCAACATTTCTCATTTAGTTTAAGTACTATAGTAACTAAAACTAAAACTGAAATAAAAATGAATAAAACCTAAATAGACATTTAAAAAACTAAAACTACTAAAAATGACAAAAACACACAACAAAATTACAAACATTTAAATAAAAGTAATAAATATAAAACTACAAACTAATTCAAAATTACTAAAAACTGTAGTAGTATCTCAATGATACTAAAATAACACTGCAACATACAAATATTACATATTTGAATCTAGTGGTTTTCATCAGGGAGAAACGATGCTGAATAGAAATAATACAACTAACAATATAATCGTGCATACTTGTCAAAAGGAGGAGAATATGCTTCCAAAAAAAGAATAATTTATTATAAATAATGTAATGTGTGACATTTTTTTTTCTTTTGTACATTAATCAGTTTTGGGTCTCCACTTAATCTGAGTCCTGAAGCAAACCTACTGTAGTTGAGAATCACTGATTTAATCCATATAAAACATACTGTATAATATTGGTGCATTATTTTGTGCAGAGGTCCAGCAGGTCGTTAGCTCACGGGTGCAGCTCTTACTGGCCGTTTGTGTTTGTGTTGGGAAATGATGCATGCTGATCTGTTTGCAGTGTTAACACTGCATGATTATAACCCAGCACACAGACCTCTTTGTTTGCCATCTTTAACCTGGCGGATTTTTTTGAAATACCAGAGGTGCCTGAAATCAATGCACACTGATGGCTGCAAATGCAAACACGCCGCTGCCTGCTTCATTGATCATTCCTGACTCTTTGCTGAGACAAACTGCAATTTAAATATTCTCATTCAGGCTCAAACCTACTGTGCTTTAAATATCGACACATCTGCGCTATTGCATCAGCATGCATTTTAGAGAAACTGACTGTGTGATTATGCAATGCGGAATATTAAAAATGTATACTTTAAATATAGCAGTGTTACAAAATACCCCTGAGGAATGCATGCATGCAAATTAAACCCAAAACACAGAACAATTTGCTGCACATCAGGAAGAACAAATAGTAAAAAAAAATTATTATCACACAGTCTCCATCCGGTTAACTCGTCACAATAAATTCTGTCATTCCACTTCGATTTACTTCATCAATAATGAACGTTTTATTGCAGGCACTGCTTTGGTTTGCTTTTAAGGAGCTCAAGTTTTAGTTTTTGTGGGCTGAATTTGATAGAAGTAATATTTTTGTGTAGGAACTTGCTTCTCATATTGCACTCATTTTGAGCCAAACTAGGTTAGACTACTGTACTCTCTGGTCTGAGACACTTACTTCTTTCTCGCTGACTTTCCACAAGTAAAAAGCTCCAATGCCTCCAAAGAGCAGCAGAACGGCTCCGGCGATGAAGGCTACGACCGCCGTCTTCTTCAGACGCACTAAGCCTCTGGGCTTCAAGCTACTGTTAGCCTTATTAAGCACATATTGTTGGAATATAGACAGAAATCAAGTATGTTAGATGCATAATGCGAAGTTTAAAGATAAAATGAAAGCATCACGTACCTCAAAAGGAACTTTTTCGGATGTTTCCTCCATGGCGTTCTCGCGTCTACTGAAAGCAGAGCTTTGTGACTTCGTGGAGCTTCTCTCAAGTTTCTGTCATGTAGGTGAGAAAGAGGAAAAATTCTGGGAAAATAAACAAGGTCCTGGAGAAACCCAAGAGTGGAATACCTCTCTGGGGATTTTCTGTGGCCTGAGAAAACACGCTTCAGACTATTCATGCACAGTTTGACTGAATTTGTGTAAATTGACAGGCAAAAAGAGACCCGGTATACCTGAATTCACTGTAGTAAATCCAGGGGATGCTTTCGAAAGCAACATTTATAATTAAATTCAACAAAGTCAAGTAAGGTCCTTTAGTTTTACTAAGGCTGGATCTGTATAAGATCTCATTTACGAACACTAGCAGTCACGAAACTCATTTTCATGACTCTTTTGCATATGCTAGAATTACATTAAACTGATTAAATAACACAAATGTTGCAGTGATGAAAATATGTGACACATGAAAACTCTTCTTTGTCAAGCTTTTTTCACTATGAACATTCGCCAACCAGCTTCATCAGGTGCATCATGGGATGCTTTCTAACACTTTTAAAGGAGAAACATGCGTGAGATAAACTAAAACTAAAACCATTAAAAACATTTTACTTGAAATATATATTAATAATAAAAATAACATAATACAATAATACAAAATAAATGATAACCATAATTAAAAATATATTTATTTATTTATTTATTTTAATTTCAGATATTTGCAAGGGCAATATTTTTTATTTTCATTTAGTTTAACTTAATAACTAAAATAACTAAAACTAAAACTGAAATAAAAAATTGATTTTAAAAGTGTACAATACAAATATAATAATACAAGCATACTAAAGAACTAATAAAAAAAGACAAAAGCACACAACAAAATGACTAAAACTTTAAAATTAAAATGAAGACCGAAAATATAAAAACAAAAAAAATGCAAAAAAAAAAAAAAGAAAAAATTATAATAGTATCTCAGTGATACTTTTAATATAACGCAATTTGAAATTTTATTAGAAAGTTCTGTTGTAAGCACAATTTATTTTTCTGCAAAGCCAATATTCAAGCCTTTCAGATCAAATATTTTTTAGATAAATTGTGTCTTTTGACTGGATTTGACAAGGATACAAAACACTGTACACTGTGTTTCCTCATGTTTTCATTTCTTAAAGTAGATCGTTGCTCTAGCAAAGGCAAGGTTATGGGTTCGGTCCGCAGGGAAAGCAACTGATAGAATGTAAATGTGTAACTTGAATGAAATGTAATTCACTTTGGATAAAATCATCAGCCAAATGCATAAATGTAAATGTAAAAAATAAATAACTTGTTCAGTGAAAGTAAATGTTATAAAAGTGGTAACATTTAGCTTTAAAAAACATTTAAAATGTTAGTTTGTTACTCATGCATTTAATCGTTTTAACATAATGCAATTTAGAATTTTATGACAAAATTCAATCGTAAACACAATTTATATTTGTCTATAAAGCTAATGTTCAAGTATTTAATCGGAAGCCTTAAGATTCAAACATTTTTAAGATCATAAATTGCGTCCAGCCTTTTAACTGGTTTTGTCAGGGTTGCAAAACATTGTAGATTTGATCATAACTTAAAAAGAAACAACTTGTTCAGTCTAACTTCTAAGTAAATGTTATAAAAGTGGTAACTTTTTTAGTTTTTAAAAAATGAAATCCAATGTGTGTTTCAGTTTGTTACACATCCAACATAAATGTAAATTTTATGACAAAAATAATTGTAGGCACAATTTATATTTATGATCAAAAATTAAGTCAGAAGCCTTAAGATCAGTAAGTTTTAAGATAATAAATGATGTCCAAAATTTTGACTGGTTTTGACAAAATGTAAATTTGACCATAAATTAAATGTTTTTATTTAAAAAAATAAATAAACAACTTGCTCATTTCAAGTAAATGTTATGAAAGTGGTAACTTGAAAAGTTAATATTATTAGTTACTATTAAAAAATATGAATTGGATGAGTAACAATCTGTAACATACATTAAATATCTTTTTTTTTTTAATTTAAAAAGCTTTTTAAAAATGACATTTAATGTGTTACAGATTGTTACTCATCCAATTATCCATTTTTAATATAATGCAAATTTAAATTTTATGACAAAATTTAATTGTAGGTGGCTAGGTGCAAGATTTAACAGTTTTTAAGATCATAAATTCTGACTGGTTTTGTCAAGGATGAAAAACATTGTAGATTTTACCATAACTTATTTTATTTCTCATATTTTCGTTTCTTAAAAAGAAACCTGTGTAAGTAAACATTATAAAAGTGGTAACATTTGTAGCTTTAAAAAAATGACATTTAATGTGTTACAGTTTGTTACAGTGTGACAAAAAAGTGACTTGCAAACACAATCACATTATAATCATCCAAAACATGCTATGAAAAAAACAACAGGTAATATTGATAAAAATATATTTTGTATATACAAAACATCAACACAGTCAATGATAGTATGTACAGCAACAATATAACAGTGTATCGTATCAGGCTTCAGTAAATCTGCCGGGACTCTCTGTGGCGATGGGTTTGGCATTGTAGATTTTACCATAACTTATTTTATTTCTCATATTTTCGTTTCTTAAAAAGAAACCTGTGTAAGTAAACATTATAAAAGTGGTAACATTTGTAGCTTTAAAAAAATGACATTTAATGTGTTACAGTTTGTTACAGTGTGACAAAAAAGTGACTTGCAAACACAATCACATTATAATCATCCAAAACATGCTATGAAAAAAACAACAGGTAATATTGTTAAAAATATAATTTGTATATACAAAACATCAATGCAGTTAAAGATAATATGTACAGCAAGATTATTACAGTATATGCCAGTATCAGACTGAGGTATCAGGCTTCTGTAAATCTGCCGGGACTCTCTGTGGCGATGGGTTTGGTGGAGTGTGTGAAGACTTGCGCGTCTGTATTCTCCGAGTCTTGTCTCCGCTGTGACTGTGGAGAGCAGACGTGAATGTAATCGTACTGACTCTGCTGGTCTTCTGTAAGGCTGTGCAAGGCCACGCTTCTCTTGGTCTGCGTGTCGTAACTGCTCCTCTGAAGCGTGACCTGTGAGCACGGCCTCGTCCTTGAGAAGGTCGACAGATGTCTGCTATTAACGCTCACAGACGGGCTCCAGCATCTGTCCGAGTGACCCAGGATCCTGCACTCGCTGGTACAAGCCCACAGACCTGAGGAAACACACTCCGGTCAGGACTCAGGACTCTTACACAACTGCCACGGAGTAAAAACAATAACAAAAGGCAGGGCCGAAGTGGGACTAATTTTCAGCCCTGGAGTTTCATGCCTTAGACCGACCCACTTTTTATTTATTTATTTTTTACTGGCCTTTGCGCTTTCTATTATCCATTTTGCATCTATTAATTTTTGCTCACATATCTCCAACAACTGACATTTTTTTTATTTATTTTTGATCCCGCTGTCAGGGGAGTCAAAAGATAATTACGTCATCATCAGGGTTGCCAATTAACTTCAGAAATGGAAGATAAGGGACAATTGTGATTCTTTATCGTTTATTCTTTAAGAAAATAGTGTTTATTCTTGTATTCTTGTAGAAAATAAGTGTTAATTCTTTAAGAAAATAAGGGACAGAATAAGGGACGCTCCAAATATTTGTAGCCTACTGTAACATAATGTAGGCCTAAGTCTGCCTGCAGTTAAAATGTTCTCAGAAATAATCACAATTGTTTTGCTTAACCTATTTATGTACAATTATTCTAAAAAGAATTTTGATGTCATACAAAAAATGTCATCGGCCTGAGTAAATTGTACCAATATAGAATTGTGACTTCACAAGTGTACAACTGGCATGAAATCTGAAAGCGTAACAACTGAAGGTCTATGAAACGTCAGTCAGTAAAGCATTTTAAACAATGGCATTTAAAGTTTTGAACTAAAATATCATTGCAACCATATAGCCTTTGATTGAATGAAAATGCATATTTTTAAATTAAAGAAAACTTAGAGAGTGTGGGCTGCTTCTGGTGCTACTTCAATAATGAGGTCCAAGTTTAACTGATTTGGCAAAATCAAATCACGGACTGTGAAGGGAACTGCCGTCAGTGCGAGTTCCGCTCGCGGTGCAGCGGGAGCAGCAGAGGATTCCGCCTTCCTCAAACGGCTACTTCACAAATAAAACAATGATTTGCACAAAAATAATGATTAATTATCAATTGAGAATTTATTATTGATGTGGTCTGGTGAAAATAATAATATGGGCTGCGAGAAAATAATAAATAAAAAGAGTGGGGCTGCTATGAGTGCAGGCAATCTGGGGACAGCATCCATAATTCAACCCAGTGGCATGACAACACCGGCCCTCGAGGCCAAAAAAAACAGACCAGACGATTAGCCAATCCGGGCCTGACAAAAGGTATTGCAACTTTTTAGCTCACAATTCTGATTTTTTTTCCTGACTACTGCGAGTTTATATCTTATATGAATTTCAATCCATTCCAATCAACAGCAATTGAGTTTACATCTCATAATTTTGACTTCTTTCTTGTATTTCTGAGTTTACATCTCGTAATTTAGACTTTTTCTTGGATTTCTGAGTTTACATCTCGTAATATTGACTTTTTTCTTGGATTTCTGAGTTTACATCTTGGAATTTTTACTTTTTTTCTAAGAATTCTGAGTTTACATCTTATAATTTTTACTTTTTTCTAAGAATTCTGAGTTTACATCTCGTAATTTTTACTTTTTTTCTTGGATTTCTGAGCTTACATCTTGCAATTAATTTTTTTGTTTGTTTGTTTTGTTTCTGCCATGGAATGAAAAGAAAATTGTGACTGAGTAATTGTGTCTTTTTTCCCCCCTGCAATTTATATTGTGAGTTCATGTCTCACAATTCAGACTTTTCTTCTCAGAATTTTTAGTTTCTGGCAATTGTCAATAAACTCAAATCCAGTTGAATTCTTAGTTTACTTCTTGCAATGCGTTTTGTTTTTTCTGCCACAAAATAAATAAATAAATAAATAAATATATAAAGGTAATAGCAACTTTTTATCTCATAATTCTCACTTTTTTTTCTTGAAATTTTGAGCTTATATCTTGCAATTAATTTTTTTGTTTGTTTGTTTTGTTTCTGCCATGGAATGAAAAGAAAATTGTGACTGAGTAATTGTGTCTTTTTTCCCCCCTGCAATTTATATTGTGAGTTCATGTCTCACAATTCAGACTTTTCTTCTCAGAATTTTTAGTTTCTGGCAATTGTCAATAAACTCAAATCCAGTTGAATTCTTAGTTTACTTCTTGCAATGCGTTTTGTTTTTTCTGCCACAAAATAAATAAATAAATAAATAAATATTTGAGAGAAATAGGCCTTTTGTGTACATAGAAAAAGTCTTAGATCTTTGAGTTCAGCTCATGAAAAATGGGGGCAAAAACAAAAGTGTTGCGTTTATAATTTTGTTCAGTGTATATATATATGTGTGTGTGTGTGTTTGTGTTTTTTGTTTTTTTGCAAATATGATTTATTCTGAAGCAATATTTTTATTAGTTTTCTATCAGCTGTGACATACATCTAAGTGTTTTTTATATTCTATCCAAGGTTTTTTTTTTTTTTACCTTTATAGAGGGGCTTTTTCCACAAATCTCATTAATACTTTGATTTCAGATTCTTACATTTGATTTATAAATTCAATTATAATAATGTGATTATCTAGGCTATACTTTATCAAATTAAATCATTTACACTGAAAAATACAACTGCATTAAATAATATTATGAGATTCTTTTAAATATTTTTGAATATACAAACAAGAAATTATGGTGGAAATTATAATTTTCAACGAAATTAAAACGCCAGTAGGTGCCAGTATTGAGCATTTAATGAGTGAGTCATTGAGTCGTTCATTCAAACTATTAGTTCAAACGGCAGACTCATCAGATGTTTATGCATGGGCTAATGAAACTTTGACTCAACCGATTCGTTCAAAACACAGAATCAATCAGCAATGAATCGGCTGTTTGCTGTGAGGTGCGCTGTGTTCCACCTAAAATGTAAATTGTATTTTTTTATTGAACTGTTTATAGAACTATTAAACAGTCATAATGGTGAAAACGTTGTGTGATATTGCCTAACTAATTTTAAATCTAAAAACGTTCCATTTTGGAATTTTTACCTCAGGATGCTGAGTTTCTTAGTGTTGTGCGTTTTGATTTCTCCTGGAGAGGCTGTGAGCCTCGCCTCAGCAGCGCAACCTTATTCCATCAATAGATGCATTATATACAGTAGCTATATCCACTATTCGCCACTTACGGGCCCCGGCCCAATTTAAACCCTGCTTATATCTCACAATTTTGACTTTTTGTCTCAGAATTGCAAGTTTCTATCTCACAATTGAAACTTACAAACTTTACTTCCCGCAATTCTGCCTTTTCCTCTAAGAACTGTACGTCACAAACTAGAGTTAACGTGTCACAAGTCAGAATTGTGAGAAAAAACATCAGAATTATGAGAAATAAACTGTAAATTGCATGAAAGAGTTACCTTATATATCTAGGACATCAACATCACCTGAATCAAATACCTTCACGTTTCTTTTTCATCAGAAAATTGGCTCGTTCGACTCTTAATGTGCTCAGATGTGTGTGACATGCACGATATTCAGCTCTATTAGTGCATGTGATCGCTCAGGCTCTTTGTTTCCCATAGATTAGCGTTTAACAAGGTTGCACTAGAAATGAATCAACACTGACCTTGAAGTGAAGCGATCCAATCAGCAGCTCATTAATCTGAGCACCTCGCTACTTTAACTTTGCCTCACTAAACCGTATAACTCCTCGTCAACGCAACTATGATCCTGCAAAAAATAATTGCCCTGACAGTCATCTGCGTGAGAAGTCACCCACTCACACCACTGCGTTTTATCTGTTTCATTGCTACAGTTTTATCAAGCACACAAATGACCACAGTTGTGTGAGACTTACTTTCTACCTGTATAAAAAACTACAACCGTCTCCTCTCTCATTAGTCTAAGAACTAGGCTATATTAATGCTCCAAATGCTCCAATTATTCTTTGTTTTGCATCAGATCCTATTTTCAAGTAGTTTTGACATTTAACAAGATGATGTGGAGGTGTACATACACACACACACACACTGTATATTTGTATATTAGAATTATATACAAATAAAACGGTGTATTAGAAGTATTAAATACTATTAAATATTTATATTATCTATATTTATAACAAATATGCATGATGTTCATATAAAATATATTTTTTTATAATTATATATATTATACATATATACAGTATATATTATTATTATTATATATTTATATTATATACATATTTATAATATTCTGCTAAGATATGAATATATATATATATATATATATACTAAAGTATATTTATGAATATTTTTAGATAAAGGTAACTGCTAAAACAAATATGATATAGATATATATTTATTATTATTATTATTATTATTATTATTATTATTATTATTATTGTTGTTGTTGTGTGTATTCTGCTTAAAATATGAAATATATTATCATTTTGGACATTAATACTTTAATATGTATAATAAATAGTGATGAGTTGATTCTCACCTTTATATGAAGTGTAGTCTTTCTTGAGGCCTTCACTGATGTCAGAATCACTGTCATTAACATCACTGTCTCCTTTCCCACTGTCTTTGCCGCTGATCTGTGGGTCTCTGACTGCGATGGTCATCATGGAGTTTCCTTTCCATACTGTGATGGGTCGAGCATTGTCTTTACCATAACCAGGCAAAGTAGAATATCCCTGTGAACACACAAGAACAAAAGCTCATGCTCTCTGCTCTTCTGATTTTTCATTTTGTTGATGAACTATTAAACCTCTGTTTCTGTTTTCCAGGCCGTTCACACAAAGCTCATTTTTGTGTTCAGTCTGCACTATTTTTTGTTGGTATACTGTACAGGTGCATCTCAATAAATTAGAGTGTCATGGAAAAGTTCATTTAAACATGTTTTTTTTATTGGTCTTATGAAGTATTCTAATTTGTTGAGATAGTGAATTGGTGGGTTTTTGTTAAATGTGAGCCAAAATCATCAGAATTAAAAGAACCAAAGACTTAAACTACTTCAGTCTGTGTGCACTGAATTTATTTAATACACGAGTTTCACAATTTGAGCTGAATTACTGAAATAAATGAACTTTTCCACGACATTCTAATTTATTGAGATGCACCTGTATATACACATGCATCACACAGATGTCTTTGTTGCATTGCACACTTGTTTTATTTCTGCATCTCATGCCATGAACCTATTTACTTTAAAGACAGCTTATATTTGGTAAAACACATTCCATTGCAGTCCTTCTAGCTGTTTTGTAACACGTGACTTTGTGTTTTTTAAGACAAGTTAAAATCAGCTTTTAAAACACCCCTGTGATCTGTCACATTGCTTTGTGCTATTTTTTATTGGTCTATTTACTAATAGCTTTTGGCTATTTAGTCACATCTCACTGCATTTTCAGTGCCTTCCGCTGTAAGCGTTGCGTTTTTAAAACAACCCAAGTTAAAATCTGATAATTTTCAGGTTCAATTCCAATGTGTTCAATTGATTTTGATTCCATTGGGATACTTCCAGCTGTTTTTGGTGAAAATAGTGCATTGTATTTGTACATGCCCTTCAGTCATTGCATCGCATCTCTCTGTGTTTTTCAATGTTTCACACCATGAGTTTTATGTTTATAAGACAACATGTCAAGTTAAAAACTGATTGACCTATTTTCTGTTCTACTCCTTTGCATCAGTCTCCTATATTTATTAATTTATTCCTTCCTTCCTTCCTTCCTTCCTGCCTTCATTCTATTTTCATGTGCATCAGACAGACATTTTTGGTTGTTGCATGCACATTTTTTGCATTTTACAATGTGAGCATTGCATTTTTAACACGGCGTGTCAATTTAAAGGGATAGTTCACCCAAAAATGAAAATTCTGTCATTCTGCTCTCATGTCGTTCCAAACTCGTAAGACCTTCATTCATCTTCAGAACACAAATTAAGATATTTTTGAGGAAATCCAAAAGCTTTCTGATCCTGCATAGACAGCAATACAACTGAAATGTTCAAGGCCCAGAAAGGTAGTAAGGACATTGTTAAAATAGTTCAAGTGACATCAGTAGCTCGACCGTAATGTTATGAAGCTACGAGAATACTGTGTGCGCAAAGAAAGCAAAAATAACGACTTTATTTAATGATTTCTTCTCTTTCGTGTCAGTCTTCCACCCGCGTTCACAACAGTACCACGACACATGCGTGTGCTTTCCTCAGCTTTCCTCTGCATTCCTCTGCTTGTAAACAAGGCGCAGCGCATGCAGGTTCTACGTCAGAACGCCGGCTCCTGCGTCAACAGCATCACACGTATGCCTCGTTGCAGTCTATGTAGGGTCAGAAAGCTCTCGGATTTCATCAAAAATATCTTAATTTGTGTTCCAAAGATGAATGAATGTCTTACGGGTTTGGAACGACATGAGGGTAAATGACCGAATGAATTTTTTGGTGAACTATCCCTTTAAGCAGTTAAATTCAGTGTTATTTTAGTATAATTGAGATACTATTATTGTTTTTCTTAATATTTTGAATCAGTTTTATTTTTTTATGTTGTTTTCATTTTAATTTTAGTTAAAGTTTTGTGTACTTTTGTCATGTTTGTAGTTTGTGTGTGTGTGTGTGTGTGTGTATATATATATATATATATAACTTTTGTCATGTGTGTAGATTGTGTGTGTGTGTGTGTGTGTGTGTGTATATATATATATATATCAGTTTCATTTTTAGTTATTTTAGTAGTTCATGTTAAACTAAATTAAAATTAGAAATAAAATGGTTTTCATATTTTATTTTACTGCACTTAAATCTTATTTTATTTCAAATAACAAAAATGCTTTTTTATGGTTTTAGATTTTAGTTAACTATAATAACCCAAAATTTTAAAATAATGTGTATCCCAATCCTTCAGTTCTGCTGTAATCATTTTTGCTCTTTTGCACCATATTATTACTCTTGCAAATGTATCAGATGGACGTCTCTGGGCATTGCATTGCATCTCACTGTTTTTTGCTGTCATTCTGTCAGCATTTTTTTTTTTATTCTTATTTTATATATATATATATATATATATGTGTGTGTGTGTGTGTGTGTGTGAGATGCACATCTTTGTTCACTGCATTGTGCAAAGTTAACGTTTTAAAAATGTGTTTTGTCCCATTCCTTCGAGTTCCATCTGCACTGTTTTGCATTGGCCTGTACACGTTCATCAGATGGACGTCACTGGCTTTCACGTCTTGCGTCATTAGCATTGCATTTAGAGCCCTGCGTTCTGTTCAGCTGTGCTCCGTCTAGCTGTTTTTCAATGCATGTCCTGTGTGAACGGCCCCTCGAATACACACACAGAAAGAAACACTGTCACCACTTACATCTATTTCCCCCGCCACACTCCTATATTTGCTCTTGAAGGTCTGTGGGGTTTGGTTAAAAACTTCAGCTGTTGCCTGCACGCTGTTGTGTAGTTTCTCAGGTGTGCCGATGATGCTCGTGGAGTGAAATGCATGCGTGTCGAACACATTGGCCGTCTGGCTGGAGATCATCGACACGGTGTTGTGCTCTTTAGCGTAAGGAATATCCACCGTGTCAGGGAGGTTAGCTTGTCTCTTCTGACCATTTTTGCGATTTTTGCATAGTATGAACGATAAAATAGCCAAAAACAGCAACGAGGAAATCGTCAAAGCCAAGATTAAAATAAGCATCCATTGTTTTGGTTCGCCGTCCTCTCTTTCATCGTAGAAATTCCCATTTGAGGGCGTAGACTCGGTTAGGGTGAAATGAATCGTAGCTGTTGAGGTTAGCGACGGGTGGCCGTTGTCGTTAACCGTCACTAAGACTTTCCATAAGTCGTACTCGTCGTAAGCGATTTTGCGGTTGATATATATTTCCCCTGTATTCGGATCGATGGCGAAACCGATATCACCTCCGTCGTAGAGTTTGTAAGTGAGCTCTGCGTTCAAACCGGCGTCTGAATCTTTCGCCGCGATTCGGGTCACGATATAACTGGGCGGCGCGTCTCTGGGAAGCTGGATTTCGGAAGATCCGTTGACAAGCAGCGGTTGCGATATCGAAGGCGTGTTGTCATTCTGATCGACTATATTGATAATCAGTACTGCGTTGCTGTGAAGTTGCGGCCATCCTCGGTCGCTGGCCTGAACTCGAAGATCTAGCCGTTTCGTGACTTCGTAATTGAAACTTTGCAAGGCGTAAACGTTCCCCGCTTGATTCATAATAGCAAACCTGGAAACGCTGTTGGTGTCCGAGTCAAAAAGCTCATAGGTTATTTCCCCGTTAAGCCCAGAATCCTGATCGCTGGCTAAAATCGTGGTGATGTAGGTACCTGGAAGTTGATTCTCCTCAATGAAACCTTCATATATCTTAGCGCTGAATATCGGAGCATTGTCGTTGACATCCGTTAGCCGTATAATATAATGAGTTACCATGCGTAACGGCGGTACGCCGAAGTCCTCAGCCACCACGGTTAAATTATACTCCGGGATCTTCTCTCTATCCAAGGGTGCCATCGTAACTATCGTGTAGCTCCCTTCATACGCTCTTTTAAGCCTGAAGTTTCCATGTCCGCCGTTCAGAGTGCAGCTCACTTGCCCGTTCGCTCCAGTGTCCTTGTCTTTGATGCCGATTAAAGCCACCAGGATGTCTGGACCTGTAGCTTCGCTAACATGCGCAACACCATCTGTTACTGACGTGATGGACGTGAGGATGATTTCAGGCGGGTTGTCGTTCACATCTCTGATGTTGATGATGATTTTGCACACGGAGGGCACCGGATTGTGCCCTAAATCGGTGGCTTGCACATCGATCTCATACGTGGTCTCGTCTTCGTAATCCACAGGGCTTTGCAAAGTCAAATGTCCTGTTTTATAATCCAGTTTAAACAGTTGTCTGATCTTTTTTGTGACTTGTTTGCCAAATTCATACACGACCTGTCCATTGAGACCTTCATCCGGGTCGACGGCGTTTAGGTCCAGCAGTAGTGAATCAACAGGGGTGTCCTCTGGCACATCCACAGAGTAATGGCTGTGGTCAAACAGCGGGCTGTTGTCATTAGCATCCTTCACTTTGACGGTGACATTAGTGGCACCGCTTTTCGCGGGATGCCCGCCGTCTGCTGCCACGAGTTTGAGCGCGAAAAAAGCGAGGGATTCGCGGTCAAGCTCTTTGACGAGCACCAGCTCCGCATATTTAACCCCATCCACTCGAGTTACGACATCGATGCTAAAGTGAGCGTTCTCGCTCAGATGGTAGGTTTGGATAGAGTTGGAGCCCACGTCCGCGTCCTCGGCGGCGTCCAGCGCGATACGCGTCCCCAGCGCCGCGCTCTCGGAGATCTCGACGGTGCACTCGGCGCGCGGGAACTCCGGCGAGTTGTCGTTCACATCCAGCACTTCCACCTCGACGTGAAAGAGCTCGAACTGCTCTGCGGACACGAAGGCGACGTCGAAAGTGATTACGCACCGCGGGTTGCGCTTGCAGACGCGCTCGCGGTCGACGCGCTCCTCCACCGTCAGCCTCCCGTCGCTTTCCCTGAATCGGATGAAGGAGCCGGTGGACGGGCTCATGAGCTTAAACCTGATGCCGGGGAAAGTCCTGAGCGTTTTGTCCGGGGTCCAGGTTACATTGCTGGCTAGAGTTCCGATGACCGTCGGCGGTCGAACTTCCTCGTATATCTTATACCTCACGGTCCGTTCCTCAGAAACGACCTCTGACAGCAGCGAAACGCAGACGAGCGTGACTCCAAGTATCCGCGCGAACAGAAGTCCTCGCTCCATTTTCAGCGCACCTGAGCGCGGAGAGATTCGTCCGGATACATCAGGTTCTCTCAACTGAAGCGCAAGTCACTTGTTCTGCGTGCGGCTTCTTCTCTGACCCCTCCCGCGACAGACACACACACACACACACACACACACACACACCAATGACATTTACAATGCACACGAATGGCCAATACACCTTCACACAGGTCTGATGCACGCGGGAACGAACGCGATATGCAATGCATTAGAATGGAATTGAAGAGAATATTCAGTACTGTAGAACTCGGGCATTGTGCGCGCGCGTGGGGAGGGTGACAGGACAAAGAAAAAGACATTTCTTTCTCCTATTTGAATGGACAGGGAAGGGCACTGATTTTAATGCATTTGCAGTAGAAACATGAAACTGTCCTTATGAATAGAAATATATTGACATGACCTAATCGGAGTCTGTTTTTAAGAAATTACAGGTTTTGAGTTTGCATATAACCTTAAAATGTCTCCAAATGTGGACTGAATTGCCATTGTCTGAGAATGAGGACGGCGACGTGACATTTCTGTCCTACAAAAAATATTTTCATCATTTGGATGGGCAGCACGTAACACTGATTTTGTCCAATGCACACATTATTTTATTTAGCAGATTGTCCTGCGCTGTGACGGTCCACACTGTGAAATACAAAAATGCATCAATGAACAATGTGGATAGAAATTCTATTTATTGCTATGTTTGGGCTACATTTCACTCTAATGTACAATTTTGTCACCTGTTCTTGAGTCCTGTGGAGTAACTCATAAAATCTGTATGCAAATGTGCATCCTTGAAAATGTGGCTCAATAGGACGCAAGTAAGATAGTTTTCCAAACTTGTAAGTTAAGAAGAGGAAAAGTTCTGCCTCCTGCTATTCATTTAAGGTCTGTTTAACTCCCTCCATGCTCATTTATTCAGTCCTGTGGTGTTACACCTCCCAAAATAGCCGAATCCCTTTAAACTTCATCTAAAAGTACTTTAACAGCATTTTCTGAATGTCTTATTATTATTTATGTGCGTTGAGTTTTCACAGCCTCATTAATTGAGAGACTACAGGGAATGTGTGCTTTATACAAATTAATTTGTCACACTGCTGGGCCATAGAAATGAAAGTGAAAAGTTGATTAAAAGTGGCGGAAAAAATGCACTTTTACACATTCTCACAATCTGTCTGCCTTCCTCATCCGTCCATCTCTTATCACAAATCTCTCTCTTTGAAAGCATAGATATAATGTATTCATCTTTAATCTAAATCCAAATCTTGCCCACTGGGTGAAAAGTCTCTAGACACAAGCCTGAATTTCACTGTGGTTTTGGCCTGTTCTTAAACTCAGAAAATTGCAGTCAGATCTGTGAAGTGCTTCTAAATATTTCATGAATTTATCGTACGCACCTATCAAATGGCGGTAAAATTTATTCCAAACATTCCAGATTATATTTCACAGAAAGCACTGCATTTCTTTGGAAGTTCAGGGCAATCTTTTGTGCTTTCAAATTAATCTGAGGATCTGAAAAGAGGTTTTTGTAGCAGGGAAAATGCTGTGCAACTGTTTGAGAGGAGATAGGGATCCCAAATTTATAGTCCGCTCACAGACATAATTTCATTTTTAATAGGATTCTAAATGCATTTGGTTTCAGGGGATATCTTTTTGCATTTTCAAGTTTGCTAATCACATCTGTCTATGACATGCTTCAAGAAATGGCACGGAAGTCGACACAAAAAACTAGGAAAGGGCTTCATAAAGGATTGAAATGGGAATTGAATTTTATGGCAGCGATGCCCGCAGTTGGCTGATTAGTGTTCTCGCGGGAGATGATTTTAAGATTCCTTCTGGACACAGCAGCGTCTCTCTCCCGGGGAAATCGAGCCTTTCTGTGAACTGCATTAAGATTTGCAACATTTGGCAAAAATGCCACGAGAATTGTGTGTGCCAGTCTTCAACGGCAGCTCTGATGATTATATCGAGAGAAAGAGAGAGAGAGAGAAGGAAAATATATCAGTGACCTTTGCCTTATCAACTGTTCCATGTCCTCATCCTCAGCCCAGCCAAGATTAGGATGAATTTGTGTCTTCATCAGATTTGGAGAAATGCAGCATTGCATCAGTGTCTCAGCAATGGATGCTCTGCAGTGAATGGGTGCCGTCAGAATGAGAGTCCAAACAGCTGATAAAAACATCACAATAATCCACAGCACTCCAGTCCATCAGTTAACATCTGGAGAAGACAAAAGCTGAAACAAATCCAGCATTAAGACGTTTTTAACCTGAAACCATTGCTTCAAGCTAAAATATGAGTTCATAATCCATAATAACGCTTCCTCCAGTGAAAATGTCAATCTCCTGTTGTCTCTTTGTTTGTTTAGAGCTGTTTTGGCTTGTAAACGCTGCTTGATCTGTGCAGATTTCTCTCCTGATTCAGACCAGAACACTTTTTCACTGGAGGAAGTGTCATTATGGATTATTACTATTTTGAATTAGGCTTTAATATTATATTTTCAGTTTTCATTTTTATATTTTCATTTTTAGTTTTTTTTCCCTCCCAATTTAAATATTGTTCTTAGTTGTTTTTGATATATATATATATATATACTGTATATATTCTGTATATATGTGTGTGTGTGTGTGTGTGTGTGTGTGTGTGTGTGTGTGCATTTGCTTAAATTAATTAAAGTTTTTTTAGTTTAATTTTATTAATGTTAGTGCTAAACTTATTTCAGTTGCCAAGTCAGCATTGCTAATTTTCATTTTATTTAATTTTCAAAAATCAATTTTTTTTTAAGTTTAATACTTTTGTTTTATTTTTATTTTATGAATATTTAGATTTTATTTTTATTTCATCATATTTTGTTTATTTTTATTTGTAGTCATTTTAGTCATTTAAAATAAAAAATATTTATTTCAGTCAGTATTTCTAATTTTCATTTAAGTTTATTAAGTTTAAGTTCTTCATGTAATATTTATATTTTATTATATTTCAGCTTTTTTTTTATGAACAAAAACGGTTTTAGGTAACAATAACATCACCAATTAGAGCACAACAGTCATTTCCTGAAGTTAAAATTCCACTCACAGTCACCATAAGAATTTTATATTATGGATTATGGACTCATATTTTAGTTAAAAACGTCTTAATGCTGGATTTGTTTCAGCTTTTGTCTTCTCCAGATGTTAACTGATGGACTGGAGTGGTGTGGATTACTTGTGGATTATTGTGATGTTTTTATCAGCTGTTTGGACTCTCATTCTGACGGCACCCATTCACTGCAGAGCATCCATTGCTGAGACACTGATGCAATGGTACATTTCTACAAACCTGATGAAGAAACAAACTCATCCTAATCTTGGCTGGCCTGAGTAAATTTTCATTTTTGGGTGAATTATTCCTTTAAGCCATGCATCTTCAGTGGTATCATATCAAAGGATACAGTCTATTTAGGATTTATTAGACTTTTTTGTATCAGTCTGACATATTTTGTTGCTCGTTCATACTTCAACCAGCTACCGCCTTCCCACAATGCTTCATTTTTGATTGTTTTCCTGCAGGCGCTCTTTCTGTGCTTGGCCGTCTTCCATTAGCACTAGCCTCACTGTCATCCAATACAGCCTGTGTTCATCTGGGAAAAACACCTACAAAACATCAAGAAAAGACCTCAAATGAAACAAAATCTAACCAAAGATTTATTTCATGACCTGATTTAAGCGTGTCTTTTGACAGAGTGCAGTTTTGTGTCAATGAGAATTGCAGTGACCTGCAATTATTCTGGAATTCTTTTATATATCATGCATTATAAAAGTATTTTAATGCATTAATTAAAGCAACTTATAATGCATTGTATGATTTCATGAATAATTGTTACCACAGTAATAATATTTATCTATTCATTGTTACACCTTTAGGAAGTCTAATGCATTAAAACAAGACAATCAACTGATTGTAGATGTAACAAGGCATCTGCAAATATTATAATGCATTTTGACTTTGATTACAGTTGTTTATGAAAATGTATAATGCATTATACGTTATGAATACCTTCATAATGCATTATACATATAGGCTTCAAGTGTTAATGAATTAGCTAACATGAACTAACATGGAGCAATAGATTTTTACAGCATGTATTACCCTTTTTTAATTTTAGTTAATACAAAATGTTCATGTTAATGTTAGTTCACAGTGCATTAACTAATGTTAACAGATTTGTTAAGTTTTGATCTTAAAAATGTTTTAGTAAATGTTGAGATTGATTAATAAAATAAAAATTAAATAAATATACATTTATGATATAGAAATAAATATTTTATAATATATAATAAGTAATATATATATGAAATAAAATAAAAGAAAGATTAATAAATGCTGTAGAAGTGTATTTTATTGTTAGTTTACGTTAATTAATGTTAACAAATTAAACCTTATTGTAAAGTGTTACCGCTTCAAAAAATAAAATAATGAAATTAATTCAATTAAATTTGCTTGCATTTAAAAACAAATCATATACAGGTTTTTTTGTTACATCATGGTTACTAATGATTTTTTAATAATAAAAATATATTTTTTACAATAATAAAATAACTACACCATTATGTAGCAAAAAGCCTGAATATGATTGTTTTTATATATATATATATATTACAATAAGAATTACATTTGCTTTCATTTGTTTAAATAATTAATATACAGGCTTTTTGCTACATAACGGTAACTACACTATTATGTAGCAAAAAGCGTGTATATGAACTTTGTTTAATTTTTTTTTTTTTACAATAATAAAATAACTACACCATTATGTAGCAAAAAGCCTGTTTATGAAATGTAATACTAAAATATTTTTTTACAATAATAAAATAACTAAACCATTATGTAGCAAAAAGCCTGTATATGAATTATATTTTTTTTACAACAATGAAATAATTACATTTGCTTGCATTTTAAAAAAATATAATATACAGGCTTTTTGCTACATAATGTAGTTAGTCAAAGCTCGCACCACTGCATTTTACAACGCTTTCTGACTCTTCCAGTTTAAATGTATCCTCTTTGTAATACTGAATAAATATTTATACAGCTGAAATGTGTTGGATATGAACTAGATCGTAGGTTTGGTTTTGAGTCGGATGTTCAAGCATTTCAGTCTCAGCAGGGGCTTTTCACTTTGACTTGAGGAATTCTTGAACCGTCGGCTGGAGACGTCTCTCACAAACATTACCCTCCGATCCCAGGTGTGCGTCACTCTCAGGTGCGGCGTCAAGCCTTCCTCTCGTAAGCCGGGCTGGAAGTCTCTGCTTATTAAAAGAAAGATCAAAGCGAATCAAACCTCTGTTGTGTGTGAAGAGAAAGAAAATCAGCGTCTCGAAGTTTCAAAGGCTGCTGCACAGGTTAAATCTCTCGAGGAACACGTCTGATAATTTATTGGAGACAGTAAAGACGTTGAATATTTCACTTAGACCTCTTGTTCTCCTTGTTTCATGAAGCCCAAGGTGTCCTAGTGTTGTCAGGAAAGATGTATGATCTGAGGATATCTGAGTGAGCAGATGGAGCATTCGCTCATCACTTTGAATTCAGACTCCACTTAATCACGCCATAACATACTAGATATGATTCTCAGACATGTGGACATACACTACTGTCAAAAGTTTGGAGTTTTAGTTAGTCATGGTTTTTGATAATTTTGGTTTTATGCACATACACACACACACACACACAAAGTGCCACACGCTTCAGAAACCCTCCAACTTCCCCAGCTCCACCTGTATAGATCTGCTGCGGAAAGATTTAATGTATGTTATATTATAAATATAAAACATTAATTTTAAAATGAGGATGAATAGGATGACCCAGGATGATCCTCTAACCCATCATGATAAAGACTTAACTAGTTAAAAAAAAAAGTTTGCTTTAATTTCAGTGGGTGGACTTTTTTTTTTTTTGAGTTGATAGTTTTTGTGTACTAAACACCCATGTACTAAAATAATTAAAACTAAAACTGAAATAAAAATGAATACAAACTATACATACATATTTAATAATAATAATAAAAAAAGTGATTATAAATAAAATAAAATAATAATAATTTATTTTAGTTAGTTTCCAAAGCAATAAAGTCACTCGTTCAAAAGGTTATAATGATTTTCTATGGGCATATATATATATATATATAACACAAAAACTACTAAAAATGACAAAAGCACACAACAAAATTACTAAAATTTAACTAAAATTAAAATGAAACCGGAAAAAAAAAAAAAACATTCAAAATATTAACAAAAACGATAAAAGTATCTCAGTGATACTACAATATCACAGCAGAGCAGACAGCAACGTCTGAATGAGCATCAGTGGAGAAAGACCCTTAACCCTTGACCCTTGACTCTGGTTTATCAGACCTGTGAAGCTGTGTGAAGTCATCCGGAGGAGGAGAGGCAGGTTGAAGCGTGCGATTCGCTTTGGCTGAACAGAAATCCTTCCCATCCGCCCCAAAACCTTTGAACTGAGGGAAACAATCCCTGCGTCTGAGACGTTCTCTCTATGCTTCACTAACGCAGCGGCACACACTTACTCTATTAAACATTTCATGGTATTCATTCACTGTTCCTGACAGATCTGAGAGCCAAACCAGAAAGGCATATGGAAATCAAACAGTCCCGGCGTTATCTGTCTAGATTCACAGAACATATCGGAAAGTACAGGCTGCCGTTAGACACGAATCCAAATCTGGGTAAGCGGAACGAGACGAAATGATTAAATATGGATTAATAATCAGAAAGCACACAGACAGAGGATGAATATGTCTCTAAATATGCATCAAAGGAGCTGTGTTAGTGAATAGTGTTCAATTTAATTTTAGTTAAAAAAAAAATAGTAATTCCGTTATGCGTTTTGGCAATTTTTTTTAAATTTTGAATTAGTAATTTTTATATTTTCTGTTCAATTTAATTTTAGTTCAAATGTTAGCAATTTTTATATTTTCTGTTCAAATTAATTTTAGTTAAAATTTTAGTAATTCCGTTGTGCGTTTTTGTCATTTTTATCATTTTTTTTTTATTTTGAATTAGTCATTTTTATATTTTCTGTTCAATTTAATTTTAGTTAAAGTTTTAGTAATTCCACTGTGTTTTTGTCATTTTTAGTATTTTATTTATTTTGAATTAGTAATTTTTATATTTTCTGTTTTAATTTTAATTTTAAAGTTTTAGTAATTTCATTGTGTTTGTCATTTCATTAGTTTATTTTTATTTTGAATTATTCATATTTAACGCCATCGACTCCTTTCCTATGCATTGGTAGATGTCACCTATGCTCTGACAATAATAAAAAATAAAGAAAGGAAATGGGCTCAATCCTGCTCAAGAAGAAAATAGGCACATTTGCTGGATGTCAGAATTGACAGACACAAGATTGCTGGCATTATTCTGAGGAACATCCTGATTGGCTGCTTCAGAGCCCAATTCAAGCATTAGGAACAAGGATTCTGAAAATAATTCTCAAGGGTCCAAATTACAGAGCATGAAAACAAACCAGCGCTCGACTCGCGCGCACACACACACACACACACACACACACAGAGGCTCTCGCTCTCTCACACAATACCGCTGATGAACTGGCGAGATAGATGTACTTTTGCCAGGCAGATTTCCTTCATATTCTTGAGTAAGTGCTTGCTTCTTAATTTCCCATTCCCTCAGTAAGAGTCTGCATCTGCTCCGGCACACAGGATCTCCGGACCACTGGTGGCTTCTGGCTGAGAAATGGCACTTCCTCGTTTTAGGAGGTGAACCGTGGCGTTAATGGAGTCGTTCTACATATGTGACCCTGGAGCACAAAACCAGTCATAAGGATCAATTTTTCGAAATTGAGATTTATACATCAGCTGAAAGCTGAATAAATAATCTTTCCATTGATGTATGGTTTGTTATGATCGGACAATATTTGGTTGAGATACAACTATTTGAAAATCTGGAATCTGAGGGTGCAAAAAAATCAAAATATTGAGAAAATCATCTTTAAAGTTGTCCAAATGAAGTTCTTAGCAATGCATATCACTAATCAAAAATGAAGTTTTGATATATTTACAGTAGGAAATTTACAAAATATCTTCATGGAACATGATCTTTACTTAATATCCTAATGATTTTTGGCATAAAAGAAAAATCAATAATTTTGACCCATACAATGTATTGTTGGCTGTTGCTACAAATATACCCCAGCGACTTAAGACTGCTTTTGTGCTCCAGGGTCACATATGAGGTGCACAACACTTGAGTGTGTACAAACAATTACACACCATTAATTCACTCTCTAGATTGCGCAGTAAACATTTTAAATTATTATAAGACACCAAGTTTTGTAACTTCATCTCCAATATGCAGTGGTGGCATTTTTAAAGGAAGTTTTAGCAAGCTCAGTTCTGACAAGGGGCACACAAAGACTATAATTTGACTGAGAATGTAATGAGTAATTGCCAGACGAAGTCCTTTGGAGAAAAAAAACAAAAAAAACAGGCAAATAACCCAATATGGTTTTATATATTAATAGATACCAATGCATTTTTCTCTGAATGCTCAAAGGCGGCCATGCAACTCTTTTGTATAGTTCACAATGATGTGTTGAAAATGTACAATCAGTTATAAATCTCAGAGCACCATGATACAAAGCATCCAGGGAGGTGAGAAGATAAGAGGGAGCATGCTGATACACTACGTCCCATTTGTAGAGCAGAAACGAGGTTTGCATTTGTAGACTTGAGTTGTTCTACAAACCATATGATCATGCATGCACTGTAAAAAAAAATTTAAAAAATCAAAGTTGTAAATAAAACAAACTTTATTGGAGTATGTCTTACAAGAAAATACTATTTCAGTCTTTCTACTTCAAAATTCCATGTTTAATTCAGTGTTAGCTAACATTTCTTTGTAATTATCTGTGAAATTTACTAGTAATTTGTGGGTGAAAATTATACGACAAATCTCTTAAGTGTACATTTGGTGTTTGCCAAATTTGAAACAATTTTCACTCAAAAATTGCTAGTAAATTTCACAAATAGTTACAAAGAAATGGCAAATAACTCACTGAATTAAAAGTGAAATATTACAGTAGAAAGACTAAAATGGTGTTTTCTTATAAAAAAAAAACAATAATCTGTTATTACAATATGAAAAAATATATATTTTTCAGTTGTAAATAAAGATTCTTCACTATTTCGGTCTTTCTACTTAAAAAATTCACATTTAGCAATTTCTGAGTGAAAACTGTTTCTACACCAATTTTTTTTCAGTGCACGTTTTTTTTTTTTTTTTTTTTAAGTTGTAAATAAAAATTACTGGAGTGATTTTTTTACAAGAAAAAAAAATACTATTTCAGTCTTAATACTTACAAAAATCATGTTACTTGCTGTTTCGTTGTAGCTGTGAAATTTACTAGCAATTTCTAAATAAAAATTGTTTCTGCACAGTGCATGACTTTTCAACGTTGTAAATAAAACAAAGATTATTGGAGTGCGTTTTACAAGAAAATATGATTTCAGCCTTTCTACTTCAAAATTTCATGTATAATTCAATATTACTTGCCATTTCTTTGTAATTATTTGTGAAATTTACTAGCAATTTCTGAGTGAAAATTGTTTCTTCACCAAATCATTTCAGTGATGATTTTTCAAAGTTCTGAAGTACTTCTTACAAGAAAATACTATGTATAATTTAATATTACTTGCCGATTCTATGTAATTATTTGTGAAAATTACTAGCAATTTCTCTGTGATTATTTAAGTGTAGATTTATTAAAGGAGACATATTATGCCCCTTTTTACAATATGTAATATATTGCGAAAACACAATAATGGCATCGTGGGTGTAAACTTACAGATTAAGGGGCGGTAATATTATAATGAGATCCCTTTGCAACATCACCAAGGGAGTGAAATCAGACGCGCTCGTTTTCTCAGACGCTTGCAGAAAAAGGCTTCCCAAAACAAAGTTACTGGGTTAATCTTTTTCACATTTCCTTGGCTGGTAGATGCACCGGGGACCTGATTATAGCACTTAAAACCTGGAAAAGTCAGATTTTCATGATATGTCACCTTTAATGTTTGTTGATGTCAAAAACCTTGCATCCAATCAGACATTTTTGTCCAACAATTATGGTATACATCACTACTCAATGAATATAACGTATGTGAGAGCCATGAGTGGGTCGATTTGTTCAGCTCGGCTCTCGAAGCAGATTGGAGAACGACATGCCAAACCGGTGCACGTCAAAGCACTTGAGATGTACAAAGAAGCGCGGCTCTTCAGCGAAGTTGGCGGCCCATTGCTGCTGGGCTTTGCCTGTCCACATAAAGAATTCACAGCTCACAGCACCCAAGCAGAAAAAAGCAGTGGAAATGTGCTCCGTGTGATGTAGCAATTTTAAGGAGGATCACTATGGCCCCTTTCTCAGTCCTGATAGCAGCTCAGAAGCAAAATGAAGAATTTATTTGAAATCTCACCAGGAACCGAGAGGCTTGCCGAACAGAGTATATTAGAGCGGCGGAGACAGGATTTCAATGCATGGGGCTTCAAATTACTTCTGATGCTTGAAAAGAGGTGCCACTGAATAAAATTGGCCAGGAAATGGCTATGAAGATCTATAATTTGATTCTGTATTATAAATGTGTGTGTGTGTGTGTGTGTGTGTGAATTCTGTTCAGTACAAGCTAAACAGACTGGCTTCCTCAATGCTGGAAGTCGGGATATTTTGTAGACCGTTTTCAGAACTTGAAACATTTGCATACTCTTACTATGGCTGCAGTATATAATATGGCTTGCAGTCTGTATGCATAGAAAGGCCAAATACATATGCCAAAATTTGCATTACATAAAGCACACTGCATAAAGGACTGTTTCCCAAAATGCAATGCATTTGACGATTTCCAGTGTGATAAATGAACGGGAAGTAATATTTAGTCTTGGCTCAACAAATAATAATACATTTAAACATTAAGACAGTATTATTATTCTCCAGATGTTAACTGATGGACTGGAGTGGTGTGGATTATTGTGATGTTTTTATCAGCTGTTTGGACTCATTCTGACGGCACCCATTCACTGCAGAGCATCCACTGGTGAGAAAGTGATGCAATGCTACATTTCTCCAAATCTACATTTACATTACATTTATATTTAACAGACGCTTTTAATCAAAGCGCCTTACAAATGAGGACAATAGAAGCAATCAAAACCAACAAAAAAGCAATAACATGTAAGTGTTGTGACAAGTCTTGGTTAGTCTAATGCAGTACAAAGTTGAAAGAATAAGAAAAGAATAGAGAATGCTAGTGTTAGAAGGTCATTTTTTTAATAACACGAAAACAAGTAGTTAGAATAGAAATAGATTAGAGAGTGCAAGTGTTAGAGGGTCAAGTGTAGATGGAAGAGATGTGTTTTTATCCGTTTCTGAAGAAGAAACAAACTCATTTACATCGTGGATGGCCTGAGGGTGAGGACAATTTCAGCAAATGTTCATTCTTGAGTGAACTATTTCTTTAAACATGCATTATGATGAGGTCATCTGACAAATGCAGTGAGTACATGTGACAACACTGTAGCTGTTGAAGTGGAATAATGCATATGGTTTTGATTTTTTTAAGAAAATAGCTAGTATGCAGTGCAGTATGAACACAACCACTTTCAGTGAAATCTCTCGGCCATGTCAGAATGTTAGTGTGTTTCTTGGAGAGCTGCTAAGATTACACACGGGAAGCATGCATATCAGAAAGAAGGCTTTGTTCTGCTGGGAATGACCAGAGCGCTCAGGCAGAGAGTTCAGCTCACTTTGGGCAGATTGAAAATATAATCACTCTCAGAAATGTGTCTAGTGGATATCTACAGACGGAGTGAGTGCTGAATGAACAAAAAAGATGAAAAATGGAGAGAAAACTAGAGACCGAGAGAGAGAGAGAGAGAGAGAGAGAGTGCGAGTGGACACAGGGACTGATGAGGCTTGACAGAACAACATCTCTCTCGCTCGCCGGTTGACAGCACGACCTCTCCGACACTAGAGGTCACAGCAATGATGGAAAGAGGCTGAATTTTAGAAGAAGAAAAAAACAATCTTAAAAAAAAAAAAAAACATAGGCTCTGCTCCCAAACGTATTGAGCTGCCATGCAACTAGTGATGGGGGCTTTTGAAACACTGCTTCATGAACACGTACGAATCTTTTGTTTCAAATCAGTGGTTCGGAGTTTGTAGCGAACTCGTCAAGTCACCTGATTTGAACAAACAAGGCTATATTACTTCATAGCGTTTCGAACCTTGGTTATGTTTGTGCAATACAAAAAATAAGAATGATGATTATTTGCTTCTAATTGGCCTTGTTTGCCAAGCCCTGCCAAATAATACACAAAACAAGCATTACACAATTTTTATACAAAACCTTCATATATAATGGTATTTAATTATCTGTAGATCACATTTATTAGATTACACTTTAATGAAACCGTGCAATTGGTTTGTAAATTCTATATGTATGGGGTGTGTTTTTTGTAGCCTTTTCACCATTTTATTTTTATTTATTTATTTTATTTAGTCATTTAGCAGACGCTTTTATCCAAAGCGACTTACAAATGAGGACAATAAAAGCAGTCAAAACTAACAAAAGAGCAACAATATATAAGTGCAAATGAGTGCAAGATCATTTTGACCAGTAGGTGCCGCCAGTCAACGGTGCACTCTAAAAAAATGCTGGGTTGTTTCAACCCAACTTTGGGTCAAATATGGACTAACCCAACTTTTAGGTTAAAAATTAAATAAACTTTTTTTTTAACGCAACAGCAGGGTTAGCCCATATTTGACCCAAAGTTGGGTTGAATCAACCCAGCATTTTTTAGAGTGTGTGTTTGAACGTTTAGAAACAGTAAATCATTTTACGAAGCAATCGATTCGATTGGTTCAGAGCTTCGAAAAGCTTCGTCTCTGACACTAGAGTTCACAGCGATGATGGAAAGAGGATAAATTATTTAAAAAAAAAGCAAAAAAAAAAAACACTTTGTAGAAAATAAAATGATCAGAAATGTTCGTAGCCTGTTTCTATTTAGTGTTAAATCAAACTTAAGTCATTCAAATAAAGAAATATTCCAAGCACATTGTCGATTGTTCAAAAAAAACTTTGATTTGATCTGATTATCTTAAACGAGTCATATCCTCCAGTTCTGAGTGCAATTGGATAACATTATATTGTCGAAAGATTAGAGATTAATCCTAATAAATATGCCTCTACAATAAAAATAACAACATTAAAATACATTTAAAACAATGTATTTCTATTATCCACTTCAGCAGCGCGGACAATCGCCTCGCTCACATAATGTAACCATATAATATCTTCTATAACGGGAAAAAACATATAGTTTTTAACATACGTCGTCATTAAGAGAAAATATGTAGCTTTAACGAGAAAAAGATGTCGTTTTAACGTCATAACATCTCGTTATTACGACATAATCGAGTTGAAAAATACGATATGAGTGTGGCAGCAATGCGTTTACCGTCCTGTTCCTAAACATATCAAGTGATGGGCGCTTTGGAAACACAGCATGAAGTTTCAAAACATTTACAATTTTTTTTTGTTTCGAATCAGTGGTTCGGAGCTTGTAGTGAACTCGCCAGGTCATGTGATTACAGCAAATGAGGCTTTATTACCGGTGTTGCCAACTAAATTTAGCAACTTTTCAGACTAGCAACTTTTTCTTCCAAAAGCACCTTGCAACAAATTTACCAATTAAAAAAATGTATTTGGCAACTTTTAGCAACTTTTGATAAGTGACTCGGACAATAAAAAGGCACACATTTTCCATCCAAATTACACAAAAAGAGGAAACCGCAGATGCCTAGCAGTACACACATCACGAGAATTGAGTTAGCTGCTATTTTCAATTGTTCAATTTAATAATAATAATAATAATAATTGAATAATTGTTCATTTATGATACACTTTGTTGGTAGCTTGTACCTGCGATTGTTGATCAGTTAGTACACTGTAAGAAAAAATGGAAAATCTTCTAGGACATTATCCATCATCCATTGTAACGCTGTAACCCGAAAACACAATGCGTAATTTAAAATGCAGGTAAAAAACCATTACGGAAAATTCTTTCATACTAACATTGTAGATTGTGCCTTATTTTTACAGACTTTTCTTAGAGTGTAGCATACTAGCTACCTACTAATACACTGCTTAAAGCATAATTGTTGAGAATGTGTAGAATTGCTAGTTTACTAGCTATTCATCATTCAATCGTTCAAAAACGTGTAAGTGTTCAATAATTCAATGTATTTAAAAATAGTTATTTATATTTTAATATTATATCATGCATATTATTTTACAAACAAATCTAAATTAACATATAAAATATATTTTTTGCTGAGATTTGAGGATGTGACACAATTTTGCGTCGTGATTATGCAATGACGTCATCACGCAATGACATCACAACGTCATTTAGCAACTTTTAGCAACAAATCGACCTTCCTTTAGCAACTTTCTCTGAAAATTAGTTGGCAACACTGTTCATTACGTCGTAGCGTTTAGAACCTTGGTCAAAGCCACTAGAATACAAGTCCATCTATGGGCAAGCCTGCAACCTTTAGCCAAAAAAGCGTAACGGCTAATGCTAACGCTTTTTTTTAATGGATATCAATGGAGGAGAGGTTTCACTACGCTGAATAAACAGCTTATCATTTAATGAATCGACAGCCTATCGGCTAAACTTCAACGTGTTTTACACTAAACAATACTTTTGGATTGAACTATTTTTAGAATTTACACAGAAAAAAATGCCGTTTTATCCACCTTTTTCTTGCCGTAAAAATAAGCGTGGCCATTTGTAAATTCTATGGGTCTAGCTTCCGGTCTCATCCGCGTCCAGCTATTTTAGCTGTACAAAACAGTTCGTTTTTGCTGCTTGACATTGAAAATTGGTGTGTCTTACCATATTATTTTAATATATTATCTTAATTATGAACACACTGGTTTGTAGCCTAGTACAAACATTTTTACCGTTTACTGCACATTGTTATTCTTGTCGTTATTTACCTGTAGCGGTTAATGATCGTTCACTGACTTTTTGCGACAGGTGGGATTCAGTTTACGGCACTTCTCATTCATTCCTCTGGTATCCGTAAACGGCAATTGAGTGTCGCACAACTCTGACTGAAATTCAGTGACGTCGATCGGTTATTAAGGCACACGTGATCCAAGTTGACCGTTACAGACCCTTGTATCTCCTGATAGTAAGACAATCTCTGCCTTGGTTTCAGAGCAAAAAGAATGAAGACGCGACTCACCTTTGATTTCAATTGTATCGCTAATGACACGATAGGTTACTTTACTCTGAGTAATCCGTACTACTTCTGATGCCGCTTCAGTCCATCAGTGTGGATAATATAAACAGAGCACGGCTATTTATCGCCCCAAGCATCGAGCAAAACGCCATGACAACATCAGCAGCACCTGTTCATGCGGCGTCACGTGACACACCTCTTGAGCGAGTGAACACCGCGTTAAAGTGACAGGAGAAAAAAAGATGATCCGTATAACGCAAATGAAAACACCTGGAATACACTTGTAAATACATAATGGTTTAAAATATTAACAGCATATAATGAATTAAACGAATAAAACATGAAAATCTTAAGCTTGTGCTGCTCACCACTGACCTTTCTTCAGACATTTAACCAAAAGACCTATTCAAAACACCAGAAGAAAGAACCAGAAATGCTAAAATGCACTCGTTTCAGGGGTTTGGCCTACAAAAATACGTCATCCCTGAAGAACATAATAATAAACTCAAATTTGAGGTTGCATAAAAATGAAGCTACACTGTCTGTGGTACATAAAAGAGTACATGACACACTTCACCATTAATTTGACTGTTTGCAATGTAAAAATGTCTAATTTAGACCAAATTAATATGTAGCAAACATTTACAATCTATGTATCAACAGTAGCCAATCATTTATAATATCCCTGCTGAAAAACAGCTAAAACCAGGTTTAGCAGGTTGGTTTTAGAGTTTTGACCAATTTTTTTTGGTCATGCTGAAAGACCAGCTGACCAACTAACTAAAAACTAGCTTGACCAGCTTAAACCAGCATATACGCATATCCACAGTGGGTTATGATGGGTCACTACAGGCTGTTTTTCTTTTTCTTTTTTTAGTTTATATGCTGTGTGCGTGTGCGTGCGTGCGTGCGTGTGTGTGCGTGAGTGTGTGTGAGTGTGCGTGCATGTGTGTGTGTGTGTGTGTGTGTGTGTGTGTGTGTGTGTGTGTGTGTGTGTGTGTGTGTGTGAGTGTGTGTGATGAAATGGCCTTTCACAGAGGACACTGGCACAGCTAGCAGGTTAAAATATTAAGAAAACAGTTTCTGCAGCACTCCAAACATAAATATCAAAGTCCCCATACTCTGCTGTTCAATATATTCATAACTTCCTCGCTTGATGGGGCTGTTCTGATAAGCAGGTGCATAAAAAAAGTCTCTCCATTTATAAATGATAGAGTGAAGAAAGAAATGAGTGTGCGGTGGCCTCTGGCCTGCAGCTGAGATGAATAAAATCCACCTGCAACATCATTTCTCATTTAGAGTTTCTTCTCCTTTTTATGTTTCTTTGTTTTACAGCCAGGGACGGAGCACAAACAGACTGAACTGGGCTGTTGCTCACTACTCTAATGCATTCCAGCACAACAGTCCCGCGTGATCTGAAAACATGTTTCAATTTCTGGCAACACTGTTGTCTTGACTGCACAGACACTTTTGGAAGAGAACTGAACTGACTGAACGATGAATCAACAATGAACTGACTTTAACTGATAAACGGACTATTTTCTATTGTCCTCTTGCATTATCAGCACACTTTTTTCCTGTAAGCGCTAAAGGTGACTTGACTTGACATGTCTCTTCTTTCAAAATCAAGGCAAAAATGAGCACAAATAAGAACATTCGATCTGATATATGATTCATTTCACACGTAAAACTAGATTGCATATAGACTGATCCTCTCAGCACTAAAGCATCAGAGTAGCTTCTGAACTCTGTAACTTTATCCAGTGTACAGCACTTACAAATTGTAATCAGTTACTGATTACCGATTACATGATGAAAACTGTTAGTAACGTAATCTAGGTTACACATTTTAGGTAATGTATGTCTGACTGCTTTTTAGATTACTTTTAATCAAACTTGTTTTAAACTTACCGTTAAAAGTGCCATATGGATATAAAAAAGCAAAGAGAAAGAAAATATATCCCTTGAAATATTTCTATCCGTCTGTCTTTGTGAATATAGTCAAAGCTGAATGGTATGACAAATGGTATGAAAATTTAAAAGAGGAAAAAAAGAAGAATTCGGGAGAATCAATAAATTATGAATAATTTACTGCCCTTGTATGACTAATATGTAATCATGTAATCCATAAAAGTAACTGTAATCTGATTATGAGCATTTTAAAATGTATGAATGAATGAATGAATGATGCATTTATATAGCGCTTTACTGTGTATTGTTGTACACCCAAAGCGCTTTACAATCATGTGGGGGGGTCTCTTGCTCAACCACCACCAGTGTGCAGCATCCACTTGGATGATGCGAGGGCAGCCACAGGACAGCAGCGCCAGTGCGCTCACCACACACCAGCTACAGGTGGAGAGGAGAGAAAGTCATAGAGCCAATCAAGTGGATTTTAAAATGTAATACTCTAGTTTCAAGTGCTTAATTTTTGGAATCTGATTACGTGATCCCGCACTGCCAGTATATATGATTAGGATGTTTTATTAGTGTACGTGTTGGCCGTGACCTTGCCGTGCGGTTCAGGAACAGAGAGAGATCGACTGTGTCTTTGAACACACCTGCGTTTGATTCCAGCGCATGTCATTAACCTCTGTCCAGTCGCTCACACGCTTTCACTAGAATCTCAACACACACCCAACATCTTTCTGAAAATATGTAAACAATCTGATATTCAAGCAGTAGAGGTTACATAGAGGTTACAATGAACAGCTCTGTCTATGTTTTTCTTTCTATCCATCCAACTTTCTTTCTTTCTTTCTTTCTTTCTTTCTTTCTTTCTCACTCTCTATACATCTGACTATCCTTTATCTACCCATCTTCTTTCCTTCCATCATCCTTCTTTCTTTCTATCTGTGTATCCATCTTTCTTTCTTTCTTTCTTTCTTTCTTTCTTTCTAGCTATATATCTGTCTATCCCTCCATCCATCTATCTATCTATCTATCTATCTATCTATCTATATTTGGTCCACTGTAAACTATTGTAAACTTTCAGACAATAGTTCACAATCTAAAGTTTGATAAAACAGGCCAGATACTGCATTGACATGCAATTTTAATAAAACTGATTATACGAAATGCAGAGAGGTTTAACATAAGTATAAACACACCAGTACAACAGACAAACAGACCAACAGACAGACAGATAGACAGACAGAGAGACAGACAGGCAGGCAGGCAGACAGACAGACAGACAGACAGACAAACAGACCAACAGACAGAGAGACAGACAGACAGACAGACAGACAGACAGACAGACAGACAGACCGACCGACCGACCGACCGACCGACCGACCGACCGACCGACAGATAGATAGATAGATAGATAATGTATTACAATATATACAGAACATCAGATAGGTATACATTATAAACAAGACACACAATGTAAATTTACTATAAATAAACATAAAACTAAGCATCATAAGACAGCTTCTCCAGTGTACCCAGCCATCTATTGCACCTGCAGTGGAAACAAAGCAAGAAACCTGACTTGTCCTTTAACACTCCAGTGTCTCCTCTCACATCTCAGTCCAAACAAATGACGAGCCGTTCCCCTCTGTTTCTATTGCCATCTACTGGCGTCCCAGGAGTATTTCTGCAATGACATCATTCAGACTGGATTTGTTGTAATGCAGAGCACACACTACTAAATGCCACAACCATTTTCTCACATTGTGAGGAGTGATCGCCTTCCTTCTGTAAATGGTCAGATGGTCTGATGCTAGTCTATTATTTCCAAAAGACATTTATGCGTGCAGCTGTCTGGTACAGACATACTAAACACGGCTGTAAAATAGTCCATGAAATTAGAAGATTTGCCAGTGACATGCATTTTTTCAAAATCTTAAAATTGCAGATTTTCATTGTGTTCTCAAACTTTTTGCATGTATATATATATAACTCTGGCCTATAGCAATTAGGTCAGCAATAAGCAGTTTTTGTCAATTGCAAATGTTTGTGAAAGATTCGTTTTCTTTACCTTTAGGTGGTGAAAGGCAATTTGAAGGCATGAAATCTAGCCTGCATAATGGGATTAAAGCGTTCAGTCGGATGTTTTGCAACTATGGGTTTCGAGTTTCAAAGCCGCCTGCATTTCCATATTCATAAGAAACATAGGATTATTCAAATTTCTTCAGTAAATCGGAAGTAATTTGCAACATGACAATTTGACACACTTTTATTAAGACCGGTTGCCAGCATATTGGTCATGTCGAGTGTTCAGTGACAGGTGAATTCACATATTCTGGGAAACAATCTCCACTCAGCTTTCAAAAATAATGAAATTATGTAAATCTCAGGTTTTCAGCAGGGCATACTGAAGAGACAATAGAACTAAGACTTTAAACATATAGATGGCACTCTTCCCTGTAGTTCATTCACATACTCATGTAATGAAGTGAATACTGAGAATAAATGTCTGGGACATATTTCATCCCAAAATCAAAATAAATATTTTTTTTAAAGACCATTAAGATTTGCATTGCTATGACAACTTTCCTATCAAATTCTCATTACCATAATGCAAAATAAATATATATATATATATATTTTTTTTTTTTTTTTTTTTGCATTATAATGATGAGAATTTTAGGGTAACTATTCTTAATTGTTATTAAAATAATGTTCCTAAAATAGGCTTGATTTTATAAAAAAATATATACTTATTTTGAAATATGGCCCAACCATGTTCTTGACTGTTTTCATTAGATTTGCCCAATGCCTGATTTTAAAAACCTTGATGAATTTATATGTT
Source organism: Sinocyclocheilus anshuiensis (assembly GCF_001515605.1). Lineage (NCBI taxonomy): Eukaryota > Metazoa > Chordata > Actinopteri > Cypriniformes > Cyprinidae > Sinocyclocheilus > Sinocyclocheilus anshuiensis. The sequence goes on along the minus strand of NW_015558588.1, from coordinate 93,182 downwards.
AATACATGCATGGTACTAGACGCGGTAACATTCATTTATTTTGCATACAAATTGTTATAGGCATTAAGATTTTTTGCATCGTTTTGATAAAACTTCCCCACCAAATTCTCA
>NW_015558588.1:92534-92858 GCF_001515605.1 Sinocyclocheilus anshuiensis | reverse complement strand
TTTTATTTTTTTTTTTTTTTTTTTTTTGCATTATAATGATGAGAATTTTAGGGTAACTATTCTTAATTGTTATTAAAATAATGTTCCTAAAATAGGCTTGATTTTATAAAAAAATATATACTTATTTTGAAATATGGCCCAACCATGTTCTTGACTGTTTTCATTAGATTTGCCCAATGCCTGATTTTAAAAACCTTGATGAATTTATATGTTAATACATGCATGGTACTAGACGCGGTAACATTCATTTATTTTGCATACAAATTGTTATAGGCATTAAGATTTTTTGCATCGTTTTGATAAAACTTCCCCACCAAATTCTCA
>NW_015558588.1:75726-92466 GCF_001515605.1 Sinocyclocheilus anshuiensis | reverse complement strand
TTTTTTTTTGCCTTGCATTGCATTGCATTGCAGTAACAAGAATGAGATTTTTTGCATTTAAAAAAAAATAATGTTCTTAAAACAGGCTTGATATTTTTCTTTGTTCAATATAACATTTCTTAGTTTGCATTTCTGGGGTGAAATATGACCCGAACACAACAGTTTTCATTAGATTTGCCCAATTCCTGATTTTAAAAGACTTGATGAATTTATATGTTAATATATGCATGGACATTGAAGGAGTAACATGAATTTCTCATGTCTCTTTTGTATCTTTTATTCTCTCTCATTTGTGCATTCTCTATCTCTGTGTCTCCGCGGTCCGTTCAGTCAGTCTTTGAGTAGCTCTGAGCTGACGAGAGGCCGAGCCGGTGCCAAAAGAGATGGTTATATGATGCACAACACGCAACACGTGCGAGAACGCACAGGAAAATGGGGCAGCAACTCTAAAATCCGCCATATGAAAGAGTCTCTTTTAATATGCTCCTGCACTCTAAATATTCAATACAAAATTGATGGCAGTCTCAGTTCCATAATGCAATCAGGGCTTTGAGCGATATCACATTATACATCTGTATTCAGCTGGCCTACATCTGCTTTTGCGGTTATAATTCCATCGAGAGCCAATTACAGAGAATGTGTGTATAATTCAAGTGTATCCTAATAGACTAATTAATTTTGCATTAAATAATTTAAAAAATATGTCATGCATTTCATTACTGTAATTGGTCTTTGCTTAGCAAATCTTTTCCTACTTTCTCTTGCTGACAGTGTGTGACAAGCCAGAGATTTGATATTCTAACTCTCGCTTTTGGAGATTTCTCAGCACGCCTGCGATTCTATTCCTGCCGTTAGATGAAGAACAGAGAGCCAAAAAGATGAGAAAAACATCCCCACGTCCCACAGGAAGAATTCGATCCTATAATAATTGAAGGAGTGCCATTTCATTAACTCCCAAACTCTGATTTCACTTCGACAACAAATAAACAAGTCTTAGATTTGCCAATCGATCTGCAAAAACAGCCCAAATGAGCTTGTGTTTAGATTTCAGACAATTAATGAACAATGTTTCATTCGAAGAATTGACAGCTCAGGCACATAATTATAGAGAGCGACAGAATCTGGTATTGCCTACATTTTGAATGTTGTAAACAAGCTGTAATGTCTAATGAATATTGTATTTCAGTTCTATTTTGGGACTCTTAATTGACAGAGAAGTGAGATTTTTTTTTATCTCTTGCAAGTGTAATATTCATACACACTACTGGTCAAAAGTTTGGAATAATTAAGTTGCAATGATTAAAAATACAGTAAAAAAAAAAACAGTAATAAATGCATATAAATGCAAATATAATAACTTAATAGATTGAGACAAAAATTAATAAATGTACACATATGTGGACTTTCACAACATTTTACCTGAATTGAAAGAAGTCTCACCAAGGTTGCTTTTATTTGATAAAAAATACAGTAATAAAATATTATTACAATTTTTTAATAGCTGTTTTCTATGGGAATATATTGTAAAATGTAATTTATTTCTGTGATCAAAGCTGAATTTTCAGCATCATTACTCCAGTCTTCAGTGTCACATGATCCTTCAGAAATCTTGAATAATCCTGAAAATTAAAATGTATCACGATTTCCACAAAAATATTCGACAGCACAATTATTTTCAACACTGATAATAATCAGAAATATTTCTTGAGCAGCAAATCAGCATATTAGAATGATTTCTGAAGATCATGTGACACTGAAGACTGGAGTAATGATGCTGAAAATACAGCTGCGCATCACAGAAATAAATTACAGTTTAACAGGTATTCACATAGAAAACAGTTATTTTAAATAGTAATAATTTTTCACAATATTACTGATTTTACTGTAATTTTGATCAAATAAAGGCAGCCTTGATAAAACTTGTTTCAAAAACATAAAAAAAAAATATTAGAGATCTAAACCTTTTGAAACGTATAAATACACACACAATAAAATATATAAAAATAATAAAAACATAAATATAATTTGTTGATATTTTATATTACATTTACACATTTGGTAAACACTTTTATCCAAAATGACTTAAACTGCATTCAGTGTACATCATTTCATACATTCTGTCTGTATTTATATTGCAGTATTGGTGACATTATAAACATTTGAAAACATTACAAAAACAACATTTTTCAAAGTTTAATTTAGTAACTGATTTGTATTCTTGATAAATGAATCACAACATCAAATCAGTGCATTTCTCCATCAATCGATTTGCTAAGAAAGCGTTAGCCATGCATACAAATGTAATGCAATAAGGGTTTGTTTTCCAAACTATTTTCTTAATTATTTACTAAGATAAAGGTAATGAGGGTCTATTGATCGGTCTGGGTCAGATTAACAGACTGCATAGATAAAGGTGTTAACCCTTTGAAGAGCGAGACCTTCTCCACTTGGCCATTTGGGGTGTGAGGTGTGAAATGCGGCACACTCTCAGATGTTTCAGTCGTGTTAACTGGCTTTTCTCAGCCTGAAACAAATGCGGACCATTTGACAGCTGACCCAGTTTAACCAGTTTGCCTATAACTCACGTCTGTGTGGTTAAATTTAGTCAAAGTCACAAGCATTTTGCTCTGGCACATTTCCAATAGCTCACCTTAATGAAAAACTTAATAAAAGAAATCAAATGCACAACTGAACTATAGCTCAGTTAAGAGCAGTTTGATAAATAAAACAATAGCATTGTACTGAACTGTCTGTCTAATGTGTTTGCTAGCATACAGAGTCTGAAGTGTTGCAGAAATCTGTATCTTGATATCAGATTAATGCCACACAAAAGGCTGGGAGTAATCTGAGAGATGGAGATTAGTCTGTTAAGCAGTGTCTGATCTCTGGCAGTAAATAGCAGCCTGACTCTGTGACCGGTGTTTAAACGCTCACCTAAACCTGCTGAAGTAAATCCCTCTGTGCAATAGTTACTCACAGTGTTCTCCTTATTTGTGTGAAGTTTCTCATGTAATGTTTACTCATCTATAATGTTTATTCTTTTAATTTTGTATATTTTGTATTAATTTTGTCTATCCATCAATCCATCCATCCATCCATCTATCTATCTATCTATCTATCTATCTATCTATCTATCTATCTATCTATCTATCTATCTATCTATCTATCTATCTATCTATCTATCTATCTATCTATCTATCTATCTATCTATCTATCTATCTATCTATCTATCTATCTATCTATCTATCTATCTATCTATCTATCTATCTATCTATCTATCTATCTATCTATCTATCTATCTATCTATCTATCTATCTATCTATCTATCTATCTATCTATCTATCTATCTATCTATCTATCTATCTATCTATCTATCTATCTATCTATCTATCTATCTATCTATCTATCTATCTATCTATCTATCTATCTATCTATCTATCTATCTATCTATCTATCTATCTATCTATCTATCTATCTATCTATCTATCTATCTATCTATCTATCTATCTATCTATCTATCTATCTATCTATCTATCTATCTATCTATCTATCTATCTATCTATCTATCTATCTATCTATCTATCTATCTATCTATCTATCTATCTATCTATCTATCTATCTATCTATCTATCTATCTATCTATCTATCTATCTATCTATCTATCTATCTATCTATCTATCTATCTATCTATCTATCTATCTATCTATCTATCTATCTATCTATCTATCTATCTATCTATCTATCTATCTATCTATCTATCTATCTATCTATCTATCTATCTATCTATCTATCTATCTATCTATCTATCTATCTATCTATCTATCTATCTATCTATCTATCTATCTATCTATCTATCTATCTATCTATCTATCTATCTATCTATCTATCTATCTATCTATCTATCTATCTATCTATCTATCTATCTATCTATCTATCTATCTATCTATCTATCTATCTATCTATCTATCTATCTATCTATCTATCTATCTATCTATCTATCTATCTATCTATCTATCTATCTATCTATCTATCTATCTATCTATCTATCTATCTATCTATCTATCTATCTATCTATCTATCTATCTATCTATCTATCTATCTATCTATCTATCTATCTATCTATCTATCTATCTATCTATCTATCTATCTATCTATCTATCTATCTATCTATCTATCTATCTATCTATCTATCTATCTATCTATCTATCTATCTATCTATCTATCTATCTATCTATCTATCTATCTATCTATCTATCTATCTATCTATCTATCTATCTATCTATCTATCTATCTATCTATCTATCTATCTATCTATCTATCTATCTATCTATCTATCTATCTATCTATCTATCTATCTATCTATCTATCTATCTATCTATCTATCTATCTATCTATCTATCTATCTATCTATCTATCTATCTATCTATCTATCTATCTATCTATCTATCTATCTATCTATCTATCTATCTATCTATCTATCTATCTATCTATCTATCTATCTATCTATCTATCTATCTATCTATCTATCTATCTATCTATCTATCTATCTATCTATCTATCTATCTATCTATCTATCTATCTATCTATCTATCTATCTATCTATCTATCTATCTATCTATCTATCTATCTATCTATCTATACTCCATCACAACATTCAGCTTTTATTGCATCATATATTGCAGTCATTTGCTGCAAAGAGGCTTACAATAAAATGAAGCTCTGCTGTTCGTCTCTGATGCATCTGTCACTGACAGGTTGAAATGTCACGGTCTGAGTCGTGTTTCTCATCCAGAAAGGGAATAAAAATGTAACATGAACATGTAGAACAGTTTGAATGTCAACATACTGACTGATCCTAGTTAGTTAAGCCGGATTGTGACATTTTAGTTAGAGACTGTCTGTGTTGCATGCACTCTTTCTGAAAGAGCAAAAGAAAACTCATTAGTCCTAATGGTTACTGTTCTTGTTTTTAATGTGTCTTATGACAGCTTCAGACAGCGCACATTCTCCGGATTAGATCGATAGTGTTTGCCAGTAAGAAGTGTGATTAAAGAAAGACCACAGCTTGATTAAGATGTGTTTGGTGGACCTAAGAGTATTACTGAGTGCTAAAAAGCCAGGCCATCTGTTGTGCTATTAAGATGTTTAACTCTAATCAAGATAAGAAACAGTTTGGCAGGAGATGCTTCGGCTTCACTTGCTTTTGCAATATGCCTTCTAGTTTCACGGTTTTGCCTGATATATTTGCATATGTACAGAGTGCACACTAAAATAAGACTGCATGCTGGGATGTGAACAAAGAGACCTGGAAAACGCTTTCAATGGGCGCTCAACCATCCAGCATTTGTGGAAAGTTAAGAATCACATGCTTGATCAACATATTATCACATGCCAAAATAAAAGCATGAATAATGTTTGTCCTACAGAGAAACTGGATGAAGTGTGATCAGATTTGTGACAAACACATTAGAACATCATCTTAATATGCTCATTTGGTGCCCAAGAAACATTTCTCATTACTATTAATGATTAATACAGTTTAGATGTAAAACGTATGATTTAAAAGAAAAGAAAAAAAGAAATTCCTATTTAATTCAACTTTTATTCATCAAGGACACATTGTATTAATCAAAAGTGACAGAAAAGATTTATAAAGTTACAAAAGATTTCTATTTCATAAAATATTGTTTTTTAAACATTCTATTCATCAAATGATGTATCAAAGTTTGCACAAAAATATTAAGCAGAAATAATAATAAGAAGCATTACTAATGTTTTTGCACCAATAATAGTTAAGCAGCAAATATTAGAATGATTTCTGAAGATCGTGTGACACTAAAGACTGGAGTAATAATGCAGAAAATTCAGCTGCAGATCACAGAAATAAATTACATTTTAACAGATATTCACATATAAAACAGTTGTTTTAAATAGTGATGTGAGAAATGCACCAAAGCGACTGAGAAAAACTGTAGTACAGTTTTCTAAAATATATTTGGGGCCACTGTATGTGTGTCCGTGTGCATTTGTTCAGGTCTTGTTGTGATACATTTGCAGTGTTTTCACCATGTGTTGCTCTTGTACACATTTGTAGCATTTGTACACGTAACAGCAAATGGAAAGATGCGTTCAAGCACACAATGCATTCAGAGGTCATATTTGTTTTGTTGTGATAAGGCTTCTGCCAGTCTATGATCCAAACTGTAGAGACCAAATGGGTAGCGGCGTGAGCGATCAGTGTTTGCATTCACACCTTCAGAGGTGCAGACTGAGAGCCGTCGTTTCCACGCCAGACTGTTTGAAAAAGCTTCACGCATTCTGCAATTAGTACCACGTGAAGCGATATTCAAGGAAAAAACAAGCATTTTTAGATAACTGTTCTAATATTTTCGACTTTAAATCAAGACCACACTCATATGTTCATGAGTCAGTGAAAAATGGATGTGTGGAAGCGACAAATCAGTTTTAGGCATTTAAAAAATATTTGAAAACTTTATTTTAATTATTAAAGCAATTGAATTGAGTGCCTTAGAACTCTCTCGATTACTTGAAATATATATTGATTAGCCCACCTGAGGTTCAATTTAATTTGAAATAATTTAGCTTTCATTTATTTATTTATTTCCACTGCTTCTTAACTTTGAATAAATTTTAAAAAAGTAAAATAAAAGATCATGAAACAGAGAAATGCTGACTATGTGTGAGTGAACCCAATCATTATTTTCAGATTATTTCGGAACATAAAATCACGACTTTCTAAATCATGAATATCATAAAGATGTCAAACTGACCTTGCCATGTCATAAAACACCAAAAATTTGTTGTTTTAAGAAAATTACTTTCTTACTTACTTAAATTTTTATTTTATTTTATCTTTTCAGCCTTTTAAATAAAACATTTTATTATAATATCTGGACATTTTCATTACATTTAGTCTAAACTTGACAAAAAAATAAAAATAAAAACGACATGTAGTTCAGGTATTTAAAGTATTGAAGTAATCTGTATGAAAATAATTTTTATGCATTTTATATATATTTTACCTGAAAAAAATTCAGTATTTTGATATTTTTATTATGTGCAGCTCTCGCGATTTCACTCTCGGCCGAACAAGCGATGACAGTGAATCGTTTATGAATTAATCATTCTTTTTAGTCGGCACTTTTTCACTGGGTTTCCTATGTAAACACTGAATAGATGGAGGACTTTTAAAACATTTACAGTTAAAAATGTGTCTGGATGCGTTTTCATTCTGCTTTGGTCTCTAGAAGTGCATTAGCCAAATTTTTACACTACCAGTTTTTATGTTATTGAAAGAAGTCTCACCAAGAATGCTTTTGTTTGATCAAAAATACAGTAAAAATGTGAAATATTATTACAATTTAAAATAACTGTTTTCTATGGGCATTTATTTTAAAATATAATTTATTCCTGTGATCAAAGCTGAATTTTCAGCATCATTACTCCAGTCTTCAGTGTCACCTGATCTTCAGAAATCATTCTAATATGCTGATTTGCTGCTCAAGAAACATTTATTATTATTATCAATGTTGAAAACTTAGAAAACAGTTGTGCTGCCCAATATTTTTGTGGAAACCGTGATTAATTTTTTATTTTCAGGATTCTTTGATGTATAAAAACTTCAAAAGAACAGCATTTATTTTAAAATAGAAATATTTTGTAACATTATTATAGTCTATACTGTTACTTTTGTATTTTATTTTGATTTATTTTGATTTTATTTAATCATCTCAAGTTTTTTTTTATCTTATATTACTAAACTAAATAAACGTTTTTTGTTTTTTTTTATTACAATTTCAGCTTTTTAAAGAAATCCAAAATTTATATTTACCTACAAAACTAATTTCATGCATTTAAACAGAATCCTACAGAGTTTGAGAGCATAAAATTAGTAAATCCAGTCAAGCGTGCCTAAACTTTTGACTGGTAGTATATGTCTGACATGAAAGCAATAGAGTTTTTTTTTTATTAGGGTCTCCCACAGGCAGGGTGTGAAACAGCTGTGACCCAATAGAGAGCCATAGCAGGGGATTTTAGGAGTGTGTGAGTGTTCACTGGTCAGCAGACGGGCTCATTCGCATATACCATGACCTATATCTGATAGGTGGGAGCTGGAGACACCAGAATCTGCTGCAAGCTTTACTAGTGATGACCGAATGAAGAGCTTTTATTCTCGCATTTCTTTTTAAGTGTTTTGTTTGTTTGCTGTTCTACTCGGTGTTTGCAGACATGAAGTTCTACTGCAGTTACTTCATGCTTCTGTGCATGATCTTCAACGTCAGCTGCACGACAACAAAATACGTCACGTATGAGGAAGACGCACCAGGGACAGAGATTGGAAACCTTTCTCAAGACCTGAAAATTGACCCAGCGGAGGATCCTGAGACATCATTCAAGTTTATACAGAAGATGAACTCCATCATTCGCATGAGGCAAATCGACGGGCTTTTAACAGTGGGAGAAGTCGTCGACCGAGAGCAGCTTTGTCACCGATCTCCACAGTGTCTTATAACTTTTGACGTCGTCGCCTTCTCAAAGGAGAAATTCCAGCTCATTCATGTCGAGATCGAGGTAAAAGACATTAACGATCATTCACCTCAGTTCACACGCAACGAGACGCATTTGGATATATCAGAAAACGCAATTTTGAACTCACGATTTCCGCTCGACGTCGCTGTGGACCACGACGTCGGAGTCAATTATGTTCAAAGCTACCATATTTCACACACGAACCATTTTGTCGTTGAAGTCAGCACTCGTGAGGATGGAGAAAAGTCAGCTGAACTTGTTTTGATCAAGACACTTGACAGAGAAACCGAAGAGTTTTATACCATCGAAGTGACGGCGACCGATGGCGGGACTCCGGCGAAATCGGGCTCGACGACTGTTTACATCCGAGTTCTGGACTTCAACGACAACAGCCCGACGTTCGAACACAAATCGCTCAAAGTCGAACTCAGCGAAGATTCGCCCGTCAGCTCACGTGTGCTAAAAGTGCACGCTTTCGATCCCGACGCCGGCATCAACGGAGAAGTCGTGTACGGCTTCGTCGAAGGCTCCCCGAGCGAAGTCACACGTGTTTTCCAGATCGACCTCATCACCGGAGAAGTGACCCTCAAAGATTCCGTCGACTACGAGACCAAGAAATCGTACGAGTTGCACATCCAAGCCTCCAATTTGGGCGCCAATTCGGTTTCATCTTCCTGTCGGGCGATTGTCGACATCGTCGACGTGAACGATAATGCACCGGAAATCAGCATCAAACCAATGACTTCCACCAGTGATGGAGTGGCGTTCATCACCGAATCCGCAGCCGAAGAGAGCTTCGTAGCTCTTATTAGCACCTCAGATGCAGATTCGGGTCCCAACGGCTACGTCCGGACCCGTTTAGAAGGACACGAGCATTTTAAGCTGCAACAAGCCTACAGCGACACTTTTATGATCGTAACGACCACAACTTTGGACAGAGAAGCCATTCCAGAGTACAACCTCACTGTTATTTCTGAGGATTTGGGAACTCCTCCGTTTAAAACCGTTAAACATTATACCATTCGCATCACAGATGAGAACGATAACGCGCCGATGTTTAGCAAAGCCAGCTATGATGTCTCAGTAATAGAAAACAACATTCCCGGGTCGTACATGACTATGGTGGTTGCGCGGGATCTCGACGTTGGGAAAAACGGAAAAGTCTCCTACAGCCTAATCGACAGCAAAACGGCAGACGGTTCACCGATTTCTACATTTGTTTCCATCGATCCTCATTCAGGCTCTTTGTACACGCTGCGATCGTTCAATTTTGAGACTCTGAATGAAGTCGAGTTCGCGGTCAAAGCCAGCGATAAAGGTTTCCCGCCATTATCAAGCACGACTTTAATTCAACTCCGCGTGGTGGACGAAAACGACAACTTTCCGTATTTCACATATCCGGTGTTACGAAACAATTCCGCCGACGTCCCGATTCCCTTTAACGCTCATAGCGGCTATTTAGCGTTACGATTGACGGCTCAAGATGAAGACAGCGGCGTGAACAGCGAGCTTAATTTCCATATTCTAGAAGACGATGCCAAACGTTTTTCCATTGATGAAAACAGCGGCGAAATCGTACTGAAACGAAAACTCACTGCATCATATGGAGACGTCCTGCAGATTACAATTTCGGTTGTTGACAATGGAAGACAGCCGCTTTCTAGCACGGCAACCGTCCGGTTTGTGGTGACAGACACAGGTGCACAAGAGGACCAGGTGGTTATTTTACTCCGATCCAAGAATGAAGAGACTCTAGAGTTTGATGTGTGGACTGCACTGATTATTGGTTTCGCTGGATGTTGTGTGCTGTTACTGGCGGCGATTATCATCCTCACCTTGACTTGCACCATCAAACAAAGGCGAAGAAACTTTGCGAGAGATGGTATGTACGGATCAACCCCGCTTTCCAAGAACAACCCTGTCGGCTCAAACATTTACAGCGGCCCTAATGCCTTCCTCAGAAACGAAGGCGATTCAATGCAACCTCTGTATGAAGATAAAAGCCTGGATTTTGAGGAAAAGGTGAGTGATTTTGGCTGAACGTTTTGCTGTATTGATGCACATTTCCGTTATATTAACTTTGAGCTTTTGTTTTCATAGCTGTTCCTGCCCTGCAAACCTTTTGAACAAACATTTTTATGGCGAGATGAAAAATACTGTCTGGAAAGGAGGTAAGAATGTTGCTATTTATGTATTTAGTTAGTTAGTTAGTGTATTTGCCTTCCTGGATAATTCCAATCTTAACTGCTTGACTATAACTTAATAACAATCAAAATAGAAAAAAATAGTGTGGACCAAATGTTTGAGACTGTTAGTGAAAATGCATTTATTTTTCATTTTCATGATATAATAAAAAATATTAAAAATGTAATATTATTAAAACTATTAAATCATTTTAAAAATGATTATATTCAGATTATATAACCAGCATAATAATTTGAGTGACAAATATTCATGAATTTGAGAATGAATATGAATCTGAGCATCTGTACAAAGAGTCACATGATCAATGGCACTCATTTACTTTGGTTTGGATAGTCACAGAGAAATAGTGCATCTGAAATAATACTTTATTTTCCATTATAGTGTAACTTTTAAAAAATTATATCATCAGCACGATAATTTGAATGACAAGTGAACATGAATTTGAGAATGAATATGAAGAGTCACATGATCATAGGCACTTATTTACTTGCATTTAATGAGCCATCTATAAATAGCGCACCTGAAATATCTCTTTATTTTCCATTATAACTTTTTTCAAAATTCTAAAACTCATTTATTTCCATGTTTAAATGCAAAACGTTCTTATGCTTTTGAACCCCGCTGTGGTTTTGCAACTACAATCGACGAATACACATAATTTTGGTCATAACTGATAACTATAAACATGTTTAATATGCAAACGGATCACTTTTTGATTCTGGTACGAACCGTACGTGAGGCGCTGGCATATTAGTCATGTCCCAGTGAATATAGCGTTTTGTTCTGCAATGGAATATCAATAATCAGGTGCTATTCAGCAGCCGCTAACATTTTGATCTGATTGTATTCTCAGTGGCACCAGCAACACAGATCAGCAGAGCGTGAAGGACAGCGGCAAAGGAGACAGTGATTTCAATGACAGCGACTCTGACATCAGCGGAGCCGCTCTGAAAAGAGACCTGACAACCTTCCAGCCGCTGGCCAGAGGTGCGTACACTTATCTGACAGACCAGCTTTGCAATGTTTTCTGTGACAGTGTCGTCTTCTCGGTACTCAGTGTTTTTGTCTTGTTTTCAAATATCTAAACATTCCTAAATCATGATATGTTTACTTGAGATGCAAAATGACATAAATGTCTGAAAAAATGATCAAAATTAAGTGAGTTTTCCTTAAAATGAGAAAAAAATATCTGCCAATGGGGTCAGAAATATAATCTTGTCTTCAGTTTCAATTAAATATTTTTTTCTGACCCAATTGGTGGATTTTTGTCTTGTTTTTAATACATTTTTCAGAAAACAAGACTTAATATCTTGAGTCATTTAGTTTCTCAAATAAATGTTGATTTAAGAATGTTTAGATATTTCCCATATGGCCAAAAAAAAATAAAAAATAAAATGTTTTTTGTTGTTTGTTTGTTTTTGTTTTTTTTATATATATTTTTGCTAAAATATGTTTCAAATATATACAGTATTGGCATAAATATATTTTCTACTAATATATTTATTGGCCATTTTTGTGTGTTTTTGAAAATATATAAAAAAAAAAAAAAAATATATATATATATATACTTTTTTTTTTATATATATTTGAATCCAAGAAAATACATTCACATGTCACATTTGAAGAAAAACCTTATTTGTTGTCTATAACACGTGTAAACATGTGACACATTTTAATAAAAATCAGCAAGCAACTTACTTTACAATGTTCCTTTTTTGCCCTACCAGAAAACAAGACAAAAATATTTTTTTGCAGTGCTGAATTTAATTAAAATATCTTTTCAAAATTAGATAAATTTACTTATTCTTTTTAAAATAAGATAAAAATATACTTTTGCTTAAAATAAGAAAAAACAACACATTTGTTTGCCTACCTGAATAATTCCCATCTTAATTACTTGATTATAAAATAATAATGTTAAAAATACGCATGGTTGCAGTGGGAGCCAAACGTTTGAGACTATTAGTAAAAATGCATGTTTCTGATTTAATAAAATTATTAAAAACTATTATTTAAACTATTACAATTATCATTTTAAATTATTTAAATGTTTTTTAATCTAAAAGTTATTATATTCAGATTATATATATGTATATATATATATATATATATATATATATATATATATATGTATATATATATACAGTATATGTGAGTGAATATGAATCTGACAAGAAAAACAAACTGACCACGGAAATGACTTTTGCAGTGCAGTTCAACACTGCAGGAGACTGGAAGAGCAAAGCTCACGTTATACAGACCCGAAACATGCACGTCCCTCCTGGCAGCGCCTACACCATCGGATTCGTACCGGTTTACAACACGACCCATGTCAGTTCCCACTCCTGGAGAGAAAGCCACAGTAAAACCAACATGTTGAACACTCAGAGACCTGTTCAGACGTTCTCAAGGACGGGAACGCTGCCTTCATACTCGGCCCATCAGACGAGGAGAGGGACGACGGGGGTCGAAGAGCAAACCGAGACTGTCAAGGATGCGTTTCTGGCTTCAGCTTCATCTGAAGATGCTACTACTTTTTAAATCTCAAATAAAGGTTCAGTCTGGTTCATCGAATGTGATGTGAGCGTGACTGACTGAGCAAAACTTTCCCAACAATTCAGCAATCAGTGCTTTTGATACTGGTTTGCCGTAATAGAAATGGAAGTGTTTTTTCTTTCTTTTCTTGTTTTTTTAATTCAGGAAAATATATTTAAAAACAGCCTGTGTGAGTTAAATTGATATAAATATTTTTTGTAAATATTTGTATATTTTGTATTATGTCTTTTCCAGTGAAAACGAACCCTTTTTGTGCTGCTGACTCACCAAAACGATGGATTTTCTGTATATAATTTTGCAAATAAGTACCAAACCAATTTAGTTTATTTTGTAGATGTTGTTAGCTATGAGTTAGTATGTCTTTAGTAAAAGTTAAGTGAATTTGCTTGGAATGAGAATTTTTTTATTTTTTATCATATTTATATTTCCAACATTTTTTCAAATTGCACATAGATCCTGATAAGGTATCTCTCAAATACCTCAAAAGTGCCAAAAAATACGCTGAAAAAAAAAAATTGGTGTAGAAACAATTTTCACTTTTTCAAATTGCTAGTAAATGTAACAAATAATTACAAAGAATTGGCAAATAACAATGAATTAAGCATGACATTCTGAAGCAGAAAGACTGAAATAGTATTTTCTTGTAAAACATACTCAAATAATCTTTGTTTTATTTAGAAGGTATTTTTTTCAATGTATAAATGTTTGTTTGAGAGTCGAATGCTTTCCTTGTATATTTGCCTTTCTTTATTTGCATCTGCTTTTTAAGCAGGCCTTTGAAAAGTTGTGCAAAGTCTGTCTGTACGTATTAATTGTATATAATTTTCTCACCTCAGTGACCCAAAATAAAGTACTTGGAAGCCTATTTTGTTGCCTGACCTCTGAGAACGTCTTGTTTAGTAGCTGATTAACTGTAAAAGACTCATGTGACAATGCAGGCACATTAAGTTAAGTCCTCAAATCCAGCCTGTCCGATTATTGCACACACATGGCCTGTTCTGGATTAGCTGCTTTGTAACGCAGCAGCGCGTCTTTACAATAACATGGGAAGAATGAGGCTTAGAAAGACACACAATCAGGCATATTAGTGGAGTTAAAGAGCTTGCTGTGAGAGATTATATGGCCATCATCAGTTAGTTGCAGCGTAACGGGTGCAGACGGCCATATAATACAACGACACATTCGCAGACTATGACCGTAGCCAAAACATTAGAAATATAATATTTACAACAGATATAATACAGACTTCATCAGGCAAGTACAAAGGATTTCGCTTGGTGCTGGTGTCAAAATAACATAAAACAAGTAGCAATAATAAATAAATAAATAATAGGATATTTTTAAATATACATAAACTATATTTTCAATCTAAACATATACTTTAGAAATATATTGTAATGACAATATATTTAATTTCTTTTTTTTTTTTTTTTGGTCTTGTTTTCAAGTATACAAGGAATTTGACTTGGTGAAATAAATAAATAAATATTTTCTTAAACTATATTTTCAGTTTAAATTTTAAATATTGCATATTGTAGTAACACAATTTTGTAGTTATTTGTTTGTGGTCTGATTTCCAAGTACAAGGAATTTCACTTAAATTAAAAAAAGAGAATAGAAATATACTTCTACTACTACTACTAATAATAATAATAATAATAATAACAACAACAGCAACAATTAATTATGTATGTATGTATTTATTTTTTTACTTATATATTTACTTATATCACTTGGTGCTGGTGTCAAAATACATAAAAACAACAGTACAAAAAAATTCTAAAATATTAATTCATGAATACATTTAAATGCATAACTATATATTAAAAAATTACATATTTAAAAAAAAATCTTAAAAAAAAAAAATCTATATATTTCTAGTTATTTTCTAGACAGTTTGAGTTTGAATATAGTGGCATTCAAACATGCAATGGCCTATTCTGTCATTTAAAGCTCATGTTGAAGACAAATAGATCCATAAATCCATAAATTGTGTCATCCCTCTGGAATAAACTGGTTTGCACTGTTCTCATTAGGCCTTTTCCATATACAAATCATGCAGGATTACACTTTTAATATGAAGGTTGTGTAATTCCAGAACGGGAATAACACAGCACAATAAAAATCGCTATGAAACATTCATCAAATAGGTGCTTTCATTCTGCAATTTGAGTTGTGGATGAAAAATAAATAAATAAATAAACAGGAACATTCTTTCATTTCACTTTGGCCTAAAGGGATGTTTTCACTCGTGCAAATAACAAGAGGAGCGGTGCCATCATCCTTTTGTTAATAATTGCTCATAGCTGATGGGATATGACAGATTTCCAATTGGATATGAAGGGCAACTGCACAAAAAGATCAATAGCACATGAAATGGCGTATTGTATCGTCTCTCAGTGTTTTCCATATAGATCAGAAGAGAGGCACAGAAAGAGCACATGATGCTGACAAGCCCAATTAACAACAGGGTTAAACCTACTATAGTACTGCAGCTAAAGCCCTTCAAAACTCTCCCAGCAAACAGATTTGAACATGTTTAAGCATATCTGAGTCAGTTTATAAGACACCAAAATAACTTTTTCACCACACCTAATGGATGTTTCATCTAAAAATAAGTTTAATTTAGGAATAGTCTTTCACTTGCAGTGTAATTCATTTTTCATATGCTGCTATTTCCATTAGTTTGGATACATTTGACCTTAATGCATTACACTGACACAAAACCTCATGGCACCTATTCAGCAATGAAAATATATTAAATGCATCATGTATTCTGTGTCAGTTTGATTAGGTGATGTAACTGTATTTGTCATTTTAGTACTGGGACATCATACATTTCATGACGAACTTGTGTATATTTGGGATCAGTTTGGGATTTCGAAGAGTTGAGGCAATTTACCATTTACTTACTGGGTGAATTGCTAGTTTGCTTCTTGACGAGAGTAATTTAAACTCATTTAAACAAAGAAAAAGTCATTTACTAAACATTCTCCAAAATAAAGAAAATTTGCTGAAAGTAATCCACAGCACTCCAGTCCATCAGTTAACATCTGGAGAAGACAAAAGCTGAAACAAATCCAGCATTAAGATGTTTTAACTTCAAAGCATCGCTTTTGGCCAAAATACGAGTTCATATTTCATAATAACCTGGAGCTTCCTCCAGTGAAAAATTCATCTAGTCTGAATCAAAGGGAGAAATCTGCACAGATCAAGCACGTTTACAAGCCAATACAGCTCTATACAAATATATGGGTGGATTTTGATGTGGTTTTTGATGTGATTTTCACTGGAGGAAGCGTTATTATGAAATATGAACTTGTATTTTAGCCGGAAGCAACGGTTTGAAGTTAAAGGCATCTTAATGCTGGATTTGTTTCAGCTTTTGTCTTCTCCAGATGTTAACTGATGGACTGGAGTGCTGTGGAT